>NW_027423002.1:6600000-7197506 GCF_048934315.1 Petromyzon marinus
TACAACAAGGCAACCAGCACAATGTCCCCCATGCAATATGGCTGACTTGGAAGTCACCTATAGGACATGGCAACCAGCACAATGTCCCCCATGCAATATGTCTGGCTTGGAAGTCACCTATAGAACATGGCCACCAGCACAATGTCCCACAAGCAATATGGCTCACTTGGAAGTCACCTATACAATACAACCAGCACAATGTCCCCCATGCAATATGGCTGAATTGGAAGTCACCTATACAATACAACCAGCACAATGTCCCCCATGCAATATGGTTGACTTGGAAGTCACCTATACAACACAACCAGCACAATGTCCCCCATGCAATATTGCTCACTTGGAAGTCACCTATACAACACAACCAGCACAATGTCCCCCATGCAATATGGCTCACTTGGAAGTCACCTATACAACATGGCATCCAGCACAATGTCCCCCATGCAATATGGCTGACTTGGAAGTCACCTATACAACATGGCAACCAGCACAATGTCCCCCATGCAATATGGTTGACTTGGAAGTCACCTATACAACATGGCAACCAGCACAATGTCCCTAATGCAATATGGTTGACTTGGAAGTCACCTATACAAGAAACCAGCACAATGTCCCCCATGCAATGTGGCTGACTTGGAAGTCACCTATAGAACATGGCCACCAGCACAATGTTCCCCATGCAATATGGCTGACTTGGAAGTCACCTATATAACATGGCAACCAGCACAATGTCACCCAAGCAATATGGCTCACTTGGAAGTCACCTATAGCACATGGCAACCAGCACAATGTCCCCCAAGCAATATGGCTGACTTGGAAGTCACCTATACAACATGGCAACCAGCACAATGTCCCCCATGCAATATGGCTGACTTGGAAGTCACCTATAGAACATGGCCACCAGCACAATGTCCCCCATGCAACACGGCTGACTTGGAAGTCACCTATACAAGACAACCAGCACAATGTCCCCCATGCAATATGGCTGACTTGGAAGTCACCTATACAACACAACCAGCACAATGTCCCCCAAGCAATATGGCTCACTTGGAAGTCACCTATACAACATGGCAAACAGCACAATGTCCCCCATGCAATATGGCTGACTTGGAAGTCACCTATACAACATGGCAACCAGCACAATGTCCCCCATGCAATATGGCTGACTTGGAAGTCACCTATACAAGACAACCAGCACAATGTCCCCCATGCAATATGGCTGACTTGGAAGTCACCTATAGGACATGGCAACCAGCACAATGTCCCCCAAGCAATATGGCTGACTTGGAAGTCACCTATACAAGACAACCAGCACAATGTCCCCCATGCAATATGGCTGACTTGGAAGTCACCTATAGGACATGGCCACCAGCACAATGTCCCCCATGCAATATGGCTGACTTGGAAGTCACCTATACAATACAACCAGCACAATGTCCCCCATGCAATATGGCTGACTTGGAAGTCACCTATACAATACAACCAGCACAATGTCCCCCATGCAATATGGCTGATTTGGAAGTCACCTATACAACACAACCAGCACAATGTCCCCCATGCAATATGGCTGACTTGGAAGTCACCTATACAAGACAACCAGCACAATGTCCCCCATGCAATATGGCTGACTTGGAAGTCACCTATAGAACATGGCACCAGCACAATGTCCCCCATGCAATATGGCTGACTTGGAAGTCACCTATACAACATGGCAACCAGCACAATGTCCCCCAAGCAATATGGCTGACTTGGAAGTCACCTATACAACATGGCAACCAGCGCAATGTCTACCAAGCAATATGGCTGACTTGGAAGTCACCTATAGAACATGGCAACCAGCACAATGTCCCCCAAGCAATGTGGCTGACTTAAAAGTCACCTATACAAGACAACCAGCACAATTTCCCCCATGCAATATGGCTGACTTGGAAGTCACCTATAGGACATGGCAACCAGCACAATGTCCCCCATGCAATATGGCTGACTTGTAAGTCACCTATACAACATGGCAACCAGCACAATGTCCCCCATGCAATATGGCTGACTTGGAAGTCACCTATACAACATGGCAAAGAGCACAATGTCCCCCATGCAATATGGCTGACTTGGAAGTCACCTTTACAACATGGCCACCAGCACAATGTCCCCCATGCAATATGGCTGACTTGGAAGTCACCTATACAATACAACCAGCACAATGTCCCCCATGCAACACGGCTGACTTGGAAGTCACCTATACAAGACAACCAGCACAATGTCCCCCATGCAATATGGCTGACTTGGAAGTCACCTATACAACACAACCAGCACAATGTCCCCCAAGCAATATGGCTCACTTGGAAGTCACCTATACAACAAGGCAACCAGCACAATGTCCCCCATGCAATATGGCTGACTTGGAAGTCACCTATAGGACATGGCAACCAGCACAATGTCCCCCATGCAATATGTCTGGCTTGGAAGTCACCTATAGAAAATGGCCACCAGCACAATGTCCCCCAAGCAATATGGCTCACTTGGAAGTCACCTATACAATACAACCAGCACAATGTCCCCCATGCAATATGGCTGAATTCGAAGTCACCTATACAATACAACCAGCACAATGTCCCCCATGCAATATGGTTGACTTGGAAGTCACCTATACAACACAACCAGCACAATGTCCCCCATGCAATATGGCTCACTTGGAAGTCACCTATACAACACAACCAGCACAATGTCCCCCATGCAATATGGCTGACTTGGAAGTCACCTATACAACATGGCAACCAGCACAATGTCCCCCATGCAATATGGTTGACTTGGAAGTCACCTATACAACATGGCAACCAGCACAATGTCCCTAATGCAATATGGTTGACTTGGAAGTCACCTATACAAGAAACCAGCACAATGTCCCCCATGCAATGTGGCTGACTTGGAAGTCACCTATAGAACATGGCCACCAGCACAATGTTCCCCATGCAATATGGCTGACTTGGAAGTCACCTATATAACATGGCAACCAGCACAATGTCACCCAAGCAATATGGCTCACTTGGAAGTCACCTATAGCACATGGCAACCAGCACAATGTCCCCCAAGCAATATGGCTGACTTGGAAGTCACCTATACAACATGGCAACCAGCACAATGTCCCCCATGCAATATGGCTGACTTGGAAGTCACCTATAGAACATGGCCACCAGCACAATGTCCCCCATGCAACACGGCTGACTTGGAAGTCACCTATACAAGACAACCAGCACAATGTCCCCCATGCAATATGGCTGACTTGGAAGTCACCTATACAACACAACCAGCACAATGTCCCCCAAGCAATATGGCTCACTTGGAAGTCACCTATACAACATGGCAAACAGCACAATGTCCCCCATGCAATATGGCTGACTTGGAAGTCACCTATACAACATGGCAACCAGCACAATGTCCCCCATGCAATATGGCTGACTTGGAAGTCACCTATACAAGACAACCAGCACAATGTCCCCCATGCAATATGGCTGACTTGGAAGTCACCTATAGGACATGGCAACCAGCACAATGTCCCCCAAGCAATATGGCTGACTTGGAAGTCACCTATACAAGACAACCAGCACAATGTCCCAAATGCAATATGGCTGACTTGGAAGTCACCTATAGAACATGGCCACTAGCACAATGTCCCCCATGCAATATGGCTGACTTGGAAGTCACCTATACAACATGGCAACCAGCACAATGTCCCCCATGCAATATGGCTGACTTGGAAGTCACCTATACAATACAACCAGCACAATGTCCCCCAAGCAATATGGCTGACTTGGAAGTCACCTATACAAGACAACCAGCACAATGTCCCCCATGCAATATGGCTGACTTGGAAGTCACCTATACAATACAACCATCACAATGTTCCCCATGCAATATGGCTGATTTGGAAGTCACCTATACAACACAACCAGCACAATGTCCCCCATGCAATATGGCTGACTTGGAAGTCACCTATACAACATGGCAACCAGCACAATGTCCCCCATGCAATCTGGCTGACTTGGAAGTCACCTATGCAATACAACCAGCACAATGTCCCCCATGCAATATGGCTGACTTGGAAGTCACCTATACAACACAACCAGCACAATGTCCCCCATGCAATATGGCTGACTTGGAAGTCACCTATACAACACAACCAGCACAATGTCCCCCATGCAATATGGCTGACTTGGAAGTCACCTATAGAACATGGCAACCAGCACAATGTCCCCCAAGCAATATGGCTGACTTGGAAGTCACCTATACAACATGGCAACCAGCACAATGTCCCCCATGCAATATGGCTGACTTGGAAGTCACCTATAGAACATGGCCACCAGCACAATGGCCCCCATGCAACACGGCTGACTTGGAAGTCACCGATACAAGACAACCAGCACAATGTCCCCCATGCAATATGGCTGACTTGGAAGTCACCTATACAACACAACCAGCACAATGTCCCCCAAGCAATATGTCTCACTTGGAAGTCACCTATACAACATTGCAACCAGCACAATGTCCCCCATGCAATATGGCTGACTTGGAAGTCACCTATACAACATGGCAACCAGCACAATGTCCCCCATGCAATATGGCTGACTTGGAAGTCACCTATACAAGACAACCAGCACAATGTCCCCCATGCAATATGGCTGACTTGGAAGTCACCTATAGGACATGGCAACCAGCACAATGTCCCCCAAGCAATATGGCTGACTTGGAAGTCACCTATATAAGACAACCAGCACAATGTCCCAAATGCAATATGGCTGACTTGGAAGTCACCTATAGAAAATGGCCACCAGCACAATGTCCCCCATGCAATATGGCTGACTTGGAAGTCACCTATACAACATGGCAACCAGCACAATGTCCCCCATGCAATATGGCTGACTTGGAAGTCACCTATACAATACAACCAGCACAATGTCCCCCAAGCAATATGGCTGACTTGGAAGTCACCTATACAAGACAACCAGCACAATGTCCCCCATGCAATATGGCTGACTTGGAAGTCACCTATACAATACAACCAGCACAATGTTCCCCATGCAATATGGCTGATTTGGAAGTCACCTATACAACACAACCAGCACAATGTCCCCCATGCAATATGGCTGACTTGGAAGTCACCTATACAACATGGCAACCAGCACAATGTCCCCCATGCAATATGGCTGACTTGGAAGTCACCTATGCAATACAACCAGCACAATGTCCCCCATGCAATATGGCTGACTTGGAAGTCACCTATACAACACAACCAGCACAATGTCCCCCATGCAATATGGCTGACTTGGAACTCACCTATACAACACAACCAGCACAATGTCCCCCATGCAATATGGCTGACTTGGAAGTCACCTATAGAACATGGCAACCAGCACAATGTCCCCCAAGCAATATGGCTGACTTGGAAGTCACCTATACAACATGGCCACCAGCACAATGTCCCCCAAGCAATATGGCTGACTTGGAAGTCACCTATACAACACAACCAGCACAATGTCCCCCATGCAATATGGCTGACTTGGAAGTCACCTATACAACATGGCAACCAGCACAATGTCCCCCATGCAATATGGCTGACTTGGAAGTCACCTATACAACATGGCAACCAGCACAATGTCCCCCATGCAATATGGCTGACTTGGAAGTCACCTATACAAAACAACCAGCACAATGTCCCCATGCAATATGGATGACTTGGAAGTCACCTATAGAACATGGCCACCAGCACAATGTCCCCCATGCAATATGGCTGACTTGGAAGTCACCTATACAACATGGCAACCAGCACAATGTCCCCCAAGCAATATGGCTCACTTGGAAGTCACCTATACAACATGGCAACCAGCACAATGTCCCCCATGCAATATGGCTGACTTGGAAGTCACCTATAGTACATGGCCACCAGCACAATGTCCCCCATGCAACACGGCTGACTTGAAAGTCACCTATACAAGACAACCAGCACAATGTCCCCCATGCAATATGGCTGACTTGGAAGTCACCTATACAACACAACCAGCACAATGTCCCCCAAGCAATATGGCTCACTTGGAAGTCACCTATACAACATGGCAACCAGCACAATGTCCCCCATGCAATATGGCTGACTTGGAAGTCACCTATACAACATGGCAACCAGCACAATGTCCCCCATGCAATATGGCTGACTTGGAAGTCACCTATACAATACAACCAGCACAATGTCCCCCAGGCAATATGGCTGACTTGGAAGTCACCTATACAACATGGCAACCAGCACAATGTCCCCCAAGCAATATGGCTGACTTGGAAGTCACCTATACAACATGGCAACCAGCACAATGTCCCCCATGCAATATGGCTGACTTGGAAGTCACCTATAGAACATGGCCACCAGCACAATGTCTCCCATGCAATATGGCTGACTTGGAAGTCACCTATACAACATGGCAACCAGCACAATGTCCCCCATGCAATATGGCTGACTTGGAAGTCACCTATACAATACAACCAGCACAATGTCCCCCAAGCAATATGGCTGACTTGGAAGTCACCTATACAAGACAACCAGCACAATGTCCCCCATGCAATATGGCTGACTTGGAAGTCACCTATACAATACAACCAGCACAGTGTTCCCCATGCAATATGGCTGATTTGGAAGTAACCTATACAACACAACCAGCACAATGTCCCCCATGCAATATGGCTGACTTGGAAGTCACCTATACAACATGGCAACCAGCACAATGTCCCCCATGCAATATGGCTGACTTGGAAGTCACCTATGCAATACAACCAGCACAATGTCCCCCATGCAATATGGCTGACTTGGAAGTCACCTATACAACACAACCAGCACAATGTCCCCCATGCAATATGGCTGACTTGGAAGTCACCTATACAACACAACCAGCACAATGTCCCCCATGCAATATGGCTGACTTGGAAGTCACCTATAGAACATGGCAACCAGCACAATGTCGCCCAAGCAATATGGCTGACTTGGAAGTCACCAATACAACATGGCCACCAGCACAATGTCCCCCAAGCAATATGGCTGACTTGGAAGTCACCTATACAACACAACCAGCACAATGTCCCCCATGCAATATGGCTGACTTGGAAGTCACCTATACAACATGGCAACCAGCACAATGTCCCCCATGCAATATGGCTGACTTGGAAGTCACCTATACAACATGGCAACCAGCACAATGTCCCCCATGCAATATGGCTGACTTGGAAGTCACCTATACAAGACAACCAGCACAATGTCCCCATGCAATATGGCTGACTTGGAAGTCACCTATAGAACATGGCCACCAGCACAATGTCCCCCATGCGATATGGCTGATTTGGAAGTCACCTATACAACACAACCAGCACAATGTCCCCATGCAATATGGCTGACTTGGAAGTCACCTATACAACATGGCAACCAGCACAATGTCCCCCATGCAATATGGCCGACTTGGAAGTCACCTATGCAATACAACCAGCACAATGTCCCCCATGCAATATGGCTGACTTGGAAGTCACCTATACAACACAACCAGCACAATGTCCCCCATGCAATATGGCTGACTTGGAAGTCACCTATACAACACAACCAGCACAATGTCCCCCATGCAATATGGCTGACTTGGAAGTCACCTATAGAACATGGCAACCAGCACAATGTCCCCCAAGCAATATGGCTGACTTGGAAGTCACCTATACAACATGGCCACCAGCACAATGTCCCCCAAGCAATATGGCTGACTTGGAAGTCACCTATACAACACAACCAGCACAATGTCCCCCATGCAATATGGCTGACTTGGAAGTCACCTATACAACATGGCAACCAGCACAATGTCCCCCATGCAATATGGCTGACTTGGAAGTCACCTATAGTACATGGCCACCAGCACAATGTCCCCCATGCAATATGGCTGACTTGGAAGTCACCTATACAACATGGCAACCAGCACAATGTCCCCCAAGCAATATGGCTCACTTGGAAGTCACCTATACAACATGGCCACCAGCACAATGTCCCCCATGCAATATGGCTGACTTGGAAGTCACCTATAGTACATGGCCACCAGCACAATGTCCCCCATGCAACACGGCTGACTTGAAAGTCACCTATACAAGACAACCAGCACAATGTCCCCCATGCAATATGGCTGACTTGGAAGTCACCTATACAACACAACCAGCACAATGTCCCCCAAGCAATATGGCTCACTTGGAAGTCACCTATACAACATGGCAACCAGCACAATGTCCCCCATGCAATATGGCTGACTTGGAAGTCACCTATACAACATGGCAACCAGCACAATGTCCCCCATGCAATATGGCTGACTTGGAAGTCACCTATACAATACAACCAGCACAATGTCCCCCAGGCAATATGGCTGACTTGGAAGTCACCTATACAACATGGCAACCAGCACAATGTCCCCCAAGCAATATGGCTGACTTGGAAGTCACCTATACAACATGGCAACCAGCACAATGTCCCCCATGCAATATGGCTGACTTGGAAGTCACCTATACAACATGGCAACCAGCACAATGTCCCCCATGCAATATGGCTGACTTGGAAGTCACCTATACAATACAACCAGCACAATGTCCCCCAGGCAATATGGCTGACTTGGAAGTCACCTATACAACATGGCAACCAGCACAATGTCCCCCAAGCAATATGGCTGACTTGGAAGTCACCTATACAACATGGCAACCAGCACAATGTCCCCCATGCAATATGGCTGACTTGGAAGTCACCTATAGAACATGGCCACCAGCACAATGTCTCCCATGCAATATGGCTGACTTGGAAGTCACCTATACAATACAACCAGCACAATGTCCCCCAAGCAATATGGCTGACTTGGAAGTCACCTATACAAGACAACCAGCACAATGTCCCCCATGCAATATGGCTGACTTGGAAGTCACCTATACAATACAACCAGCACAATGTTCCCCATGCAATATGGCTGATTTGGAAGTAACCTATACAACACAACCAGCACAATGTCCCCCATGCAATATGGCTGACTTGGAAGTCACCTATACAACATGGCAACCAGCACAATGTCCCCCATGCAATATAGCTGACTTGGAAGTCACCTATGCAATACAACCAGCACAATGTCCCCCATGCAATATGGCTGACTTGGAAGTCACCTATACAACACAACCAGCACAATGTCCCCCATGCAATATGGC
This sequence comes from Petromyzon marinus, assembly GCF_048934315.1. Lineage (NCBI taxonomy): Eukaryota > Metazoa > Chordata > Hyperoartia > Petromyzontiformes > Petromyzontidae > Petromyzon > Petromyzon marinus. The sequence goes on from NW_027423002.1 coordinate 6,609,238, forward strand.
TGACTTGGAAGTCACCTATACAACACAACCAGCACAATGTCCCCCATGCAATATGGCTGACTTGGAAGTCACCTATAGAACATGGCAACCAGCACAATGTCGCCCAAGCAATATGGCTGACTTGGAAGTCACCTATACAACATGGCCACCAGCACAATGTCCCCCAAGCAATATGGCTGACTTGGAAGTCACCTATACAACACAACCAGCACAATGTCCCCCATGCAATATGGCTGACTTGGAAGTCACCTATACAACATGGCAACCAGCACAATGTCCCCCATGCAATATGGCTGACTTGGAAGTCACCTATACAACATGGCAACCAGCACAATGTCCCCCATGCAATATGGCTGACTTGGAAGTCACCTATACAAGACAACCAGCACAATGTCCCCATGCAATATGGCTGACTTGGAAGTCACCTATAGAACATGGCCACCAGCACAATGTCCCCCATGCAATATGGCTGACTTGGAAGTCACCTATACAACATGGCAACCAGCACAATGTCCCCCAAGCAATATGGCTCACTTGGAAGTCACCTATACAACATGGCAACCAGCACAATGTCCCCCATGCAATATGGCTGACTTGGAAGTCACCTATACAACACAACCAGCACAATGTCCCCCATGCAATATGGCTGACTTGGAACTCACCTATACAACACAACCAGCACAATTTCCCCCATGCAATATGGCTGACTTGGAAGTCACCTATAGAACATGGCAACCAGCACAATGTCCCCCAAGCAATATGGCTGACTTGGAAGTCACCTATACAACATGGCCACCAGCACAATGTCCCCCAAGCAATATGGCTGACTTGGAAGTCACCTATACAACACAACCAGCACAATGTCCCCCATGCAATATGGCTGACTTGGAAGTCACCTATACAACATGGCAACCAGCACAATGTCCCCCATGCAATATGGCTGACTTGGAAGTCACCTATACAACATGGCAACCAGCACAATGTCCCCCATGCAATATGGCTGACTTGGAAGTCACCTATACAAGACAACCAGCACAATGTCCCCATGCAATATGGCTAACTTGGAAGTCACCTATAGAACATGGCCACCAGCACAATGTCCCCCATGCAATATGGCTGACTTGGAAGTCACCTATACAATACAACCATCACAATGTTCCCCATGCAATATGGCTGATTTGGAAGTCACCTATACAACACAACCAGCACAATGTCCCCCATGCAATATGGCTGACTTGGAAGTCACCTATACAACATGGCAACCAGCACAATGTCCCCCATGCAATATGGCCGACTTGGAAGTCACCTATGCAATACAACCAGCACAATGTCCCACATGCAATATGGCTGACTTGGAAGTCACCTATACAACACAACCAGCACAATGTCCCCCATGCAACATGGCTGACTTGGAAGTCACCTATACAACACAACCAGCACAATGTCCCCCATGCAATATGGCTGACTTGGAAGTCACCTATAGAACATGGCAACCAGCACAATGTCCCCCAAGCAATATGGCTGACTTGGAAGTCACCTATACAACATGGCCACCAGCACAATGTCCCCCAAGCAATATGGCTGACTTGGAAGTCACCTATACAACACAACCAGCACAATGTCCCCCATGCAATATGGCTGACTTGGAAGTCACCTATACAACATGGCAACCAGCACAATGTCCCCCATGCAATATGGCTGACTTGGAAGTCACCTATAGTACATGGCCACCAGCACAATGTCCCCCATGCAACACGGCTGACTTGAAAGTCACCTATACAAGACAACCAGCACAATGTCCCCCATGCAATATGGCTGACTTGGAAGTCACCTATACAACACAACCAGCACAATGTCCCCCAAGCAATATGGCTCACTTGGAAGTCACCTATACAACATGGCAACCAGCACAATGTCCCCCATGCAATATGGCTGACTTGGAAGTCACCTATACAACATGGCAACCAGCACAATGTCCCCCATGCAATATGGCTGACTTGGAAGTCACCTATACAATGCAACCAGCACAATGTCCCCCAGGCAATATGGCTGACTTGGAAGTCACCTATACAACATGGCAACCAGCACAATGTCCCCCAAGCAATATGGCTGACTTGGAAGTCACCTATACAACATGGCAACCAGCACAATGTCCCCCATGCAATATGGCTGACTTGGAAGTCACCTATAGAACATGGCCACCAGCACAATGTCTCCCATGCAATATGGCTGACTTGGAAGTCACCTATACAACACAACCAGCACAATGTCCCCCATGCAATATGGCTGACTTGGAAGTCACCTATACAATACAACCAGCACAATGTCCCCCAAGCAATATGGCTGACTTGGAAGTCACCTATACAAGACAACCAGCACAATGTCCCCCATGCAATATGGCTGACTTGGAAGTCACCTATACAATACAACCAGCACAATGTTCCCCATGCAATATGGCTGATTTGGAAGTAACCTATACAACACAACCAGCACAATGTCCCCCATGCAATATGGCTGACTTGGAAGTCACCTATACAACATGGCAACCAGCACAATGTCCCCCATGCAATATGGCTGACTTGGAAGTCACCTATGCAATACAACCAGCACAATGTCCCCCATGCAATATGGCTGACTTGGAAGTCACCTATACAACACAACCAGCACAATGTCCCCCATGCAATATGGCTGACTTGGAAGTCACCTATACAACACAACCAGCACAATGTCCCCCATGCAATATGGCTGACTTGGAAGTCACCTATAGAACATGGCAACCAGCACAATGTCGCCCAAGCAATATGGCTGACTTGGAAGTCACCTATACAACATGGCCACCAGCACAATGTCCCCCAAGCAATATGGCTGACTTGGAAGTCACCTATACAACACAACCAGCACAATGTCCCCCATGCAATATGGCTGACTTGGAAGTCACCTATACAACATGGCAACCAGCACAATGTCCCCCATGCAATATGGCTGACTTGGAAGTCACCTATACAACATGGCAACCAGCACAATGTCCCCCATGCAATATGGCTGACTTGGAAGTCACCTATACAAGACAACCAGCACAATGTCCCCATGCAATATGGCTGACTTGGAAGTCACCTATAGAACATGGCCACCAGCACAATGTCCCCCATGCAATATGGCTGACTTGGAAGTCACCTATACAACATGGCAACCAGCACAATGTCCCCCAAGCAATATGGCTAACTTGGAAGTCACCTATACAACATGGCAACCAGCACAATGTCCCCCATGCAATATGGCTGACTTGGAAGTCACCTATACAACACAACCAGCACAATGTCCCCCATGCAATATGGCTGACTTGGAACTCACCTATACAACACAACCAGCACAATGTCCCCCATGCAATATGGCTGACTTGGAAGTCACCTATAGAACATGGCAACCAGCACAATTTCCCCCAAGCAATATGGCTGACTTGGAAGTCACCTATACAACATGGTCACCAGCACAATGTCCCCCAAGCAATATGGCTGACTTGGAAGTCACCTATACAACACAACCAGCACAATGTCCCCCATGCAATATGGCTGACTTGGAAGTCACCTATACAACATGGCAACCAGCACAATGTCCCCCATGCAATATGGCTGACTTGGAAGTCACCTATACAACATGGCAACCAGCACAATGTCCCCCATGCAATATGGCTGACTTGGAAGTCACCTATACAAGACAACCAGCACAATGTCCCCATGCAATATGGCTAACTTGGAAGTCACCTATAGAACATGGCCACCAGCACAATGTCCCCCATGCAATATGGCTGACTTGGAAGTCACCTATACAATACAACCAGCACAATGTTCCCCATGCAATATGGCTGATTTGGAAGTCACCTATACAACACAACCAGCACAATGTCCCCCATGCAATATGGCTGACTTGGAAGTCACCTATACAACATGGCAACCAGCACAATGTCCCCCATGCAATATGGCCGACTTGGAAGTCACCTATGCAATACAACCAGCACAATATCCCCCATGCAATATGGCTGACTTGGAAGTCACCTATATAACACAACCAGCACAATGTCCCCCATGCAATATGGCTGACTTGGAAGTCACCTATACAACACAACCAGCACAATGTCCCCCATGCAATATGGCTGACTTGGAAGTCACCTATAGAACATGGCAACCAGCACAGTGTCCCCCAAGCAATATGGCTGACTTGGAAGTCACCTATACAACATGGCCACCAGCACAATGTCCCCCAAGCAATATGGCTGACTTGGAAGTCACCTATACAACACAACCAGCACAATGTCCCCCATGCAATATGGCTGACTTGGAAGTCACCTATACAACATGGCAACCAGCACAATGTCCCCCATGCAATATGGCTGACTTGGAAGTCACCTATACAACATGGCAACCAGCACAATGTCCCCCATGCAATATGGCTGACTTGGAAGTCACCTATACAAGACAACCAGCACAATGTCCCCATGCAATATGGCTGACTTGGAAGTCACCTATAGAACATGGCCACCAGCACAATGTCCCCCATGCAATATGGCTGACTTGGAAGTCACCTATACAACATGGCAACCAGCACAATGTCCCCCAAGCAATATGGCTCACTTGGAAGTCACCTATACAACATGGCAACCAGCACAATGTCCACCCATGCAATATGGCTGACTTGGAAGTCACCTATACAACACAACCAGCACAATGTCCCCCATGCAATATGGCTGACTTGGAACTCACCTATACAACACAACCAGCACAATGTCCCCCATGCAATATGGCTGACTTGGAAGTCACCTATAGAACATGGCAACCAGCACAATGTCCCCCAAGCAATATGGCTGACTTGGAAGTCACCTATACAACATGGCCACCAGCACAATGTCCCCCAAGCAATATGGCTGACTTGGAAGTCACCTATACAACACAACCAGCACAATGTCCCCCATGCAATATGGCTGACTTGGAAGTCACCTATACAACATGGCAAACAGCACAATGTCCCCCATGCAATATGGCTGACTTGGAAGTCACCTATACAACATGGCAACCAGCACAATGTCCCCCATGCAATATGGCTGACTTGGAAGTCACCTATACAAGACAACCAGCACAATGTCCCCATGCAATATGGCTGACTTGGAAGTCACCTATAGAACATGGCCACCAGCACAATGTCCCCCATGCAATATGGCTGACTTGGAAGTCACCTATACAACATGGCAACCAGCACAATGTCCCCCAAGCAATATGGCTCACTTGGAAGTCACCTATACAACATGGCAACCAGCACAATGTCCCCCATGCAATATGGCTGACTTGGAAGTCACCTATAGTACATGGCCACCAGCACAATGTCCCCCATGCAACACGGCTGACTTGAAAGTCACCTATACAAGACAACCAGCACAATGTCCCCCATGCAATATGGCTGACTTGGAAGTCACCTATACAACACAACCAGCACAATGTCCCCCAAGCAATATGGCTCACTTGGAAGTCACCTATACAACATGGCAACCAGCACAATGTCCCCCATGCAATATGGCTGACTTGGAAGTCACCTATACAACATGGCAACCAGCACAATGTCCCCCATGCAATATGGCTGACTTGGAAGTCACCTATACAATACAACCAGCACAATGTCCCCCAGGCAATATGGCTGACTTGGAAGTCACCTATACAACATGGCAACCAGCACAATGTCCCCCAAGCAATATGGCTGACTTGGAAGTCACCTATACAACATGGCAACCAGCACAATGTCCCCCATGCAATATGGCTGACTTGGAAGTCACCTATAGAACATGGCCACCAGCACAATGTCCCCCATGCAATATGGCTGACTTGGAAGTCACCTATACAACATGGCAACCAGCACAATGTCCCCCATGCAATATGGCTGACTTGGAAGTCACCTATACAATACAACCAGCACAATGTCCCCCAAGCAATATGGCTGACTTGGAAGTCACCTATACAAGACAACCAGCACAACGTCCCCCATGCAATAAGGCTGACTTGGAAGTCACCTATACAATACAACCAGCACAATGTTCCCCATGCAATATGGCTGATTTGGAAGTCACCTATACAACACAACCAGCACAATGTCCCCCATGCAATATGGCTGACTTGGAAGTCACCTATACAACATGGCAACCAGCACAATGTCCCCCATGCAATATGGCTGACTTGGAAGTCACCTATGCAATACAACCAGCACAATGTCCCCCATGCAATATGGCTGACTTGGAAGTCACCTATACAACACAACCAGCACAATGTCCCCCATGCAATATGGCTGACTTAGAAGTCACCTATACAACACAACCAGCACAATGTCCCCCATGCAATATGGCTGACTTGGAAGTCACCTATAGAACATGGCAACCAGCACAATGTCCCCCAAGCAATATGGCTGACTTGGAAGTCACCTATACAACATGGCCACCAGCACAATGTCCCTCAAGCAATATGGCTGACTTGGAAGTCACCTATACAACACAACCAGCACAATGTCCCCCATGCAATATGGCTGACTTGGAAGTCACCTATAGAACATGGCAACCAGCACAATGTCCCCCAAGCAATATGGCTGACTTGGAAGTCACCTATACAACATGGCCACCAGCACAATGTCCCCCAAGCAATATGGCTGACTTGGAAGACACCTATACAACACAACCAGCACAATGTCCCCCATGCAATATGGCTGACTTGGAAGTCACCTATACAACATGGCAACCAGCACAATGTCCCCCATGCAATATGGCTGACTTGGAAGTCACCTATACAAGACAACCAGCACAAAGTCCCCATGCAATATGGCTGACTTGGAAGTCACCTATAGAACATGGCCACCAGCACAGTGTCCCCCATGCAATATGGCTGACTTGGAAGTCACCTATACAACATGGCAACCAGCACAATGTCCCCCAAGCAATATGGCTCACTTGGAAGTCACCTATACAACATGGCAACCAGCACAATGTCCCCCATGCAATATGGCTGACTTGGAAGTCACCTATACAACACAACCAGCACAATGTCCCCCATGCAATATGGCTGACTTGGAACTCACCTATACAACACAACCAGCACAATGTCCCCCATGCAATATGGCTGACTTGGAAGTCACCTATAGAACATGGCAACCAGCACAATGTCCCCCAAGCAATATGGCTGACTTGGAAGTCACCTATACAACATGGCCACCAGCACAATGTCCCCCAAGCAATATGGCTGACTTGGAAGTCACCTATACAACACAACCAGCACAATGTCCCCCATGCAATATGGCTGACTTGGAAGTCACCTATACAACATGGCAACCAGCACAATGTCCCCCATGCAATATGGCTGACTTGGAAGTCACCTATACAACATGGCAACCAGCACAATGTCCCCCATGCAATATGGCTGACTTGGAAGTCACCTATACAAGACAACCAGCACAATGTCCCCATGCAATATGGCTGACTTGGAAGTCACCTATAGAACATGGCCACCAGCACAATGTCCCCCATGCAATATGGCTGACTTGGAAGTCACCTATACAACATGGCAACCAGCACAATGTCCCCCAAGCAATATGGCTCACTTGGAAGTCACCTATACAACATGGCAACCAGCACAATGTCCCCCATGCAATATGGCTGACTTGGAAGTCACCTATACAAGACAACCAGCACAATGTCCCCATGCAATATGGCTGACTTGGAAGTCACCTATAGAACATGGCCACCAGCACAATGTCCCCCATGCAATATGGCTGACTTGGAAGTCACCTATACAACATGGCAAACCAGCACAATGTCCCCCAAGCAATATGGCTCACTTGGAAGTCACTTATACAACATGGCAACCAGCACAATGTCCCCCATGCAATATGGCTGACTTGGAAGTCACCTATACAACACAACCAGCACAATGTCCCCCATGCAATATGGCTGACTTGGAACTCACCTATACAACACAACCAGCACAATGTCCCCCATGCAATATGGCTGACTTGGAAGTCACCTATAGAACATGGCAACCAGCACAATGTCCCCCAAGCAATATGGCTGACTTGGAAGTCACCTATACAACATGGCCACCAGCACAATGTCCCCCAAGCAATATGGCTGACTTGGAAGTCACCTATACAAGACAACCAGCACAATGTCCCCATGCAATATGGCTGACTTGGAAGTCACCTATACAACATGGCAACCAGCACAATGTCCCCCAAGCAATATGGCTCACTTGGAAGTCACCTATACAACATGGCAACCAGCACAATGTCCCCCATGCAATATGGCTGACTTGGAAGTCACCTATAGTACATGGCCACCAGCACAATGTCCCCCATGCAACACGGCTGACTTGAAAGTCACCTATACAAGACAACCAGCACAATGTCCCCCATGCAATATGGCTGACTTGGAAGTCACCTATACAACACAACCAGCACAATGTCCCCCAAGCAATATGGCTCACTTGGAAGTCACCTATACATGGCAACCAGCACAATGTCCCCCATGCAATATGGCTGACTTGGAAGTCACCTATACAACATGGCAACCAGCACAATGTCCCCCATGCAATATGGCTGACTTGGAAGTCACCTATACAACATGGCAACCAGCACAATGTCCCCCAGGCAATATGGCTGACTTGGAAGTCACCTATACAACATGGCAACCAGCACAATGTCCCCCAAGCAATATGGCTGACTTGGAAGTCACCTATGCAACATGGCAACCAGCACAATGTCCCCCATGCAATATGGCTGACTTGGAAGTCACCTATAGAACATGGCCACCAGCACAATGTCCCCCATGCAATATGGCTGACTTGGAAGTCACCTATACAACATGGCAACCAGCACAATGTCCCCCATGCAATATGGCTGACTTGGAAGTCACCTATACAACATGGCAACCAGCACAATGTCCCCCATGCAATATGGCTGACTTGGAACTCACCTATACAACACAACCAGCACAATGTCCCCCATGCAATATGGCTGACTTGGAAGTCACCTATAGAACATGGCAACCAGCACAATGTCCCCCAAGCAATATGGCTGACTTGGAAGTCACCTATACAACATGGCCACCAGCACAATGTCCCCCAAGCAATATGGCTGACTTGGAAGTCACCTATACAAGACAACCAGCACAATGTCCCCATGCAATATGGCTGACTTGGAAGTCACCTATACAACATGGCAACCAGCACAATGTCCCCCAAGCAATATGGCTCACTTGGAAGTCACCTATACAACATGGCAACCAGCACAATGTCCCCCATGCAATATGGCTGACTTGGAAGTCACCTATAGTACATGGCCACCAGCACAATGTCCCCCATGCAACACGGCTGACTTGAAAGTCACCTATACAAGACAACCAGCACAATGTCCCCCATGCAATATGGCTGACTTGGAAGTCACCTATACAACACAACCAGCACAATGTCCCCCAAGCAATATGGCTCACTTGGAAGTCACCTATACAACATGGCAACCAGCACAATGTCCCCCATGCAATATGGCTGACTTGGAAGTCACCTATACAACATGGCAACCAGCACAATGTCCCCCATGCAATATGGCTGACTTGGAAGTCACCTATACAATACAACCAGCACAATGTCCCCCAGGCAATATGGCTGACTTGGAAGTCACCTATACAACATGGCAACCAGCACAATGTCCCCCAAGCAATATGGCTGACTTGGAAGTCACCTATGCAACATGGCAACCAGCACAATGTCCCCCATGCAATATGGCTGACTTGGAAGTCACCTATAGAACATGGCCACCAGCACAATGTCCCCCATGCAATATGGCTGACTTGGAAGTCACCTATACAACACAACCAGCACAATGTCCCCCATGCAATATGGCTGACTTGGAACTCACCTATACAACACAACCAGCACAATGTCCCCCATGCAATATGGCTGACTTGGAAGTCACCTATAGAACATGGCAACCAGCACAATGTCCCCCAAGCAATATGGCTGACTTGGAAGTCACCTATACAACATGGCCACCAGCACAATGTCCCCCAAGCAATATGGCTGACTTGGAAGTCACCTATACAACACAACCAGCACAATGTCCCCCATGCAATATGGCTGACTTGGAAGTCACCTATACAACATGGCAAACAGCACAATGTCCCCCATGCAATATGGCTGACTTGGAAGTCACCTATACAACATGGCAACCAGCACAATGTCCCCCATGCAATATGGCTGACTTGGAAGTCACCTATACAAGACAACCAGCACAATGTCCCCATGCAATATGGCTGACTTGGAAGTCACCTATAGAACATGGCCACCAGCACAATGTCCCCCATGCAATATGGCTGACTTGGAAGTCACCTATACAACATGGCAACCAGCACAATGTCCCCCAAGCAATATGGCTCACTTGGAAGTCACCTATACAACATGGCAACCAGCACAATGTCCCCCATGCAATATGGCTGACTTGGAAGTCACCTATAGTACATGGCCACCAGCACAATGTCCCCCATGCAACACGGCTGACTTGAAAGTCACCTATACAAGACAACCAGCACAATGTCCCCCATGCAATATGGCTGACTTGGAAGTCACCTATACAACACAACCAGCACAATGTCCCCCAAGCAATATGGCTCACTTGGAAGTCACCTATACAACATGGCAACCAGCACAATGTCCCCCATGCAATATGGCTGACTTGGAAGTCACCTATACAACATGGCAACCAGCACAATGTCCCCCATGCAATATGGCTGACTTGGAAGTCACCTATACAATACAACCAGCACAATGTCCCCCAGGCAATATGGCTGACTTGGAAGTCACCTATACAACATGGCAACCAGCACAATGTCCCCCAAGCAATATGGCTGACTTGGAAGTCACCTATACAACATGGCAACCAGCACAATGTCCCCCATGCAATATGGCTGACTTGGAAGTCACCTATAGAACATGGCCACCAGCACAATGTCCCCCATGCAATATGGCTGACTTGGAAGTCACCTATACAACATGGCAACCAGCACAATGTCCCCCATGCAATATGGCTGACTTGGAAGTCACCTATACAATACAACCAGCACAATGTCCCCCAAGCAATATGGCTGACTTGGAAGTCACCTATACAAGACAACCAGCACAATGTCCCCCATGCAATAAGGCTGACTTGGAAGTCACCTATACAATACAACCAGCACAATGTTCCCCATGCAATATGGCTGATTTGGAAGTCACCTATACAACACAACCAGCACAATGTCCCCCATGCAATATGGCTGACTTGGAAGTCACCTATACAACATGGCAACCAGCACAATGTCCCCCATGCAATATGGCTGACTTGGAAGTCACCTATGCAATACAACCAGCACAATGTCCCCCATGCAATATGGCTGACTTGGAAGTCACCTATACAACACAACCAGCACAATGTCCCCCATGCAATATGGCTGACTTAGAAGTCACCTATACAACACAACCAGCACAATGTCCCCCATGCAATATGGCTGACTTGGAAGTCACCTATAGAACATGGCAACCAGCACAATGTCCCCCAAGCAATATGGCTGACTTGGAAGTCACCTATACAACATGGCCACCAGCACAATGTCCCTCAAGCAATATGGCTGACTTGGAAGTCACCTATACAACACAACCAGCACAATGTCCCCCATGCAATATGGCTGACTTGGAAGTCACCTATAGAACATGGCAACCAGCACAATGTCCCCCAAGCAATATGGCTGACTTGGAAGTCACCTATACAACATGGCCACCAGCACAATGTCCCCCAAGCAATATGGCTGACTTGGAAGACACCTATACAACACAACCAGCACAATGTCCCCCATGCAATATGGCTGACTTGGAAGTCACCTATACAACATGGCAACCAGCACAATGTCCCCCATGCAATATGGCTGACTTGGAAGTCACCTATACAAGACAACCAGCACAAAGTCCCCATGCAATATGGCTGACTTGGAAGTCACCTATAGAACATGGCCACCAGCACAGTGTCCCCCATGCAATATGGCTGACTTGGAAGTCACCTATACAACATGGCAACCAGCACAATGTCCCCCAAGCAATATGGCTCACTTGGAAGTCACCTATACAACATGGCAACCAGCACAATGTCCCCCATGCAATATGGCTGACTTGGAAGTCACCTATACAACACAACCAGCACAATGTCCCCCATGCAATATGGCTGACTTGGAACTCACCTATACAACACAACCAGCACAATGTCCCCCATGCAATATGGCTGACTTGGAAGTCACCTATAGAACATGGCAACCAGCACAATGTCCCCCAAGCAATATGGCTGACTTGGAAGTCACCTATACAACATGGCCACCAGCACAATGTCCCCCAAGCAATATGGCTGACTTGGAAGTCACCTATACAACACAACCAGCACAATGTCCCCCATGCAATATGGCTGACTTGGAAGTCACCTATACAACATGGCAACCAGCACAATGTCCCCCATGCAATATGGCTGACTTGGAAGTCACCTATACAACATGGCAACCAGCACAATGTCCCCCATGCAATATGGCTGACTTGGAAGTCACCTATACAAGACAACCAGCACAATGTCCCCATGCAATATGGCTGACTTGGAAGTCACCTATAGAACATGGCCACCAGCACAATGTCCCCCATGCAATATGGCTGACTTGGAAGTCACCTATACAACATGGCAACCAGCACAATGTCCCCCAAGCAATATGGCTCACTTGGAAGTCACCTATACAACATGGCAACCAGCACAATGTCCCCCATGCAATATGGCTGACTTGGAAGTCACCTATACAAGACAACCAGCACAATGTCCCCATGCAATATGGCTGACTTGGAAGTCACCTATAGAACATGGCCACCAGCACAATGTCCCCCATGCAATATGGCTGACTTGGAAGTCACCTATACAACATGGCAAACCAGCACAATGTCCCCCAAGCAATATGGCTCACTTGGAAGTCACCTATACAACATGGCAACCAGCACAATGTCCCCCATGCAATATGGCTGACTTGGAAGTCACCTATACAACACAACCAGCACAATGTCCCCCATGCAATATGGCTGACTTGGAACTCACCTATACAACACAACCAGCACAATGTCCCCCATGCAATATGGCTGACTTGGAAGTCACCTATAGAACATGGCAACCAGCACAATGTCCCCCAAGCAATATGGCTGACTTGGAAGTCACCTATACAACATGGCCACCAGCACAATGTTCCCCAAGCAATATGGCTGACTTGGAAGTCACCTATACAAGACAACCAGCACAATGTCCCCATGCAATATGGCTGACTTGGAAGTCACCTATACAACATGGCAACCAGCACAATGTCCCCCAAGCAATATGGCTCACTTGGAAGTCACCTATACAACATGGCAACCAGCACAATGTCCCCCATGCAATATGGCTGACTTGGAAGTCACCTATAGTACATGGCCACCAGCACAATGTCCCCCATGCAACACGGCTGACTTGAAAGTCACCTATACAAGACAACCAGCACAATGTCCCCCATGCAATATGGCTGACTTGGAAGTCACCTATACAACACAACCAGCACAATGTCCCCCAAGCAATATGGCTCACTTGGAAGTCACCTATACATGGCAACCAGCACAATGTCCCCCATGCAATATGGCTGACTTGGAAGTCACCTATACAACATGGCAACCAGCACAATGTCCCCCATGCAATATGGCTGACTTGGAAGTCACCTATACAACATGGCAACCAGCACAATGTCCCCCAGGCAATATGGCTGACTTGGAAGTCACCTATACAACATGGCAACCAGCACAATGTCCCCCAAGCAATATGGCTGACTTGGAAGTCACCTATGCAACATGGCAACCAGCACAATGTCCCCCATGCAATATGGCTGACTTGGAAGTCACCTATAGAACATGGCCACCAGCACAATGTCCCCCATGCAATATGGCTGACTTGGAAGTCACCTATACAACATGGCAACCAGCACAATGTCCCCCATGCAATATGGCTGACTTGGAAGTCACCTATACAACATGGCAACCAGCACAATGTCCCCCATGCAATATGGCTGACTTGGAAGTCACCTATGCAATACAACCAGCACAATGTCCCCCATGCAATATGGCTGACTTGGAACTCACCTATACAACACAACCAGCACAATGTCCCCCATGCAATATGGCTGACTTGGAAGTCACCTATAGAACATGGCAACCAGCACAATGTCCCCCAAGCAATATGGCTGACTTGGAAGTCACCTATACAACATGGCCACCAGCACAATGTCCCCCAAGCAATATGGCTGACTTGGAAGTCACCTATACAAGACAACCAGCACAATGTCCCCATGCAATATGGCTGACTTGGAAGTCACCTATACAACATGGCAACCAGCACAATGTCCCCCAAGCAATATGGCTCACTTGGAAGTCACCTATACAACATGGCAACCAGCACAATGTCCCCCATGCAATATGGCTGACTTGGAAGTCACCTATAGTACATGGCCACCAGCACAATGTCCCCCATGCAACACGGCTGACTTGAAAGTCACCTATACAAGACAACCAGCACAATGTCCCCCATGCAATATGGCTGACTTGGAAGTCACCTATACAACACAACCAGCACAATGTCCCCCAAGCAATATGGCTCACTTGGAAGTCACCTATACAACATGGCAACCAGCACAATGTCCCCCATGCAATATGGCTGACTTGGAAGTCACCTATACAACATGGCAACCAGCACAATGTCCCCCATGCAATATGGCTGACTTGGAAGTCACCTATACAATACAACCAGCACAATGTCCCCCAGGCAATATGGCTGACTTGGAAGTCACCTATACAACATGGCAACCAGCACAATGTCCCCCAAGCAATATGGCTGACTTGGAAGTCACCTATGCAACATGGCAACCAGCACAATGTCCCCCATGCAATATGGCTGACTTGGAAGTCACCTATAGAACATGGCCACCAGCACAATGTCCCCCATGCAATATGGCTGACTTGGAAGTCACCTATACAACATGGCAACCAGCACAATGTCCCCCATGCAATATGGCTGACTTGGAAGTCACCTATACAACATGGCAACCAGCACAATGTCCCCCATGCAATATGGCTGACTTGGAAGTCACCTATGCAATACAACCAGCACAATGTCCCCCATGCAATATGGCTGACTTGGAAGTCACCTATACAACACAACCAGCACAATGTCCCCCATGCAATATGGCTGACTTGGAAGTCACCTATACAACACAACCAGCACAATGTCCCCCATGCAATATGGCTGACTTGGAAGTCACCTATAGAACATGGCCACCAGCACAATGTCCCCCAAGCAATATGGCTGACTTGGAAGTCACCTATACAAGACAACCAGCACAATGTCCCCATGCAATATGGCTGACTTGGAAGTCACCTATACAACATGGCAACCAGCACAATGTCCCCCAAGCAATATGGCTCACTTGGAAGTCACCTATACAACATGGCAACCAGCACAATGTCCCCCATGCAATATGGCTGACTTGGAAGTCACCTATAGTACATGGCCACCAGCACAATGTCCCCCATGCAACACGGCTGACTTGAAAGTCACCTATACAAGACAACCAGCACAATGTCCCCATGCAATATGGCTGACTTGGAAGTCACCTATAGAACATGGCCACCAGCACAATGTCCCCCATGCAATATGGCTGACTTGGAAGTCACCTATAGAACATGGCAACCAGCACAATGTCCCCCAAGCAATATGGCTCACTTGGAAGTCACCTATACAACATGGCAACCAGCACAATGTCCCCCATGCAATATGGCTGACTTGGAAGTCACCCATACAACACAACCAGCACAATGTCCCCCATGCAATATGGCTGACTTGGAAGTCACCTATACAACATGGCAACCAGCACAATGTCCCCCATGCAATATGGCTGACTTGGAAGTCACCTATACAAGACAACCAGCACAATGTCCCCATGCAATATGGCTGACTTGGAAGTCACCTATAGAACATGGCCACCAGCACAATGTCCCCCATGCAATATGGCTGACTTGGAAGTCACCTATACAACATGGCAACCAGCACTATGTCCCCCAAGCAATATGGCTCACTTGGAAGTCACCTATACAACATCGCAACCAGCACAATGTCCCCCATGCAATATGGCTGACTTGGAAGTCACCTATAGTACATGGCCACCAGCACAATGTCCCCCATGCAACACGGCTGACTTGAAAGTCACCTATACAAGACAACCAGCACAATGTCCCCCATGCAATATGGCTGACTTGGAAGTCACCTATACAACACAACCAGCACAATGTCCCCCAAGCAATATGGCTCACTTGGAAGTCACCTATACAACATGGCAACCAGCACAATGTCCCCCATGCAATATGGCTGACTTGGAAGTCACCTATACAACATGGCAACCAGCACAATGTCCCCCATGCAATATGGCTGACTTGGAAGTCACCTATACAATACAACCAGCACAATGTCCCCCAGGCAATATGGCTGACTTGGAAGTCACCTATACAACATGGCAACCAGCACAATGTCCCCCAAGCAATATGGCTGACTTGGAAGTCACCTATACAACATGGCAACCAGCACAATGTCCCCCATGCAATATGGCTGACTTGGAAGTCACCTATAGAACATGGCCACCAGCACAATGTCCCCCATGCAATATGGCTGACTTGGAAGTCACCTATACAACATGGCAACCAGCACAATGTCCCCCATGCAATATGGCTGACTTGGAAGTCACCTATACAATACAACCAGCACAATGTCCCCCAAGCAATATGGCTGACTTGGAAGTCACCTATACAAGACAACCAGCACAATGTCCCCCATGCAATATGGCTGACTTGGAAGTCACCTATACAATACAACCAGCACAATGTTCCCCATGCAATATGGCTGATTTGGAAGTCACCTATACAACACAACCAGCACAATGTCCCCCATGCAATATGGCTGACTTGGAAGTCACCTATACAACATGGCAACCAGCACAATGTCCCCCATGCAATATGGCTGACTTGGAAGTCACCTATGCAATACAACCAGCACAATGTCCCCCATGCAATATGGCTGACTTGGAAGTCACCTATACAACACAACCAGCACAATGTCCCCCATGCAATATGGCTGACTTGGAAGTCACCTATACAACACAACCAGCACAATGTCCCCCATGCAATATGGCTGACTTGGAAGTCACCTATAGAACATGGCAACCAGCACAATGTCCCCCAAGCAATATGGCTGACTTGGAAGTCACCTATACAACATGGCCACCAGCACAATGTCCCTCAAGCAATATGGCTGACTTGGAAGTCACCTATACAACACAACCAGCACAATGTCCCCCATGCAATATGGCTGACTTGGAAGTCACCTATAGAACATGGCAACCAGCACAATGTCCCCCAAGCAATATGGCTGACTTGGAAGTCACCTATACGACATGGCCACCAGCACAATGTCCCCCAAGCAATATGGCTGACTTGGAAGACACCTATACAACACAACCAGCACAATGTCCCCCATGCAATATGGCTGACTTGGAAGTCACCTATACAACATGGCAACCAGCACAATGTCCCCCATGCAATATGGCTGACTTGGAAGTCACCTATACAAGACAACCAGCACAATGTCCCCATGCAATATGGCTGACTTGGAAGTCACCTATAGAACATGGCCACCAGCACAATGTCCCCGATGCAATATGGCTGACTTGGAAGTCACCTATACAACATGGCAACCAGCACAATGTCCCCCAAGCAATATGGCTCACTTGGAAGTCACCTATACAACATGGCAACCAGCACAATGTCCCCCATGCAATATGGCTGACTTGGAAGTCACCTATACAACACAACCAGCACAATGTCCCCCATGCAATATGGCTGACTTGGAACTCACCTATACAACACAACCAGCACAATGTCCCCCATGCAATATGGCTGACTTGGAAGTCACCTATAGAACATGGCAACCAGCACAATGTCCCCCAAGCAATATGGCTGACTTGGAAGTCACCTATACAACATGGCCACCAGCACAATGTCCCCCATGCAATATGGCTGACTTGGAAGTCACCTATACAACATGACAACCAGCACAATGTCCCCCATGCAATATGGCTGACTTGGAAGTCACCTATACAATACAACCAGCACAATGTCCCCCAAGCAATATGGCTGACTTGGAAGTCACCTATACAAGACAACCAGCACAATGTCCCCCATGCAATATGGCTCACTTGGAAGTCACCTATACAATACAACCAGCACAATGTCCCCCAAGCAATATGGCTGACTTGGACGTCACCTATACAAGACAACCAGCACAATGTCCCCCATGCAATATGGCTGACTTGGAAGTCACCTATACAATACAACCAGCACAATGTCCCCCATGCAATATGGCTGACTTGGAAGTCACCTATACAATACAACCAGAACAATGTCCCCCATGCAATATGGCTGATTTGGAAGTCACCTATACAACACAACCAGCACAATGTCCCCCATGCAATATGGCTGACTTGGAAGTCACCTATACAAGACAACCAGCACAATGTCCCCCATGCAATATGGCTGACTTGGAAGTCACCTATAGAACATGGCCACCAGCACAATGTCCCCCATGCAATATGGCTGACTTGGAAGTCACCTATACAACACAACCAGCACAATGTCCCCCATGCAATATGGCTGACTTGGAAGTCACCTATACAAGACAACCAGCACAATGTCCCCCATGCAATATGGCTGACTTGGAAGTCACCTATAGAACATGGCCACCAGCACAATGTCCCCCATGCAATATGGCTGACTTGGAAGTCACCTATACAACATGGCAACCAGCACAATGTCCCCCATGCAATATGGCTGACTTGGAAGTCACCTATAGAACATGGCCACCAGCACAATGTCCCCCATGCAATATGGCTGACTTGGAAGTCACCTATACAACATGGCAACCAGCACAATGTCCCCCAAGCAATATGGCTGACTTGGAAGTCACCTATAGAACATGGCCACCAGCACAATGTCCCCCAAGCAATATGGCTGACTTGGAAGTCACCTATAGAACATGGCAACCAGCACAATGTCCCCCAAGCAATATGGCTAAATTGGAAGTCACCTATACAAGAAAACCAGCACAATGTCCCCCATGCAATATGGCTGACTTGGAAGTCACCTATAGGACATGGCAACCAGCACAATGTCCCCCATGCAATATGGCTGACATGGAAGTCACCTATAGAACATGGCCACCAGCACAATGTCCCCCAAGCAATATGGCTCACTTGGAAGTCACCTATACAATACAACCAGCACAATGTCCCCCATGCAATATGGCTGACTTGGAAGTCACCTATACAATACAACCAGCACAATGTCCCCCATGCAATTTGGCTGATTTGTAAGTCACCTATACAACACAACCAGCACAATGTCCCCCATGTAATATGGCTGACTTGGAAGTCACCTATACAAGACAACCAGCACAATGTCCCAAATGCAATATGACTGACTTGGAAGTCACCTATAGAACATGGCAACCAGCACAATGTCCCCCATGCAATATGGCTGACTTGGAAGTCACCTATACAACATGGCAACCAGCACAATGTCCCCCATGCAATATGGCTGACTTGGAAGTCACCTATAGAACATGGCCACCAGCACAATGTCCCCCATGCAATATGGCTGACTTGGAAGTCACCTATATAACATGGCAACCAGCACAATGTCCCCCAAGCAATATGGCTGACTTGGAAGTCACCTATAGAACATGGCCACCAGCACAATGTCCCCCAAGCAATATGGCTGACTTGGAAGTCACCTATAGGACATGGCAACCAGCACAATGTCCCCCAAGCAATATGGCTGACTTGGAAGTCACCTATACAAGACAACCAGCACAATGTCCCAAATGCAATATGGCTGACTTGGAAGTCACCTATAGAACATGGCCACCAGCACAATGTCCCCCATGCAATATGGCTGACTTGGAAGTCACCTATACAACATGGCAACCAGCACAATGTCCCCCAAGCAATATGGCTGACTTGGAAGTCACCTATAGAACATGGCCACCAGCACAATGTCCCCCAAGCAATATGGCTGACTTGGAAGTCACCTACAGAACATGGCAACCAGCACAATGTCCCCCAAGCAATATGGCACACTTGGAAGTCACCTATACAACATGGCAACCAGCACAATGTCCCCCATGCAATATGGCTGAATTGGAAGTCACCTTTACAATACAACCAGCACAATGTCCCCCAAGCAATATGGCTGACTTGGAAGTCACCTATAGAACATGGCCACCAGCACAATGTCCCCCATGCAATATGGCTGACTTGGAAGTCACCTATACAAGACAACCAGCACAATGTCCCCCATGCAATATGGCTGACTTGGAAGTCACCTATAGAACATGGCCACCAGCACAATGTCCCCCATGCAATATGGCTGACTTGGAAGTCACCTATAGAACATGGCAACCAGCACAATGTCCCCCAAGCAATATGGCTGACTTGGAAGTCACCTATACAAGACAACCAGCACAATTTCCCCCATGCAATATGGCTGACTTGGAAGTCGCCTATAGGACATGGCAACCAGCACAATGTCCCCCATGCAATATGGCTGACTTGGAAGTCACCTATACAATACAACCAGCACAATGTCCCCCATGCAATATGGCTGACTTGGAAGTCACCTATACAACATGGCAACCAGCACAATGTCCCCCATGCAATATGGCTGACTTGGAAGTCACCTATAGAACATGGCCACCAGCACAATGTCCCCCATGCAATATGGCTGACTTGGAAGTCACCTATACAACATGGCAACCAGCACAATGTCCCCCAAGCAATATGGCTGACTTGGAAGTCACCTATAGAACATGGCCACCAGCACAATGTCCCCCAAGCAATATGGCTGACTTGGAAGTCACCTATAGAACATGGCAACCAGCACAATGTCCCCCAACCAATATGGCTGACTTGGAAGTCACCTATACAAGACAACCAGCACAATGTCCCCCATGCAATATGGCTGACTTGGAAGTCACCTATAGGACATGGCAACCAGCACAATGTCCCCCATGCAATATGGCTGACTTGGAAGTCACCTATAGAACATGGCCACCCGCACAATGTCCCCCAAGCAATATGGCTCACTTGGAAGTCACCTATACAATACAACCAGCACAATGTCCCCCATGCAATATGGCTGACTTGGAAGTCACCTATACAATACAACCAGCACAATGTCCCAAATGCAATATGGCTGACTTGGAAGTCACGTATAGAACATAGCCACCAGCACAATGTCCCCCATGCAATATGGCTGACTTGGAAGTCACCTATACAACATGACAACCAGCACAATGTCCCCCATGCAATATGGCTGACTTGGAAGTCACCTATACAATACAACCAGCACAATGTCCCCCAAGCAATATGGCTGACTTGGAAGTCACCTATACAAGACAACCAGCACAATGTCCCCCATGCAATATGGCTGACTTGGAAGTCACCTATACAAGACAACCAGCACAATGTCCCCCATGCAATATGGCTGACTTGGAAGTCACCTTTAGAACATGGCCACCAGCACAATGTCCCCCATGCAATATGGCTGACTTGGAAGTCACCTATACAACATGGCAACCAGCACAATGTCCCCCATGCAATATGGCTGACTTGGAAGTCACCTATAGAACATGGCCACCAGCACAATGTCCCCCATGCAATATGGCTGACTTGGAAGTCACCTATACAACATGGCAACCAGCACAATGTCCCCCAAGCAATATGGCTGACTTGGAAGTCACCTATAGAACATGGCCACCAGCACAATGTCCCCCAAGCAATATGGCTGACTTGGAAGTCACCTATAGAACATGGCAACCAGCACAATGTCCCCCAAGCAATATGGCTAAATTGGAAGTCACCTATACAAGAAAACCAGCACAATGTCCCCCATGCAATATGGCTGACTTGGAAGTCACCTATAGGACATGGCAACCAGCACAATGTCCCCCATGCAATATGGCTGACATGGAAGTCACCTATAGAACATGGCCACCAGCACAATGTCCCCCAAGCAATATGGCTCACTTGGAAGTCACCTATACAATACAACCAGCACAATGTCCCCCATGCAATATGGCTGACTTGGAAGTCACCTATACAATACAACCAGCACAATGTCCCCCATGCAATATGGCTGATTTGTAAGTCACCTATACAACACAACCAGCACAATGTCCCCCATGTAATATGGCTGACTTGGAAGTCACCTATACAAGACAACCAGCACAATGTCCCAAATGCAATATGACTGACTTGGAAGTCACCTATAGAACATGGCAACCAGCACAATGTCCCCCATGCAATATGGCTGACTTGGAAGTCACCTATACAACATGGCAACCAGCACAATGTCCCCCATGCAATATGGCTGACTTGGAAGTCACCTATAGAACATGGCCACCAGCACAATGTCCCCCATGCAATATGGCTGACTTGGAAGTCACCTATATAACATGGCAACCAGCACAATGTCCCCCAAGCAATATGGCTGACTTGGAAGTCACCTATAGAACATGGCCACCAGCACAATGTCCCCCAAGCAATATGGCTGACTTGGAAGTCACCTATAGGACATGGCAACCAGCACAATGTCCCCCAAGCAATATGGCTGACTTGGAAGTCACCTATACAAGACAACCAGCACAATGTCCCAAATGCAATATGGCTGACTTGGAAGTCACCTATAGAACATGGCCACCAGCACAATGTCCCCCATGCAATATGGCTGACTTGGAAGTCACCTATACAACATGGCAACCAGCACAATGTCCCCCAAGCAATATGGCTGACTTGGAAGTCACCTATAGAACATGGCCACCAGCACAATGTCCCCCAAGCAATATGGCTGACTTGGAAGTCACCTACAGAACATGGCAACCAGCACAATGTCCCCCAAGCAATATGGCACACTTGGAAGTCACCTATACAACATGGCAACCAGCACAATGTCCCCCATGCAATATGGCTGAATTGGAAGTCACCTTTACAATACAACCAGCACAATGTCCCCCAAGCAATATGGCTGACTTGGAAGTCACCTATAGAACATGGCCACCAGCACAATGTCCCCCATGCAATATGGCTGACTTGGAAGTCACCTATACAAGACAACCAGCACAATGTCCCCCATGCAATATGGCTGACTTGGAAGTCACCTATAGAACATGGCCACCAGCACAATGTCCCCCATGCAATATGGCTGACTTGGAAGTCACCTATAGAACATGGCAACCAGCACAATGTCCCCCAAGCAATATGGCTGACTTGGAAGTCACCTATACAAGACAACCAGCACAATTTCCCCCATGCAATATGGCTGACTTGGAAGTCCCCTATAGGACATGGCAACCAGCACAATGTCCCCCATGCAATATGGCTGAATTGGAAGTCACCTTTACAATACAACCAGCACAATGTCCCCCAAGCAATATGGCTGACTTGGAAGTCACCTATAGAACATGGCCACCAGCACAATGTCCCCCATGCAATATGGCTGACTTGGAAGTCACCTATACAATACAACCAGCACAATGTCCCCCATGCAATATGGCTGACTTGGAAGTCACCTATACAACATGGCAACCAGCACAATGTCCCCCATGCAATATGGCTGACTTGGAAGTCACCTATAGAACATGGCCACCAGCACAATGTCCCCCATGCAATATGGCTGACTTGGAAGTCACCTATACAACATGGCAACCAGCACAATGTCCCCCAAGCAATATGGCTGACTTGGAAGTCACCTATAGAACATGGCCACCAGCACAATGTCCCCCAAGCAATATGGCTGACTTTCAAGTCACCTATAGAACATGGCAACCAGCACAATGTCCCCCAAGCAATATGGCTGACTTGGAAGTCACCTATACAAGACAACCAGCACAATGTCCCCCATGCAATATGGCTGACTTGGAAGTCACCTATAGGACATGGCAACCAGCACAATGTCCCCCATGCAATATGGCTGACTTGGAAGTCACCTATAGAACATGGCCACCCGCACAATGTCCCCCAAGCAATATGGCTCACTTGGAAGTCACCTATACAATACAACCAGCACAATGTCCCCCATGCAATATGGCTGACTTGGAAGTCACCTATACAATACAACCAGCACAATGTCCCAAATGCAATATGGCTGACTTGGAAGTCACGTATAGAACATAGCCACCAGCACAATGTCCCCCATGCAATATGGCTGACTTGGAAGTCACCTATACAACATGACAACCAGCACAATGTCCCCCATGCAATATGGCTGACTTGGAAGTCACCTATACAATACAACCAGCACAATGTCCCCCAAGCAATATGGCTGACTTGGAAGTCACCTATACAAGACAACCAGCACAATGTCCCCCATGCAATATGGCTCACTTGGAAGTCACCTATACAATACAACCAGCACAATGTCCCACAAGCAATATGGCTGACTTGGACGTCACCTATACAAGACAACCAGCACAATGTCCCCCATGCAATATGGCTGACTTGGAAGTCACCTATAGGACATGGCCACCAGCACAATGTCCCCCATGCAATATGGCTGACTTGGAAGTCACCTATACAATACAACCAGCACAATGTCCCCCATGCAATATGGCTGACTTGGAAGTCACCTATACAATACAACCAGAACAATGTCCCCCATGCAATATGGCTGATTTGGAAGTCACCTATACAACACAACCAGCACAATGTCCCCCATGCAATATGGCTGACTTGGAAGTCACCTATACAAGACAACCAGCACAATGTCCCCCATGCAATATGGCTGACTTGGAAGTCACCTATAGAACATGGCCACCAGCACAATGTCCCCCATGCAATATGGCTGACTTGGAAGTCACCTATACAACACAACCAGCACAATGTCCCCCATGCAATATGGCTGACTTGGAAGTCACCTATACAAGACAACCAGCACAATGTCCCCCATGCAATATGGCTGACTTGGAAGTCACCTTTAGAACATGGCCACCAGCACAATGTCCCCCATGCAATATGGCTGACTTGGAAGTCACCTATACAACATGGCAACCAGCACAATGTCCCCCATGCAATATGGCTGACTTGGAAGTCACCTATAGAACATGGCCACCAGCACAATGTCCCCCATGCAATATGGCTGACTTGGAAGTCACCTATACAACATGGCAACCAGCACAATGTCCCCCAAGCAATATGGCTGACTTGGAAGTCACCTATAGAACATGGCCACCAGCACAATGTCCCCCAAGCAATATGGCTGACTTGGAAGTCACCTATAGAACATGGCAACCAGCACAATGTCCCCCAAGCAATATGGCTAAATTGGAAGTCACCTATACAAGAAAACCAGCACAATGTCCCCCATGCAATATGGCTGACTTGGAAGTCACCTATAGGACATGGCAACCAGCACAATGTCCCCCATGCAATATGGCTGACATGGAAGTCACCTATAGAACATGGCCACCAGCACAATGTCCCCCAAGCAATATGGCTCACTTGGAAGTCACCTATACAATACAACCAGCACAATGTCCCCCATGCAATATGGCTGACTTGGAAGTCACCTATACAATACAACCAGCACAATGTCCCCCATGCAATATGGCTGATTTGTAAGTCACCTATACAACACAACCAGCACAATGTCCCCCATGTAATATGGCTGACTTGGAAGTCACCTATACAAGACAACCAGCACAATGTCCCAAATGCAATATGACTGACTTGGAAGTCACCTATAGAACATGGCAACCAGCACAATGTCCCCCATGCAATATGGCTGACTTGGAAGTCACCTATACAACATGGCAACCAGCACAATGTCCCCCATGCAATATGGCTGACTTGGAAGTCACCTATAGAACATGGCCACCAGCACAATGTCCCCCATGCAATATGGCTGACTTGGAAGTCACCTATATAACATGGCAACCAGCACAATGTCCCCCAAGCAATATGGCTGACTTGGAAGTCACCTATAGAACATGGCCACCAGCACAATGTCCCCCAAGCAATATGGCTGACTTGGAAGTCACCTATAGAACATGGCAACCAGCACAATGTCCCCCAAGCAATATGGCTGACTTGGAAGTCACCTATACAAGACAACCAGCACAATGTCCCCCATGCAATATGGCTGACTTGGAAGTCACCTATAGGACATGGCAACCAGCACAATGTCCCCCATGCAATATGGCTGACTTGGAAGTCACCTATAGAACATGGCCACCCGCACAATGTCTCCCAAGCAATATGGCTCACTTGGAAGTCACCTATACAATACAACCAGCACAATGTCCCCCATGCAATATGGCTGACTTGGAAGTCACCTATACAATACAACCAGCACAATGTCCCAAATGCAATATGGCTGACTTGGAAGTCACCTATAGAACATAGCCACCAGCACAATGTCCCCCATGCAATATGGCTGACTTGGAAGTCACCTATACAACATGGCAACCAGCACAATGTCCCCCATGCAATATGGCTGACTTGGAAGTCACCTTTACAACATGGCCACCAGCACAATGTCCCCCATGCAACACGGCTGACTTGGAAGTCACCTATACAAGACAACCAGCACAATGTCCCCCATGCAATATGGCTGACTTGGAAGTCACCTATACAACACAACCAGCACAATGTCCCCCAAGCAATATGGCTCACTTGGAAGTCACCTATACAACATGGCAACCAGCACAATGTCCCCCATGCAATATGGCTGACTTGGAAGTCACCTATAGGACATGGCAACCAGCACAATGTCCCCCATGCAATATGGCTGACTTGGAAGTCACCTATAGAACATGGCCACCAGCACAATGTCCCCCAAGCAATATGGCTCACGTGGAAGTCACCTATACAATACAACCAGCACAATGTCCCCCATGCAATATGGCTGACTTGGAAGTCACCTATACAATACAACCAGCACAATGTCCCCCATGCAATATGGCTGACTTGGAAGTCACCTATACAACACAACCAGCACAATGTCCCCCATGCAATATGGCTGACTTGGAAGTCACCTATACAGCACAACCAGCACAATATCCCCCATGCAATATGGCTCACTTGGAAGTCACCTATACAACATGGCATCCAGCACAATGTCCCCCATGCAATATGGCTGACTTGGAAGTCACCTATACAACATGGCAACCAGCACAATGTCCCCCATGCAATATGGCTGACTTGGAAGTCACCTATACAACATAGCAACCAGCACAATGTCCCCCATGCAATATGGCTGACTTGGAAGTCACCTATACAAGAAACCAGCACAATGTCCCCCATGCAATGTGGCTGACTTGGAAGTCACCTATAGAACATGGCCACCAGCACAATGTCAACCATGCAATATGGCTGACTTGGAAGTCACCTATACAATACAACCAGCACAATGTCCCCCATGCAATACGGCTGACTTGGAAGTCACCTATACAAGACAACCAGCACAATGTCCCCCATGCAATATGGCTGACTTCGAAGTCACCTATACAATACAACCAGCACAATGTCCCCCATGCAATATGGCTGATTTGGAAGTCACCTATACAACACAACCAGCACAATGTCCCCCATGCAATATGGCTGACTTGGAAGTCACCTATACAAGACAACCAGCACAATGTCCCAAATGCAATATGGCTGACTTGGAAGTCACCTATAGAACATGGCCACCAGCACAATGTCCCCCATGCAATATGGCTGACTTGGAAGTCACCTATACAACATGGCAACCAGCACAATGTCCCCCATGCAATATGGCTGACTTGGAAGTCACCTATACAATACAACCAGCACAATGTCCCCCAAGCAATATGGCTGACTTGGAAGTCACCTATACAAGACAACCAGCACAATGTCCCCCATGCAATATGGCTGACTTGGAAGTCACCTATAGGACATGGCCACCAGCACAATGTCCCCCATGCAATATGGCTCACTTGGAAGTCACCTATACAATACAACCAGCACAATGTCCCCCATGCAATATGGCTGACTTGGATGTCACCTATACAAGACAACCAGCACAACGTCCCCCATGCAATATGGCTGACTTGTAAGTCACCTATAGAACATGGCAACCAGCACAATGTCCACCAAGCAATATGGCTGACTTGGAAGTCACCTATACAACATGGCAACCAGCACAATGTCCCCCAAGCAATATGGCTGACTTGGAAGTCACCTATAGAACATGGCAACCAGCACAATGTCCCCCAAGCAATATGGCTGACTTAAAAGTCACCTATACAAGACAACCAGCACAATTTCCCCCATGCAATATGGCTGACTTGGAAGTCACCTATAGGACATGGCAACCAGCACAATGTCCCCCATGCAATATGGCTGACTTGTAAGTCACCTATACAACATGGCAACCAGCACAATGTCCCCCATGCAATATGGCTGACTTGGAAGTCACCTATACAACATGGCAACCAGCACAATGTCCCCCATGCAATATGGCTGACTTGGAAGTCACCTTTACAACATGGCCACCAGCACAATGTCCCCCATGCAACACGGCTGACTTGGAAGTCACCTATACAAGACAACCAGCACAATGTCCCCCATGCAATATGGCTGACTTGGAAGTCACCTATACAACACAACCAGCACAATGTCCCCCAAGCAATATGGCTCACTTGGAAGTCACCTATACAACATGGCAACCAGCACAATGTCCCCCATGCAATATGGCTGACTTGGAAGTCACCTTTACAACATGGCCACCAGCACAATGTCCCCCATGCAACACGGCTGACTTGGAAGTCACCTATTCAAGACAACCAGCACAATGTCCCCCATGCAATATGGCTGACTTGGAAGTCACCTATACAACACAACCAGCACAATGTCCCCCAAGCAATATGGCTCACTTGGAAGTCACCTATACAACATGGCAACCAGCACAATGTCCCCCATGCAATATGGCTGACTTGGAAGTCACCTTTACAACATGGCCACCAGCACAATGTCCCCCATGCAACACGGCTGACTTGGAAGTCACCTATTCAAGACAACCAGCACAATGTCCCCCATGCAATATGGCTGACTTGGAAGTCACCTATACAACACAACCAGCACAATGTCCCCCAAGCAATATGGCTCACTTGGAAGTCACCTATACAACATGGCAACCAGCACAATGTCCCCCATGCAATATGGCTGACTTGGAAGTCACCTATAGGACATGGCAACCAGCACAATGTCCCCCATGCAATATGGCTGACTTGGAAGTCACCTATAGAACATGGCCACCAGCACAATGTCCCCCAAGCAATATGGCTTACTTGGAAGTCACCTATACAATACAACCAGCACAATGTCCCCCATGCAATATGGCTGACTTGGAAGTCACCTATACAATACAACCAGCACAATGTCCCCCATGCAATATGGCTGACTTGGAAGTCACCTATACAACACAACCAGCACAATGTCCCCCAAGCAATATGGCTCACTTGGAAGTCACCTATACAACATGGCAACCAGCACAATGTCCCCCATGCAATATGGCTGACTTGGAAGTCACCTATAGAACATGGCCACCAGCACAATGTCCCCCATGCAATATGGCTGACTTGGAAGTCACCTATACAACATGGCAACCAGCACAATGTCCCCCATGCAATATGGCTGACTTGGAAGTCACCTATACAATACAACCAGCACAATGTCCCCCATGCAATATGGCTGACTTGGAAGTCACCTATACAAGACAACCAGCACAATGTCCCCCATGCAATATGGCTGACTTGGAAGTCACCTATACAATACAACCAGCACAATGTCCCCCATGCAATATGGCTGATTTGGAAGTCACCTATACAACACAACCAGCACAATGTCCCCCATGCAATATGGCTGACTTGGAAGTCACCTATACAAGACAACCAGCACAATGTCCCAAATGGAATATGGCTGACTTGGAAGTCACCTATAGAACATGGCCACCAGCACAATGTCCCCCATGCAATATGGCTGACTTGGAAGTCACCTATAGGACATGGCCACCAGCACAATGTCCCCCATGCAATATGGCTGACTTGGAAGTCACCTATACAATACAACCAGCACAATGTCCCCCATGCAATATCGCTGACTTGGAAGTCACCTATACAATACAACCAGCACAATGTCCCCCATGCAATATGGCTGATTTGGAAGTCACCTATACAACACAACCAGCACAATGTCCCCCATGCAATATGGCTGACTTGGTAGTCACCTATACAAGACAACCAGCACAACGTCCCCCATGCAATATGGCTGACTTGGAAGTCACCTATAGAACATGGCCACCAGCACAATGTCCCCCATGCAATATGGCTGACTTGGAAGTCACCTATACAACATGGCAACCAGCACAATGTCCCCCAAGCATTATGGCTGACTTGGAAGTCACCTATACAACATGGCAACCAGCACAATGTCCCCCAAGCAATATGGCTGACTTGGAAGTCACCTATAGAACATGGCAACCAGCACAATGTCCCCCAAGCAATATGGCTGACTTAAAAGTCACCTATACAAGACAACCAGCACAATTTCCCCCATGCAATATGGCTGACTTGGAAGTCACCTATAGGACATGGCAACCAGCACAATGTCCCCCATGCAATATGGCTGACTTGTAAGTCACCTATACAACATGGCAACCAGCACAATGTCCCCCATGCAATATGGCTGACTTGGAAGTCACCTATACAACATGGCAACCAGCACAATGTCCCCCATGCAATATGGCTGACTTGGAAGTCACCTTTACAACATGGCCACCAGCACAATGTCCCCCATGCAACACGGCTGACTTGGAAGTCACCTATACAAGACAACCAGCACAATGTCCCCCATGCAATATGGCTGACTTGGAAGTCACCTATACAACACAACCAGCACAATGTCCCCCAAGCAATATGGCTCACTTGGAAGTCACCTATACAACATGGCAACCAGCACAATGTCCCCCATGCAATATGGCTGACTTGGAAGTCACCTATAGGACATGGCAACCAGCACAATGTCCCTCATGCAATATGGCTGACTTGGAAGTCACCTATAGAACATGGCCACCAGCACAATGTCCCCCAAGCAATATGGCTCACGTGGAAGTCACCTATACAATACAACCAGCACAATGTCCCCCATGCAATATGGCTGACTTGGAAGTCACCTATACAACATGGCAACCAGCACAATGTCCCCCAAGCAATATGGCTGACTTGGAAGTCACCTATAGAACATGGCAACCAGCACAATGTCCCCCAAGCAATATGGCTGACTTAAAAGTCACCTATACAAGACAACCAGCACAATTTCCCCCATGCAATATGGCTGACTTGGAAGTCACCTATAGGACATGGCAACCAGCACAATGTCCCCCATGCAATATGGCTGACTTGTAAGTCACCTATACAACATGGCAACCAGCACAATGTCCCCCATGCAATATGGCTGACTTGGAAGTCACCTATACAACATGGCAACCAGCACAATGTCCCCCATGCAATATGGCTGACTTGGAAGTCACCTTTACAACATGGCCACCAGCACAATGTCCCCCATGCAACACGGCTGACTTGGAAGTCACCTATACAAGACAACCAGCACAATGTCCCCCATGCAATATGGCTGACTTGGAAGTCACCTATACAACACAACCAGCACAATGTCCCCCAAGCAATATGGCTCACTTGGAAGTCACCTATACAACATGGCAACCAGCACAATGTCCCCCATGCAATATGGCTGACTTGGAAGTCACCTATAGGACATGGCAACCAGCACAATGTCCCCCATGCAATATGGCTGACTTGGAAGTCACCTATAGAACATGGCCACCAGCACAATGTCCCCCAAGCAATATGGCTCACGTGGAAGTCACCTATACAATACAACCAGCACAATGTCCCCCATGCAATATGGCTGACTTGGAAGTCACCTATACAATACAACCAGCACAATGTCCCCCATGCAATATGGCTGACTTGGAAGTCACCTAT
Organism: Petromyzon marinus; assembly: GCF_048934315.1. NCBI lineage: Eukaryota > Metazoa > Chordata > Hyperoartia > Petromyzontiformes > Petromyzontidae > Petromyzon > Petromyzon marinus. The sequence continues at coordinate 6,641,494 of NW_027423002.1, forward strand.
ACAACACAACCAGCACAATGTCCCCCATGCAATATGGCTGACTTGGAAGTCACCTATACAGCACAACCAGCACAATATCCCCCATGCAATATGGCTCACTTGGAAGTCACCTATACAACATGGCATCCAGCACAATGTCCCCCATGCAATATGGCTGACTTGGAAGTCACCTATACAACATGGCAACCAGCACAATGTCCCCCATGCAATATGGCTGACTTGGAAGTCACCTATACAACATAGCAACCAGCACAATGTCCCCCATGCAATATGGCTGACTTGGAAGTCACCTATACAAGAAACCAGCACAATGTCCCCCATGCAATGTGGCTGACTTGGAAGTCACCTATAGAACATGGCCACCAGCACAATGTCAACCATGCAATATGGCTGACTTGGAAGTCACCTATACAATACAACCAGCACAATGTCCCCCATGCAATACGGCTGACTTGGAAGTCACCTATACAAGACAACCAGCACAATGTCCCCCATGCAATATGGCTGACTTCGAAGTCACCTATACAATACATCCAGCACAATGTCCCCCATGCAATATGGCTGATTTGGAAGTCACCTATACAACACAACCAGCACAATGTCCCCCATGCAATATGGCTGACTTGGAAGTCACCTATACAAGACAACCAGCACAATGTCCCAAATGCAATATGGCTGACTTGGAAGTCACCTATAGAACATGGCCACCAGCACAATGTCCCCCATGCAATATGGCTGACTTGGAAGTCACCTATACAACATGGCAACCAGCACAATGTCCCCCATGCAATATGGCTGACTTGGAAGTCACCTATACAATACAACCAGCACAATGTCCCCCAAGCAATATGGCTGACTTGGAAGTCACCTATACAAGACAACCAGCACAATGTCCCCCATGCAATATGGCTGACTTGGAAGTCACCTATAGGACATGGCCACCAGCACAATGTCCCCCATGCAATATGGCTCACTTGGAAGTCACCTATACAATACAACCAGCACAATGTCCCCCATGCAATATGGCTGACTTGGATGTCACCTATACAAGACAACCAGCACAACGTCCCCCATGCAATATGGCTGACTTGTAAGTCACCTATAGAACATGGCAACCAGCACAATGTCCACCAAGCAATATGGCTGACTTGGAAGTCACCTATACAACATGGCAACCAGCACAATGTCCCCCAAGCAATATGGCTGACTTGGAAGTCACCTATAGAACATGGCAACCAGCACAATGTCCCCCAAGCAATATGGCTGACTTAAAAGTCACCTATACAAGACAACCAGCACAATTTCCCCCATGCAATATGGCTGACTTGGAAGTCACCTATAGGACATGGCAACCAGCACAATGTCCCCCATGCAATATGGCTGACTTGTAAGTCACCTATACAACATGGCAACCAGCACAATGTCCCCCATGCAATATGGCTGACTTGGAAGTCACCTTTACAACATGGCCACCAGCACAATGTCCCCCATGCAACACGGCTGACTTGGAAGTCACCTATACAAGACAACCAGCACAATGTCCCCCATGCAATATGGCTGACTTGGAAGTCACCTATACAACACAACCAGCACAATGTCCCCCAAGCAATATGGCTCACTTGGAAGTCACCTATACAACATGGCAACCAGCACAATGTCCCCCATGCAATATGGCTGACTTGGAAGTCACCTTTACAACATGGCCACCAGCACAATGTCCCCCATGCAACACGGCTGACTTGGAAGTCACCTATTCAAGACAACCAGCACAATGTCCCCCATGCAATATGGCTGACTTGGAAGTCACCTATACAACACAACCAGCACAATGTCCCCCAAGCAATATGGCTCACTTGGAAGTCACCTATACAACATGGCAACCAGCACAATGTCCCCCATGCAATATGGCTGACTTGGAAGTCACCTTTACAACATGGCCACCAGCACAATGTCCCCCATGCAACACGGCTGACTTGGAAGTCACCTATTCAAGACAACCAGCACAATGTCCCCCATGCAATATGGCTGACTTGGAAGTCACCTATACAACACAACCAGCACAATGTCCCCCAAGCAATATGGCTCACTTGGAAGTCACCTATACAACATGGCAACCAGCACAATGTCCCCCATGCAATATGGCTGACTTGGAAGTCACCTATAGGACATGGCAACCAGCACAATGTCCCCCATGCAATATGGCTGACTTGGAAGTCACCTATAGAACATGGCCACCAGCACAATGTCCCCCAAGCAATATGGCTTACTTGGAAGTCACCTATACAATACAACCAGCACAATGTCCCCTATGCAATATGGCTGACTTGGAAGTCACCTATACAATACAACCAGCACAATGTCCCCCATGCAATATGGCTGACTTGGAAGTCACCTATACAACACAACCAGCACAATGTCCCCCATGCAATATGGCTGACTTGGAAGTCACCTATACAACACAACCAGCACAATGTCCCCCATGCAATATGGCTCACTTGGAAGTCACCTATACAACATGGCATCCAGCACAATGTCCCCCATGCAATATGGCTGACTTGGAAGTCACCTATACAACATGGCAACCAGCACAATGTCCCCCATGCAATATGGCTGACTTGGAAGTCACCTATACAACATGGCAACCAGCACAATGTCCCCCATGCAATATGGCTGACTTGGAAGTCACCTATACAAGAAACCAGCACAATGTCCCCCATGCAATGTGGCTGACTTGGAAGTCACCTATAGAACATGGCCACCAGCACAATGTCCCCCATGCAATATGGCTGACTTGGAAGTCACCTATACAACATGGCAACCAGCACAATGTCCCCCAAGCAATATGGCTCACTTGGAAGTCACCTATAGAACATGGCAACCAGCACAATGTCCCCCAAGCAATATGGCTGACTTGGAAGTCACCTATACAACATGGCAACCAGCACAATGTCCCCCATGCAATATGGCTCACTTGGAAGTCACCTATAGAACATGGCCACCAGCACAATGTCCCCCATGCAACACGGCTGACTTGGAAGTCACCTATACAATACAACCAGCACAATGTCCCCCATGCAATATGGCTGATTTGGAAGTCACCTATACAACATGGCATCCAGCACAATGTCCCCCATGCAATATGGCTGACTTGGAAGTCACCTATACAACATGGCAACCAGCACAATGTCCCCCATGCAATATGGCTGACTTGGAAGTCACCTATACAACATGGCAACCAGCACAATGTCCCCCATGCAATATGGCTGACTTGGAAGTCACCTATACAAGAAACCAGCACAATGTCCCCCATGCAATGTGGCTGACTTGGAAGTCACCTATAGAACATGGCCACCAGCACAATGTCCCCCATGCAATATGGCTCACTTGGAAGTCACCTATACAACATGGCAACCAGCACAATGTCCCCCAAGCAATATGGCTCACTTGGAAGTCACCTATAGAACATGGCAACCAGCACAATGTCCCCCAAGCAATATGGCTGACTTGGAAGTCACCTATACAACATGGCAACCAGCACAATGTCCCCCATGCAATATGGCTCACTTGGAAGTCACCTATAGAACATGGCCACCAGCACAATGTCCCCCATGCAACACGGCTGACTTGGAAGTCACCTATACAAGACAACCAGCACAATGTCCCCCATGCAATATGGCTGACTTGGAAGTCACCTATACAACACAACCAGCACAATGTCCCCCAAGCAATATGGCTCACTTGGAAGTCACCTATACAACATGGCAACCAGCACAATGTCACCCATGCAATATGGCTGACTTGGAAGTCACCTATACAAGACAACCAGCACAATGTCCCAAATGCAATATGGCTGACTTGGAAGGCACCTATAGAACATGGCCAACAGCACAATGTCCCCCATGCAATATTGCTGACTTGGAAGTCACCTATACAACATGGCAACCAGCACAATGTCCCCCATGCAATATGGCTGACTTGGACGTCACCTATACAATACCACCAGCACAATGTCCCCCAAGCAATATGGCTGATTTGGAAGTCACCTATACAAGACAACCAGCACAATGTCCCCCATGCAATATGGCTGACTTGGAAGTCACCTATAGGACATGGCCACCAGCACAATGTCCCCCATGCAATATGGCTGACTTGGAAGTCACCTATACAATACAACCAGCACAATGTCCCCCATGCAATATGGCTGACTTGGAAGTCACCTATACAATACAACCAGCACAATGTCCCCCATGCAATATGGCTGATTTGGAAGTCACGTATACAACACAACCAGCACAATGTCCCCCATGCAATATGGCTGACTTGGAAGTCACCTATACAAGACAACCAGCACAATGTCCCAAATGCAATATGGCTGACTTGGAAGTCACCTATAGAACATGGCCACCAGCACAATGTCCCCCATGCAATATGGCTGACTTGGAAGTCACCTATACAACATGGCAACCAGCACAATGTCCCCCATGCAATATGGCTGACTTGGAAGTCACCTATGCAATACAACCAGCACAATGTCCCCCATGCAATATGGCTGACTTGGAAGTCACCTATACAACACAACAAGCACAATGTCCCCCATGCAATATGGCTGACTTGGAAGTCACCTATACAACACAACCAGCACAATGTCCCCCATGCAATATGGCTGACTTGGAAGTCACCTATAGAACATGGCAACCAGCACAATGTCCCCCAAGCAATATGGCTGACTTGGAAGTCACCTATACAACATGGCCACCAGCAGAATGTCCCCCAAGCAATATGGCTCACTTGGAAGTCACCTATACAATACAACCAGCACAATGTCCCCCATGCAATATGGCTGACTTGGAAGTCACCTATACAATACAACCAGCACAATGTCCCCCATGCAATATGGCTGACTTGGAAGTCACCTATACAACACAACCAGCACAATGTCCCCCATGCAATATGGCTGACTTGGAAGTCACCTATACAACATGGCAACCAGCACAATGTCCCCCATGCAATATGGCTGACTTGGAAGTCACCTATAGAACATGGCCACCAGCACAATGTCCCCCATGCAACACGGCTGACTTGGAAGTCACCTATACAAGACAACCAGCACAATGTCCCCGATGCAATATGGCTGACTTGGAAGTCACCTATACAGCACAACCAGCACAATGTCCCCCAAGCAATATGGCTCACTTGGACGTCACCTATACAACATGGCAACCAGCACAATGTCCCCCATGCAATATGGCTGACTTGGAAGTCACCTATACAACATGGCAACCAGCACAATGTCCCCCATGCAATATGGCTGACTTGGAAGTCACCTATACAATACAACCAGCACAATGTCCCCCAGGCAATATGGCTGACTTGGAAGTCACCTATACAACATGGCAACCAGCACAATGTCCCCCATGCAATATGGCTGACTTGGAAGTCACCTATACAACATGGCAACCAGCACAATGTCCCCAATGCAATATGGCTGACTTGGAAGTCACCTATACAATACAAGCAGCACAATGTCCCCCAGGCAATATGGCTGCCTTGGAAGTCACCTATACAACATGGCAACCAGCACAATGTCCCCCAAGCAATATGGCTGACTTGGAAGTCACCTATACAACATGGCAACCAGCACAATGTCCCCCATGCAATATGGCTGACTTGGAAGTCACCTATACAACATGGCAACCAGCACAATGTCCCCCATGCAATATGGCTGACTTGGAAGTCACTTATACAACATGGCAACCAGCACAATGTCCCCCATGCAATATGGCTGACTTGGAAGTCACCTATACAACATGGCCACCAGCACAATGTCCCCCATGCAATATGGCTGACTTGGAAGACACCTATACAAGACAACCAGCACAATGTCCACCATGCAATATGGCTGACTTGGAAGTCACCTATAGGACATGGCAACCAGCACAATGTCCCCCAAGCAATATGGCTGACTTGGAAGTCACCTATACAAGACAACCAGCACAATGCCCCAAATGCAATATGGCTGACTTGGAAGTCACCTATAGAACATGGCCACCAGCACAATGTCCCCCATGCAATATGGCTGAGTTGGAAGTCACCTGTACAACATGGCAACCAGCACAATGTCCCCCAAGCAATATGGCTGACTTGGAAGTCACCTATAGAACATGGCCACCAGCACAATGTCCCCCAAGCAATATGGCTGACTTGGAAGTCACCTACAGAACATGGCAACGAGCACAATGTCCCCCAAGCAATATGGCTGACTTGGAAGTCACCTATACAAGACAACCAGCACAATGTCCCCCATGCAACACGGCTGACTTGGAAGTCACCTATACATGACAACCAGCACAATGTCCCCCATGCAATATGGCTGACTTGGAAGTCACCTATACAACACAACCAGCACAATGTCCCCCAAGCAATATGGCTCACTTGGAAGTCACCTATACAACATGGCAACCAGCACAATGTCCCCCATGCAATATGGCTGACTTGGAAGTCACCTATACAATACAACCAGCACAATGTCCCCCAAGCAATATGGCTGACTTGGAAGTCACCTATAGAACATGGCCAACAGCACAATGTCCCCCATGCAATATGGCTGACTTGGAACTCACCTATACAAGACAACCAGCACAATGTCCCCCATGCAATATGGCTGACTTGGAAGTCACCTATAGAACATGGCCACCAGCACAATGTCCCCCATGCAATATGGCTGACTTGGAAGTCACCTATACAAGACAACCAGCACAATTTCCCCCATGCAATATGGCTGACTTGGAAGTCACCTATAGGACAAGGCAACCAGCACAATGTCCCCCATGCAATATGGATGACTTGGAAGTCACCTATACAATACAACCAGCACAATGTCCCCCATGCAATATGGCTGACTTGGAAGTCACCTATACAACATGGCAACCAGCACAATGTCCCCCATGCAATATGGCTGACTTGGAAGTCACCTATAGAACATGGCCACCAGCACAATGTCCCCCATGCAATATGGCTGACTTGGAAGTCACCTATACAATACAACCAGCACAATGTCCCCCAGGCAATATGGCTGACTTGGAAGTCACCTATACAACATGGCAACCAGCACAATGTCCCCCAAGCAATATGGCTGACTTGGAAGTCACCTATACAACATGGCAACCAGCACAATGTCCCCCATGCAATATGGCTGACTTGGAAGTCACCTATACAACATGGCAACCAGCACAATGTCCCCCATGCAATATGGCTGACTTGGAAGTCACTTATACAACATGGCAACCAGCACAATGTCCCCCATGCAATATGGCTGACTTGGAAGTCACCTATACAACATGGCCACCAGCACAATGTCCCCCATGCAATATGGCTGACTTGGAAGACACCTATACAAGACAACCAGCACAATGTCCACCATGCAATATGGCTGACTTGGAAGTCACCTATAGGACATGGCAACCAGCACAATGTCCCCCAAGCAATATGGCTGACTTGGAAGTCACCTATACAAGACAACCAGCACAATGCCCCAAATGCAATATGGCTGACTTGGAAGTCACCTATAGAAAATGGCCACCAGCACAATGTCCCCCATGCAATATGGCTGAGTTGGAAGTCACCTGTACAACATGGCAACCAGCACAATGTCCCCCAAGCAATATGGCTGACTTGGAAGTCACCTATAGAACATGGCCACCAGCACAATGTCCCCCAAGCAATATGGCTGACTTGGAAGTCACCTACAGAACATGGCAACGAGCACAATGTCCCCCAAGCAATATGGCTGACTTGGAAGTCACCTATACAAGACAACCAGCACAATGTCCCCCATGCAACACGGCTGACTTGGAAGTCACCTATACAAGACAACCAGCACAATGTCCCCCATGCAATATGGCTGACTTGGAAGTCACCTATACAACACAACCAGCACAATGTCCCCCAAGCAATATGGCTCACTTGGAAGTCACCTATACAACATGGCAACCAGCACAATGTCCCCCATGCAATATGGCTGACTTGGAAGTCACCTATACAATACAACCAGCACAATGTCCCCCAAGCAATATGGCTGACTTGGAAGTCACCTATAGAACATGGCCACCAGCACAATGTCCCCCATGCAATATGGCTGACTTGGAAGTCACCTATACAAGACAACCAGCACAATGTCCCCCATGCAATATGGCTGACTTGGAAGTCACCTATAGAACATGGCCACCAGCACAATGTCCCCCATGCAATATGGCTGACTTGGAAGTCACCTATACAAGACAACCAGCACAATTTCCCCCATGCAATATGGCTGACTTGGAAGTCACCTATAGGACAAGGCAACCAGCACAATGTCCCCCATGCAATATGGATGACTTGGAAGTCACCTATACAATACAACCAGCACAATGTCCCCCATGCAATATGGCTGACTTGGAAGTCACCTATACAACATGGCAACCAGCACAATGTCCCCCATGCAATATGGCTGACTTGGAAGTCACCTATAGAACATGGCCACCAGCACAATGTCCCCCATGCAATATGGCTGACTTGGAAGTCACCTATACAACATGGCAACCAGCACAATGTCCCCCAAGCAATATGGCTGACTTGGAAGTCACCTATAGAACATGGCCACCAGCACAATGTCCCCCAAGCAATATGGCTGACTTGGAAGTCACCTATAGAACATGGCAACCAGCACAATGTCCCCCAAGCAATATGGCTGACTTGGAAGTCACCTATACAAGACAACCAGCACAATGTCCCCCATGCAATATGGCTGACTTGGATGTCACCTATAGGACATGGCAACCAGCACAATGTCCCGAATGCAATATTGCTGACTTGGAAGTCACCTATAGAACATGGCCACCAGCACAATGTCCGCCAAGCAATATGGCTCACTTGGAAGTCACCTATACAATACAACCAGCACAATGTTCCCCATGCAATATGGCTGACTTGGAAGTCACCTATACAATACAACCAGCACAATGTCCCCCATGCAATATGGCTGACTTGGAAGTCACCTATACAACATGGCAACCAGCACAATGTCCCCATGCAATATGGCTGACTTGGAAGTCACCTATAGAACATGGCCACCAGCACAATGTCCCCCATGCAATATGGCTGACTTGGAAGTCACCTATACAACATGGCAACCAGCACAATGTCCCCCAAGCAATATGGCTGACTTGGAAGTCACCTATAGAACATGGCCACCAGCACAATGTCCCCCAAGCAATATGGCTGACTTGGAAGTCACCTATAGAACATGGCAACCAGCACAATGTCCCCCAAGCAATATGGCTGACTTGGAAGTCACCTATACAAGACAACCAGCACAATGTCCCCCATGCAATATGGCTGACTTGGAAGTCACCTATAGGACATGGCAACCAGCACAATGTCCCGAATGCAATATGGCTGACTTGGAAGTCACCTATAGAACATGGCCACCAGCACAATGTCCGCCAAGCAATATGGCTCACTTGGAAGTCACCTATACAATACAACCAGCACAATGTCCCCCATGCAATATGGCTGACTTGGAAGTCACCTATACAATACAACCAGCACAATGTCCCAAATGCAATATGGCTGACTTGGAAGTCACCTATAGAACATGGCCACCAGCACAATGTCCCCCATGCAATATGGCTGACTTGGAAGTCACCTATACAACATTGCAACCAGCACAATGTCCCCCATGCAATATGGCTGACTTGGAAGTCACCTATACAATACAAGCAGCACAATGTCCCCCAAGCAATATGGCTGACTTGGAAGTCACCTATACAAGACAACCAGCACAATGTCCCCCATGCAATATGGCTGACTTGGAAGTCACCTATACAATACAACCAGCACAATGTCCCCGATGCAATATGGCTGATTTGGAAGTCACCTATACAAACACAACCAGCACAATGTCCCCCATGCAATATGGCTGACTTGGAAGTCACCTATACAAGACAACCAGCACAATGTCCCAAATGCAATATGGCTGACTTGGAAGTCACCTATAGAACATGGCCACCAGCACAATGTCCCCCATGCAATATGGCTGACTTGGAAGTCACCTATACAACATGGCAACCAGCACAATGTCCCCCAAGCAATATGGCTGACTTGGAAGTCACCTATAGAACATGGCCACCAGCACAATGTCCCCCAAGCAATATGGCTGACTTGGAAGTCACCTACAGAACATGGCAACGAGCACAATGTCCCCCAAGCAATATGGCTGACTTGGAAGTCACCTATACAAGACAACCAGCACAATGTCCCCCATGCAACACGGCTGACTTGGAAGTCACCTATACAAGACAACCAGCACAATGTCCCCCATGCAATATGGCTGACTTGGAAGTCACCTATACAACACAACCAGCACAATGTCCCCCAAGCAATATGGCTCACTTGGAAGTCACCTATACAACATGGCAACCAGCACAATGTCCCCCATGCAATATGGCTGACTTGGAAGTCACCTATACAATACAACCAGCACAATGTCCCCCAAGCAATATGGCTGACTTGGAAGTCACCTATAGAACATGGCCACCAGCACAATGTCCCCCATGCAATATGGCTGACTTGGAAGTCACCTATACAAGACAACCAGCACAATGTCCCCCATGCAATATGGCTGACTTGGAAGTCACCTATAGAACATGGCCACCAGCACAATGTCCCCCATGCAATATGGCTGACTTGGAAGTCACCTATAGAACATGGCAACCAGCACAATGTCCCCCAAGCAATATGGCTGACTTGGAAGTCACCTATAGGACAAGGCAACCAGCACAATGTCCCCCATGCAATATGGATGACTTGGAAGTCACCTATACAATACAACCAGCACAATGTCCCCCATGCAATATGGCTGACTTGGAAGTCACCTATACAACATGGCAACCAGCACAATGTCCCCCATGCAATATGGCTGACTTGGAAGTCACCTATAGAACATGGCCACCAGCACAATGTCCCCCATGCAATATGGCTGACTTGGAAGTCACCTATACAACATGGCAACCAGCACAATGTCCCCCAAGCAATATGGCTGACTTGGAAGTCACCTATAGAACATGGACACCAGCACAATGTCCCCCAAGCAATATGGCTGACTTGGAAGTCACCTATAGAACATGGCAACCAGCACAATGTCCCCCAAGCAATATGGCTGACTTGGAAGTCACCTATACAAGACAACCAGCACAATGTCCCCCATGCAATATGGCTGACTTGGAAGTCACCTATAGGACATGGCAAACAGCACAATGTCCCGAATGCAATATGGCTGACTTGGAAGTCACCTATAGAACATGGCCACCAGCACAATGTCCGCCAAGCAATATGGCTCACTTGGAAGTCACCTATACAATACAACCAGCACAATGTCCCCCATGCAATATGGCTGACTTGGAAGTCACCTATACAATACAACCAGCACAATGTCCCCCATGCAATATGGCTGACTTGGAAGTCTCCTATACAACATGGCAACCAGCACAATGTCCCCATGCAATATGGCTGACTTGGAAGTCACCTATAGAACATGGCCACCAGCACAATGTCCCCCATGCAATATGGCTGACTTGGAAGTCACCTATACAACATGGCAACCAGCACAATGTCCCCCAAGCAATATGGCTGACTTGGAAGTCACCTATAGAACATGGCCACCAGCACAATGTCCCCCATGCAATATGGCTGACTTGGAAGTCACCTATACAACATGGCAACCAGCACAATGTCCCCCAAGCAATATGGCTGACTTGGAAGTCACCTATAGAACATGGCCACCAGCACAATGTCCCCCAAGCAATATGGCTGACTTGGAAGTCACCTACAGAACATGGCAACGAGCACAATGTCCCCCAAGCAATATGGCTGACTTGGAAGTCACCTATACAAGACAACCAGCACAATGTCCCCCATGCAACACGGCTGACTTGGAAGTCACCTATACAAGACAACCAGCACAATGTCCCCCATGCAATATGGCTGACTTGGAAGTCACCTATACAACACAACCAGCACAATGTCCCCCAAGCAATATGGCTCACTTGGAAGTCACCTATACAACATGGCAACCAGCACAATGTCCCCCATGCAATATGGCTGACTTGGAAGTCACCTATACAATACAACCAGCACAATGTCCCCCAAGCAATATGGCTGACTTGGAAGTCACCTATAGAACATGGCCACCAGCACAATGTCCCCCATGCAATATGGCTGACTTGGAAGTCACCTATACAAGACAACCAGCACAATGTCCCCCATGCAATATGGCTGACTTGGAAGTCACCTATAGAACATGGCCACCAGCACAATGTCCCCCATGCAATATGGCTGACTTGGAAGTCACCTATAGAACATGGCAACCAGCACAATGTCCCCCAAGCAATATGGCTGACTTGGAAGTCACCTATAGGACAAGGCAACCAGCACAATGTCCCCCATGCAATATGGATGACTTGGAAGTCACCTATACAATACAACCAGCACAATGTCCCCCATGCAATATGGCTGACTTGGAAGTCACCTATACAACATGGCAACCAGCACAATGTCCCCCATGCAATATGGCTGACTTGGAAGTCACCTATAGAACATGGCCACCAGCACAATGTCCCCCATGCAATATGGCTGACTTGGAAGTCACCTATACAACATGGCAACCAGCACAATGTCCCCCAAGCAATATGGCTGACTTGGAAGTCACCTATAGAACATGGACACCAGCACAATGTCCCCCAAGCAATATGGCTGACTTGGAAGTCACCTATAGAACATGGCAACCAGCACAATGTCCCCCAAGCAATATGGCTGACTTGGAAGTCACCTATACAAGACAACCAGCACAATGTCCCCCATGCAATATGGCTGACTTGGAAGTCACCTATAGGACATGGCAAACAGCACAATGTCCCGAATGCAATATGGCTGACTTGGAAGTCACCTATAGAACATGGCCACCAGCACAATGTCCGCCAAGCAATATGGCTCACTTGGAAGTCACCTATACAATACAACCAGCACAATGTCCCCCATGCAATATGGCTGACTTGGAAGTCACCTATACAATACAACCAGCACAATGTCCCCCATGCAATATGGCTGACTTGGAAGTCTCCTATACAACATGGCAACCAGCACAATGTCCCCATGCAATATGGCTGACTTGGAAGTCACCTATAGAACATGGCCACCAGCACAATGTCCCCCATGCAATATGGCTGACTTGGAAGTCACCTATACAACATGGCAACCAGCACAATGTCCCCCAAGCAATATGGCTGACTTGGAAGTCACCTATAGAACATGGCCACCAGCACAATGTCCCCCATGCAATATGGCTGACTTGGAAGTCACCTATACAACATGGCAACCAGCACAATGTCCCCCAAGCAATATGGCTGACTTGGAAGTCACCTATAGAACATGGCCACCAGCACAATGTCCCCCAAGCAATATGGCTGACTTGGAAGTCACCTACAGAACATGGCAACGAGCACAATGTCCCCCAAGCAATATGGCTGACTTGGAAGTCACCTATACAAGACAACCAGCACAATGTCCCCCATGCAACACGGCTGACTTGGAAGTCACCTATACAAGACAACCAGCACAATGTCCCCCATGCAATATGGCTGACTTGGAAGTCACCTATACAACACAACCAGCACAATGTCCCCCAAGCAATATGGCTCACTTGGAAGTCACCTATACAACATGGCAACCAGCACAATGTCCCCCATGCAATATGGCTGACTTGGAAGTCACCTATACAATACAACCAGCACAATGTCCCCCAAGCAATATGGCTGACTTGGAAGTCACCTATAGAACATGGCCACCAGCACAATGTCCCCCATGCAATATGGCTGACTTGGAAGTCACCTATACAAGACAACCAGCACAATGTCCCCCATGCAATATGGCTGACTTGGAAGTCACCTATAGAACATGGCCACCAGCACAATGTCCCCCATGCAATATGGCTGACTTGGAAGTCACCTATAGAACATGGCAACCAGCACAATGTCCCCCAAGCAATATGGCTGACTTGGAAGTCACCTATAGGACAAGGCAACCAGCACAATGTCCCCCATGCAATATGGATGACTTGGAAGTCACCTATACAATACAACCAGCACAATGTCCCCCATGCAATATGGCTGACTTGGAAGTCACCTATACAACATGGCAACCAGCACAATGTCCCCCATGCAATATGGCTGACTTGGAAGTCACCTATAGAACATGGCCACCAGCACAATGTCCCCCATGCAATATGGCTGACTTGGAAGTCACCTATACAACATGGCAACCAGCACAATGTCCCCCAAGCAATATGGCTGACTTGGAAGTCACCTATAGAACATGGACACCAGCACAATGTCCCCCAAGCAATATGGCTGACTTGGAAGTCACCTATAGAACATGGCAACCAGCACAATGTCCCCCAAGCAATATGGCTGACTTGGAAGTCACCTATACAAGACAACCAGCACAATGTCCCCCATGCAATATGGCTGACTTGGAAGTCACCTATAGGACATGGCAAACAGCACAATGTCCCGAATGCAATATGGCTGACTTGGAAGTCACCTATAGAACATGGCCACCAGCACAATGTCCGCCAAGCAATATGGCTCACTTGGAAGTCACCTATACAATACAACCAGCACAATGTCCCCCATGCAATATGGCTGACTTGGAAGTCACCTATACAATACAACCAGCACAATGTCCCCCATGCAATATGGCTGACTTGGAAGTCTCCTATACAACATGGCAACCAGCACAATGTCCCCATGCAATATGGCTGACTTGGAAGTCACCTATAGAACATGGCCACCAGCACAATGTCCCCCATGCAATATGGCTGACTTGGAAGTCACCTATACAACATGGCAACCAGCACAATGTCCCCCAAGCAATATGGCTGACTTGGAAGTCACCTATAGAACATGGCCACCAGCACAATGTCCCCCAAGCAATATGGCTGACTTGGAAGTCACCTATAGAACATGGCAACCAGCACAATGTCCCCCAAGCAATATGGCTGACTTGGAAGTCACCTATACAAGACAACTAGCACAATGTCCCCCATGCAATATGGCTGACTTGGAAGTCACCTATAGGACATGGCAACCAGCACAATGTCCCGAATGCAATATGGCTGACTTGGAAGTCACCTATAGAACATGGCCACCAGCACAATGTCCCCCATGCAATATGGCTGACTTGGAAGTCACCTATACAACATGGCAACCAGCACAATGTCCCCCATGCAATATGGCTGACTTGGAAGTCACCTATACAATACAACCAGCACAATGTCCCCCAAGCAATATGGCTGACTTGGAAGTCACCTATACAAGACAACCAGCACAATGTCCCCCATCCAATATGGCTGACTTGGAAGTCACCTATACAATACAACCAGCACAATGTCCCCGATGCAATATGGCTGATTTGGAAGTCACCTATACAAACACAACCAGCACAATGTCCCCCATGCAATATGGCTGACTTGGAAGTCACCTATACAAGACAACCAGCACAATGTCCCAAATGCAATATGGCTGACTTGGAAGTCACCTATAGAACATGGCAACCAGCACAATGTCCCCCAAGCAATATGGCTGACTTAAAAGTCACCTATACAAGACAAGCAGCACAATTTCCCCCATGCAATATGGCTGACTTGGAAGTCACCTATAGGACATGGCAACCAGCACAATGTCCCCGATGCAATATGGCTGACTTATAAGTCACCAATACAACATGGCAACCAGCACAATGTCCCCCATGCAATATGGCTGACTTGGAAGTCACCTATAGAACATGGCCACCAGCACAATGTCCCCCATGCAATATGGCTGACTTGGAAGTCACCTATACAACATGGCAACCAGCACAATGTCCCCCATGCAATATGGCTGACTTGGAAGTCACCTATACAATACAACCAGCACAATGTCCCCCAAGCAATATGGCTGACTTGGAAGTCACCTATACAAGACAACCAGCACAATGTCCCCCATCCAATATGGCTGACTTGGAAGTCACCTATACAATACAACCAGCACAATGTCCCCGATGCAATATGGCTGATTTGGAAGTCACCTATACAAACACAACCAGCACAATGTCCCCCATGCAATATGGCTGACTTGGAAGTCACCTATACAAGACAACCAGCACAATGTCCCAAATGCAATATGGCTGACTTGGAAGTCACCTATAGAACATGGCAACCAGCACAATGTCCCCCAAGCAATATGGCTGACTTAAAAGTCACCTATACAAGACAAGCAGCACAATTTCCCCCATGCAATATGGCTGACTTGGAAGTCACCTATAGGACATGGCAACCAGCACAATGTCCCCGATGCAATATGGCTGACTTATAAGTCACCAATACAACATGGCAACCAGCACAATGTCCCCCATGCAATATGGCTGACTTGGAAGTCACCTATAGAACATGGCCACCAGCACAATGTCCCCCAAGCAATATGGCTGACTTGGAAGTCACCTATACAACATGGCCACCAGCACAATGTCCCCCATGCAACACGGCTGACTTGGAAGTCACCTATACAAGACAACCAGCACAATGTCCCCCATGCAATATGGCTGACTTGGAAGTCACCTATACAACACAACCAGCACAATGTCCCCCAAGCAATATGGCTCACTTGGAAGTCACCTATACAACATTGCAACCAGCACAATGTCCCCCATGCAATATGGCTGACTTGGAAGTCACCTATACAATACAACCAGCACAATGTCCCCCAAGCAATATGGCTGACTTGGAAGTCACCTATAGAACATGGCCACCAGCACAATGTCCCCCATGCAATATGGCTGACTTGGAAGTCACCTATACAAGACAACCAGCACAATGTCCCCCATGCAATATGGCTGACTTGGATGTCACCTATAGAACATGGCCACCAGCACAATGTCCCCCATGCAATATGGCTGACTTGGAAGTCACCTTTACAACATGGCAACCAGCACAATGTCCCCCAAGCAATATGGCTGACTTGGAAGTCACCTATAGAACATGGCCACCAGCACAATGTCCCCCAAGCAATATGGCTGACTTGGAAGTCACCTATACAAGACAACCAGCACAATGTCCCCCATGCAATATGGCTGACTTGGAAGTCACCTATAGGACATGGCAACCAGCACAATGTCCCCCATGCAATATGGCTGACTTGGAAGTCACCTATACATACAACCAGCACAATGTCCCCCATGCAATATGGCTGACTTGGAAGTCACCTATACAATACAACCAGCACAATGTCCCCCATGCAATATGGCTGAATTGGAAGTCACCTATAGAAAATGGCAACCAGCACAATGTCCACCAAGCAATATGGCTGACTTGGAAGTCACCTATACAAGACAACCAGCACAATGTCCCCCATGCAATATGGCTGACTTGGAAGTCACCTATACAATACAACCAGCACAATGTCCCCCATGCAATATGGCTGACTTGGAAGTCACCTATACAATACAACCAGCACAATGTCCCCCATGCAATATGGCTGACTTGGAAGTCACCTATACAACACAACCAGCACAATGTCCCCCATGCAATATGGCTGACTTGGAAGTCACCTATAGAACATGGCCACCAGCACAATGTCCCCCATGCAATATGGCTGACTTGGAAGTCACCTATACAACATGGCAACCAGCACAATGTCCCCCATGCAATATGGCTGACTTGGAAGTCACCTATACAATACAACCAGCACAATGTCCCGAAAGCAATATGGCTGACTTGGAAGTCACCTATACAAGACAACCAGCACAATGTCCCCCATGCAATATGGCTCACTTGGAAGTCACCTATAGGACATGGCCACCAGCACAATGTCCCCCATGCAATATGGCTGACTTGGAAGTCACCTATACAATACAACCAGCACAATGTCCCCCATGCAATATGGCTGATTTGGAAGTCACCTATACAACACAACCAGCACAATGTCCCCCAAGCAATATGGCTGACTTGGAATTCACCTATACAAGACAACCAGCACAATGTCCCCCATGCAATATGGCTGACTTGGAAGTCACCTATAGGACATGGCAACCAGCACAATGTCCCCCATGCAATATGGCTGACTTGGAAGTCACCTATACATACAACCAGCACAATGTCCCCCATGCAATATGGCTGACTTGGAAGTCACCTATACAATACAACCAGCACAATGTCCCCCATGCAATATGGCTGAATTGGAAGTCACCTATAGAAAATGGCAACCAGCACAATGTCCCCCAAGCAATATGGCTGACTTGGATGTCACCTATACAAGACAACCAGCACAATGTCCCCCATGCAATATGGCTGACTTGGAAGTTACCTATACAATACAACCAGCACAATGTCCCCCATGCAATATGGCTGACTTGGAAGTCACCTATACAATACAACCAGCACAATGTCCCCCATGCAATATGGCTGACTTGGAAGTCACCTATACAACACAACCAGCACAATGTCCCCCATGCAATATGGCTGACTTGGAAGTCACCTATAGAACATGGCCACCAGCACAATGTCCCCCATGCAATATGGCTGACTTGGAAGTCACCTATACAACATGGCAACCAGCACAATGTCCCCCATGCAATATGGCTGACTTGGAAGTCACCTATACAATACAACCAGCACAATGTCCCGAAAGCAATATGGCTGACTTGGAAGTCACCTATACAAGACAACCAGCACAATGTCCCCCATGCAATATGGCTCACTTGGAAGTCACCTATAGGACATGGCCACCAGCACAATGTCCCCCATGCAATATGGCTGACTTGGAAGTCACCTATACAATACAACCAGCACAATGTCCCCCATGCAATATGGCTGATTTGGAAGTCACCTATACAACACAACCAGCACAATGTCCCCCATGCAATATGGCTGACTTGGAAGTCACCTATACAAGACAACCAGCACAATGTCCCCCATGCAATATGGCTGACTTGGAAGTCACCTATAGAACATGGCCACCAGCACAATGTCCCCCATGCAATATGGCTGACTTGGAAGTCACCTATACAACATGCAACCAGCACAATGTCCTCCAAGCAATATGGCTGACTTGGAAGTCACCTATACAACATGGCAACCAGCACAATGTCCCCCAAGCAATATGGCTGACTTGGAAGTCACCTATAGAACATGGCAACCAGCACAATGTCCCCGATGCAACACGGCTGACTTGGAAGTCACCTATACAAGACGACCAGCACAATGTCCCCCATGCAATATGGCTGACTTGGAAGTCACCTATACAACACAACCAGCACAATGTCCCCCAAGCAATATGGCTCACTTGGAAGTCACCTATACAACATGGCAACCAGCACAATGTCCCCCAAGCAATATGGCTGACTTGGAAGTCACCTATAGAACATGGCCACCAGCACAATGTCCCCCATGCAATATGGCTGACTTGGAAGTCACCTATACAAGACAACCAGCACAATGTCCCCCATGCAATATGGCTGACTTGGAAGTCACCTATAGAACATGGCCACCAGCACAATGTCCCCCATGCAATATGGCTGACTTGGAAGTCACCTATACAATACAACCAGCACAATGTCCCCCATGCAATATGGCTGACTTGGAAGTCACCTATACAACACAACCAGCACAATGTCCCCCATGCAATATGGCTGACTTGGAAGTCACCTATAGAACATGGCCACCAGCACAATGTCCCCCATGCAATATGGCTGACTTGGAAGTCACCTATACAACATGGCAACCAGCACAATGTCCCCCATGCAATATGGCTGACTTGGAAGTCACCTATACAATACAACCAGCACAATGTCCCGAAAGCAATATGGCTGACTTGGAAGTCACCTATACAAGACAACCAGCACAATGTCCCCCATGCAATATGGCTCACTAGGAAGTCACCTATAGGACATGGCCACCAGCACAATGTCCCCCATGCAATATGGCTGACTTGGAAGTCACCTATACAATACAACCAGCACAATGTCCCCCATGCAATATGGCTGATTTGGAAGTCACCTATACAACACAACCAGCACAATGTCCCCCATGCAATATGGCTGACTTGGAAGTCACCTATACAAGACAACCAGCACAATGTCCCCCATGCAATATGGCTGACTTGGAAGTCACCTATAGAACATGGCCACCAGCACAATGTCCCCCATGCAATATGGCTGACTTGGAAGTCACCTATACAACATGCAACCAGCACAATGTCCTCCAAGCAATATGGCTGACTTGGAAGTCACCTATACAACATGGCAACCAGCACAATGTCCCCCAAGCAATATGGCTGACTTGGAAGTCACCTATAGAACATGGCAACCAGCACAATGTCCCCGATGCAACACGGCTGACTTGGAAGTCACCTATACAAGACGACCAGCACAATGTCCCCCATGCAATATGGCTGACTTGGAAGTCACCTATACAACACAACCAGCACAATGTCCCCCAAGCAATATGGCTCACTTGGAAGTCACCTATACAACATGGCAACCAGCACAATGTCCCCCAAGCAATATGGCTGACTTGGAAGTCACCTATAGAACATGGCCACCAGCACAATGTCCCCCATGCAATATGGCTGACTTGGAAGTCACCTATACAAGACAACCAGCACAATGTCCCCCATGCAATATGGCTGACTTGGAAGTCACCTATAGAACATGGCCACCAGCACAATGTCCCCCATGCAATAAGGCTGACTTGGAAGTCACCTATACAACATGGCAACCAGCACAATGTCCCCCAAGCAATATGGCTGACTTGGAAGTCACCTATAGAACATGGCCACCAGCACAATGTCCCCCAAGCAATATGGCTGACTTGGAAGTCACCTATAGAACATGGCAACCAGCACAATGTCCCCCAAGCAATATGGCTGACTTGGAAGTCACCTATACAAGACAACCAGCACAATGTCCCCCATGCAATATGGCTGACTTGGAAGTCACCTATACATACAACCAGCACAATGTCCCCCATGCAATATGGCTGACTTGGAAGTCACCTATAAAATACATCCAGCACAATGTCCCCCATGCAATATGGCTGAATTGGAAGTCACCTATAGAAAATGGCAACCAGCACAATGTCCCCCAAGCAATATGGCTGACTTGGAAGTCACCTATACAAGACAACCAGCAAAATGTCCCCCATGCAATATGGCTGACTTGGAAGTCACCTATACAATACAACCAGCACAATGTCCCCCATGCAATATGGCTGACTTGGAAGTCACCTATACAATACAACCAGCACAATGTCCCCCATGCAATATGGCTGACTTGGAAGTCACCTATACAACATGGCAACCAGCACAATGTCCCCCATGCAATATGGCTGACTTGGAAGTCACCTATACAATACAACCAGCACAATGTCCCGAAAGCAATATGGCTGACTTGGAAGTCACCTATACAAGACAACCAGCACAATGTCCCCCATGCAATATGGCTCACTAGGAAGTCACCTATAGGACATGGCCACCAGCACAATGTCCCCCATGCAATATGGCTGACTTGGAAGTCACCTATACAATACAACCAGCACAATGTCCCCCATGCAATATGGCTGATTTGGAAGTCACCTATACAACACAACCAGCACAATGTCCCCCATGCAATATGGCTGACTTGGAAGTCACCTATACAAGACAACCAGCACAATGTCCCCCATGCAATATGGCTGACTTGGAAGTCACCTATACAACATGCAACCAGCACAATGTCCTCCAAGCAATATGGCTGACTTGGAAGTCACCTATACAACATGGCAACCAGCACAATGTCCCCCAAGCAATATGGCTGACTTGGAAGTCACCTATAGAACATGGCAACCAGCACAATGTCCCCGATGCAACACGGCTGACTTGGAAGTCACCTATACAAGACGACCAGCACAATGTCCCCCATGCAATATGGCTGACTTGGAAGTCACCTATACAACACAACCAGCACAATGTCCCCCAAGCAATATGGCTCACTTGGAAGTCACCTATACAACATGGCAACCAGCACAATGTCCCCCAAGCAATATGGCTGACTTGGAAGTCACCTATAGAACATGGCCACCAGCACAATGTCCCCCATGCAATATGGCTGACTTGGAAGTCACCTATACAAGACAACCAGCACAATGTCCCCCATGCAATATGGCTGACTTGGAAGTCACCTATAGAACATGGCCACCAGCACAATGTCCCCCATGCAATAAGGCTGACTTGGAAGTCACCTATACAACATGGCAACCAGCACAATGTCCCCCAAGCAATATGGCTGACTTGGAAGTCACCTATAGAACATGGCCACCAGCACAATGTCCCCCAAGCAATATGGCTGACTTGGAAGTCACCTATAGAACATGGCAACCAGCACAATGTCCCCCAAGCAATATGGCTGACTTGGAAGTCACCTATACAAGACAACCAGCACAATGTCCCCCATGCAATATGGCTGACTTGGAAGTCACCTATACATACAACCAGCACAATGTCCCCCATGCAATATGGCTGACTTGGAAGTCACCTATAAAATACATCCAGCACAATGTCCCCCATGCAATATGGCTGAATTGGAAGTCACCTATAGAAAATGGCAACCAGCACAATGTCCCCCAAGCAATATGGCTGACTTGGAAGTCACCTATACAAGACAACCAGCAAAATGTCCCCCATGCAATATGGCTGACTTGGAAGTCACCTATACAATACAACCAGCACAATGTCCCCCATGCAATATGGCTGACTTGGAAGTCACCTATACAATACAACCAGCACAATGTCCCCCATGCAATATGGCTGACTTGGAAGTCACCTATACAACATGGCAACCAGCACAATGTCCCCCATGCAATATGGCTGACTTGGAAGTCACCTATACAATACAACCAGCACAATGTCCCGAAAGCAATATGGCTGACTTGGAAGTCACCTATACAAGACAACCAGCACAATGTCCCCCATGCAATATGGCTCACTAGGAAGTCACCTATAGGACATGGCCACCAGCACAATGTCCCCCATGCAATATGGCTGACTTGGAAGTCACCTATACAATACAACCAGCACAATGTCCCCCATGCAATATGGCTGATTTGGAAGTCACCTATACAACACAACCAGCACAATGTCCCCCATGCAATATGGCTGACTTGGAAGTCACCTATACAAGACAACCAGCACAATGTCCCCCATGCAATATGGCTGACTTGGAAGTCACCTATAGAACATGGCCACCAGCACAATGTCCCCCATGCAATATGGCTGACTTGGAAGTCACCTATACAACATGCAACCAGCACAATGTCCTCCAAGCAATATGGCTGACTTGGAAGTCACCTATACAACATGGCAACCAGCACAATGTCCCCCAAGCAATATGGCTGACTTGGAAGTCACCTATAGAACATGGCAACCAGCACAATGTCCCCGATGCAACACGGCTGACTTGGAAGTCACCTATACAAGACGACCAGCACAATGTCCCCCATGCAATATGGCTGACTTGGAAGTCACCTATACAACACAACCAGCACAATGTCCCCCAAGCAATATGGCTCACTTGGAAGTCACCTATACAACATGGCAACCAGCACAATGTCCCACAAGCAATATGGCTGACTTGGAAGTCACCTATAGAACATGGCCACCAGCACAATGTCCCCCATGCAATATGGCTGACTTGGAAGTCACCTATACAAGACAACCAGCACAATGTCCCCCATGCAATATGGCTGACTTGGAAGTCACCTATAGAACATGGCCACCAGCACAATGTCCCCCATGCAATATGGCTGACTTGGAAGTCACCTATACAACATGGCAACCAGCACAATGTCCCCCAAGCAATATGGCTGACTTGGAAGTCACCTATAGAACATGGCCACCAGCACAATGTCCCCCAAGCAATATGGCTGACTTGGAAGTCACCTATAGAACATGGCAACCAGCACAATGTCCCCCAAGCAATATGGCTGACTTGGAAGTCACCTATACAAGACAACCAGCACAATGTCCCCCATGCAATATGGCTGACTTGGAAGTCACCTATACATACAACCAGCACAATGTCCCCCATGCAATATGGCTGACTTGGAAGTCACCTATAAAATACATCCAGCACAATGTCCCCCATGCAATATGGCTGAATTGGAAGTCACCTATAGAAAATGGCAACCAGCACAATGTCCCCCAAGCAATATGGCTGACTTGGAAGTCACCTATACAAGACAACCAGCAAAATGTCCCCCATGCAATATGGCTGACTTGGAAGTCACCTATACAATACAACCAGCACAATGTCCCCCATGCAATATGGCTGACTTGGAAGTCACCTATACAATACAACCAGCACAATGTCCCCCATGCAATATGGCTGACTTGGAAGTCACCTATACAACACAACCAGCACAATGTCCCCCATGCAATATGGCTGACTTGGAAGTCACCTAAACAACACAACCAGCACAAATGTCCCCCATGCAATATGGCTGACTTGGAAGTCACCTATAGAACATGGCCACCAGCACAATGTCCCCCATGCAATATGGCTCACTTGGAAGTCACCTATACAATACAACCAGCACAATGTCCCCCATGCAATATGGCTGACTTGGAAGTCACCTATACAATACAACCAGCACAATGTCCCCCATGCAATATGGCTAACTTGGAAGTCACCTATACAACACAACCAGCACAATGTCCCCCATGCAATATGGCTGACTTGGAAGTCACCTATACAACACAACCAGCACAATGTCCCCCATGCAATATGGCTCACTTGAAAGTCACCTATACAAAATGGCAACCAGCACAATGTCCCCCATGCAATATGGCTGACTTGGAAGTCACCTATACAACATGGCAACCAGCACAATTTCCCCCATGTAATATGGCTGACTTGGAAGTCACCTATACAAGACAACCAGCACAATGTCCGCCAAGCAATATGGCTGACTTGGAAGTCACCTATACAAGACAACCAGCACAATGTCCCCCATGCAATATGGCTGACTTGGAAGTCACCTATACAAGACAACCAGCACAATGTCCTCCAAGCAATATGGCTGACTTGGAAGTCACCTATAGAATATGGCCACCAGCACAATGTCCCCCATGCAATATGGCTGACTTGGAAGTCACCTATACAACATGGCAACCAGCACAATGTCCCCCAAGCAATATGGCTCACTTGGAAGTCACCTATACAACATGGCAACCAGCACAATGTCCCCCATGCAATATGGTTGACTTGGAAGTCACCTATAGAACATGGCCACCAGCACAATGTCCCCCATGCAACACGACTGACTTGGAAGTCACCTATACAAGACAACCAGCACAATGTCCCCCATGCAATATGGCTGACTTGGAAGACACCTATACAACACAACCAGCACAATGTCCCCCAAGCAATATGGCTCACTTGGAAGTCACCTATACAACATGGCAACCAGCACAATGTCCCCCATGCAATATGCCTGACTTGGAAGTCACCTATACAACATGGCAAGCAGCACAATGTCCCCCATGCAATATGGCTGACTTGGAAGTCACCTATACAAGACAACCAGCACAATGTCCCCCATGCAATATGGCTGACTTGGAAGTCACCTATACAACATGGCAACCAGCACAATGTCCCCCATGCAATATGGCTGACTTGGAAGTCACCTATACAATACAACCAGCACAATGTCCCCCAAGCAATATGGCTGACTTGGAAGTCACCTATAGAACATGGCCACCAGCACAATGTCCCCCATGCAATATGGCTGACTTGGAAGTCACCTATACAAGACAACCAGCACAATGTCCCCCATGCAATATGGCTGACTTGGAAGTCACCTATAGAACATGGCCACCAGCACAATGTCCCCCATGCAATATGGCTGACTTGGAAGTCACCTATAGGACAATGCAACCAGCACAATGTCCCCCATGCAATATGGCTGACTTGGAAGTCACCTATAGAACATGGCCACCAGCACAATGTCCCCCAAGCAATATGGCTCACTTGGAAGTCACCTATACAATACAACCAGCACAACGTCCCCCAAGCAATATGGCTGACTTGGAAGTCACCTATACAAGACAACCAGCACAATGTCCCCCATGCAATATGGCTGACTTGGAAGTCACCTATACGACATGGCCACCAGCACAATGTCCCCCATGCAATATGGCTCACTTGGAAGTCACCTATACAATACAACCAGCACAATGTCCCCCATGCAATATGGCTGACTTGGAAGTCACCTATACAATACAACCAGCACAATGTCCCCCATGCAATATGGCTAACTTGGAAGTCACCTATACAACACAACCAGCACAATGTCCCCCATGCAATATGGCTGACTTGGAAGTCACCTATACAACACAACCAGCACAATGTCCCCCATGCAATATGGCTCACTTGAAAGTCACCTATACAAAATGGCAACCAGCACAATGTCCCCCATGCAATATGGCTGACTTGGAAGTCACCTATACAACATGGCAACCAGCACAATTTCCCCATGTAATATGGCTGACTTGGAAGTCACCTATACAAGACAACCAGCACAATGTCCGCCAAGCAATATGGCTGACTTGGAAGTCACCTATATAAGACAACCAGCACAATGTCCCCCATGCAATATGGCTGACTTGGAAGTCACCTATACAAGACAACCAGCACAATGTCCTCCAAGCAATTTGGCTGACTTGGAAGTCACCTATAGAATATGGCCACCAGCACAATGTCCCCCATGCAATATGGCTGACTTGGAAGTCACCTATACAACATGGCAACCAGCACAATGTCCCCCAAGCAATATGGCTGACTTGGAAGTCACCTATACAACATGGCAACCAGCACAATGTCCCCCATGCAATATGGTTGACTTGGAAGTCACCTATAGAACATGGCCACCAGCACAATGTCCCCCATGCAACACGACTGACTTGGAAGTCACCTATACAAGACAACCAGCACAATGTCCCCCATGCAATATGGCTGACTTGGAAGACACCTATACAACACAACCAGCACAATGTCCCCCAAGCAATATGGCTCACTTGGAAGTCACCTATACAACATGGCAACCAGCACAATGTCCCCCATGCAATATGCCTGACTTGGAAGTCACCTATACAACATGGCAAGCAGCACAATGTCCCCCATGCAATTTGGCTGACTTGGAAGTCACCTATACAAGACAACCAGCACAATGTCCCCCATGCAATATGGCTGACTTGGAAGTCACCTATACAACATGGCAACCAGCACAATGTCCCCCATGCAATATGGCTGACTTGGAAGTCACCTATACAATACAACCAGCACAATGTCCCCCAAGCAATATGGCTGACTTGGAAGTCACCTATAGAACATGGCCACCAGCACAATGTCCCCCATGCAATATGGCTGACTTGGAAGTCACCTATACAAGACAACCAGCACAATGTCCCTCATGCAATATGGCTGATTTGGAAGTCACCTATACAACACAACCAGCACAATGTCCCCCATGCAATATGGCTGACTTGGAAGTCACCTATACAAGACAACCAGCACAATGTCCCCCATGCAATATGGCTGACTTGGAAGTCACCTATACAACACAACCAGCACAATGTCCCCCAAGCAATATGGCTCACTTGGAAGTCACCTATACAACATGGCAACCAGCACAATGTCCCCCATGCAATATGCCTGACTTGGAAGTCACCTATACAACATGGCAACCAGCACAATGTCCCCCATGCAATATGGCTGACTTGGAAGTCACCTATACAATACAACCAGCACAATGTCCCCCAAGCAATATGGCTGACTTGGAAGTCACCTATAGAACATGGCCACCAGCACAATGTCCCACATGCAATATGGCTGACTTGGAAGTCACCTATACAAGACAACCAGCACAATGTCCCCCATGCAATATGGCTGACTTGGAAGTCAACTATAGAACATGGCCACCAGCACAATGTCCCCCATGCAATATGGCTGACTTGGAAGTCACCTATAGGACAATGCAACCAGCACAATGTCCCCCATGCAATATGGCTGACTTGGAAGTCACCTATAGAACATGGCCACCAGCACAATGTCCCCCAAGCAATATGGCTCACTTGGAAGTCACCTATACAATACAACCAGCACAATGTCCCCCATGCAATATGGCTGACTTGGAAGTCACCTATACAATACAACCAGCACAATGTCCCAAATGCAATATGGCTGACTTGGAAGTCACCTATAGAACATGGCCACCAGCACAATGTCCCCCATGCAATATGGCTGAATTGGAAGTCACCTATAGAAAATGGCAACCAGCACAATGTCCCCCAAGCAATATGGCTGACTTGGAAGTCACCTATATAAGACAACCAGCAAAATGTCCCCCATGCAATATGGCTGACTTGGAAGTCACCTATACAATACAACCAGCACAATGTCCCCCATGCAATATGGCTGACTTGGAAGTCACCTATACAATACAACCAGCACAATGTCCCCCATGCAATATGGCTGACTTGGAAGTCACCTATACAACACAACAAGCACAATGTCCCCCATGCAATATGGCTGACTTGGAAGTCACCTAAACAACACAACCAGCACAAATGTCCCCCATGCAATATGGCTGACTTGGAAGTCACCTATAGAACATGGCCACCAGCACAATGTCCCCCATGCAATATGGCTCACTTGGAAGTCACCTATACAATACAACCAGCACAATGTCCCCCATGCAATATGGCTGACTTGGAAGTCACCTATACAATACAACCAGCACAATGTCCCCCATGCAATATGGCTAACTTGGAAGTCACCTATACAACACAACCAGCACAATGTCCCCCATGCAATATGGCTGACTTGGAAGTCACCTATACAACACAACCAGCACAATGTCCCCCATGCAATATGGCTCACTTGAAAGTCACCTATACAAAATGGCAACCAGCACAATGTCCCCCATGCAATATGGCTGACTTGGAAGTCACCTATACAACATGGCAACCAGCACAATTTCCCCCATGTAATATGGCTGACTTGGAAGTCACCTATACAAGACAACCAGCACAATGTCCGCCAAGCAATATGGCTGACTTGGAAGTCACCTATACAAGACAACCAGCACAATGTCCCCCATGCAATATGGCTGAATTGGAAGTCACCTATACAAGACAACCAGCACAATGTCCTCCAAGCAATATGGCTGACTTGGAAGTCACCTATAGAATATGGCCACCAGCACAATGTCCCCCATGCAATATGGCTGACTTGGAAGTCACCTATACAACATGGCAACCAGCACAATGTCCCCCAAGCAATATGGCTCACTTGGAAGTCACCTATACAACATGGCAACCAGCACAATGTCCCCCATGCAAAATGGTTGACTTGGAAGTCACCTATAGAACATGGCCACCAGCACAATGTCCCCCATGCAACACGACTGACTTGGAAGTCACCTATACAAGACAACCAGCACAATGTCCCCCATGCAATATGGCTGACTTGGAAGACACCTATACAACACAACCAGCACAATGTCCCCCAAGCAATATGGCTCACTTGGAAGTCACCTATACAACATGGCAACCAGCACAATGTCCCCCATGCAATATGCCTGACTTGGAAGTCACCTATACAACATGGCAAGCAGCACAATGTCCCCCATGCAATATGGCTGACTTGGAAGTCACCTATACAAGACAACCAGCACAATGTCCCCCATGCAATATGGCTGACTTGGAAGTCACCTATACAACATGGCAACCAGCACAATGTCCCCCATGCAATATGGCTGACTTGGAAGTCACCTATACAATACAACCAGCACAATGTCCCCCAAGCAATATGGCTGACTTGGAAGTCACCTATAGAACATGGCCACCAGCACAATGTCCCCCATGCAATATGGCTGACTTGGAAGTCACCTATACAAGACAACCAGCACAATGTCCCCCATGCAATATGGCTGACTTGGAAGTCACCTATAGAACATGGCCAACAGCACAATGTCCCCCATGCAATATGGCTGACTTGGAAGTCACCTATAGGACAATGCAACCAGCACAATGTCCCCCATGCAATATGGCTGACTTGGAAGTCACCTATAGAACATGGCCACCAGCACAATGTCCCCCAAGCAATATGGCTCACTTGGAAGTCACCTATACAATACAACCAGCACAACGTCCCCCAAGCAATATGGCTGACTTGGAAGTCACCTATACAAGACAACCAGCACAATGTCCCCCATGCAATATGGCTGACTTGGAAGTCACCTATACGACATGGCCACCAGCACAATGTCCCCCATGCAATATGGCTGACTTGGAAGTCACCTATACAATACAACAAGCACAATGTCCCCCATGCAATATGGCTGACTTGGAAGTCACCTATACAATACAACCAGCACAATGTCCCTCATGCAATATGGCTGATTTGGAAGTCACCTATACAACACAACCAGCACAATGTCCCCCATGCAATATGGCTGACTTGGAAGTCACCTATACAAGACAACCAGCACAATGTCCCCCATGCAATATGGCTGACTTGGAAGTCACCTATACAACACAACCAGCACAATGTCCCTCAAGCAATATGGCTCACTTGGAAGTCACCTATACAACATGGCAACCAGCACCATGTCCCCCATGCAATATGCCTGACTTGGAAGTCACCTATACAACATGGCAACCAGCACAATGTCCCCCATGCAATATGGCTGACTTGGAAGTCACCTATACAACACAACCAGCACAATGTCCCCCAAGCAATATGGCTCACTTGGAAGTCACCTATACAACATGGCAACCAGCACCATGTCCCCCATGCAATATGCCTGACTTGGAAGTCACCTATACAACATGGCAACCAGCACAATGTACCCCATGCAATATGGCTGACTTGGAAGTCACCTATACAACACAACCAGCACAATGTCCCCCAAGCAATATGGCTCACTTGGAAGTCACCTATACAACATGGCAACCAGCACAATGTCCCCCATGCAATATGCCTGACTTGGAAGTCACCTATACAACATGGCAAGCAGCACAATGTCCCCCATGCAATTTGGCTGACTTGGAAGTCACCTATACAAGACAACCAGCACAATGTCCCCCATGCAATATGGCTGACTTGGAAGTCACCTATACAACATGGCAACCAGCACAATGTCCCCCATGCAATATGGCTGACTTGGAAGTCACCTATACAATACAACCAGCACAATGTCCCCCAAGCAATATGGCTGACTTGGAAGTCACCTATAGAACATGGCCACCAGCACAATGTCCCCCATGCAATATGGCTGACTTGGAAGTCACCTATACAAGACAACCAGCACAATGTCCCCCATGCAATATGGCTGACTTGGAAGTCACCTATAGAACATGGCCACCAGCACAATGTCCCCCATGCAATATGGCTGACTTGGAAGTCACCTATAGGACAATGCAACCAGCACAATGTCCCCCATGCAATATGGCTGACTTGGAAGTCACCTATAGAACATGGCCACCAGCACAATGTCCCCCAAGCAATATGGCTCACTTGGAAGTCACCTATACAATACAACCAGCACAACGTCCCCCAAGCAATATGGCTGACTTGGAAGTCACCTATACAAGACAACCAGCACAATGTCCCCCATGCAATATGGCTGACTTGGAAGTCACCTATACGACATGGCCACCAGCACAATGTCCCCCATGCAATATGGCTGACTTGGAAGTCACCTATACAATACAACAAGCACAATGTCCCCCATGCAATATGGCTGACTTGGAAGTCACCTATACAATACAACCAGCACAATGTCCCTCATGCAATATGGCTGATTTGGAAGTCACCTATACAACACAACCAGCACAATGTCCCCCATGCAATATGGCTGACTTGGAAGTCACCTATACAAGACAACCAGCACAATGTCCCCCATGCAATATGGCTGACTTGGAAGTCACCTATACAACACAACCAGCACAATGTCCCCCAAGCAATATGGCTCACTTGGAAGTCACCTATACAACATGGCAACCAGCACAATGTCCCCCATGCAATATGCCTGACTTGGAAGTCACCTATACAACATGGCAACCAGCACAATGTCCCCCATGCAATATGGCTGACTTGGAAGTCACCTATACAATACAACCAGCACAATGTCCCCCAAGCAATATGGCTGACTTGGAAGTCACCTATAGAACATGGCCACCAGCACAATGTCCCACATGCAATATGGCTGACTTGGAAGTCACCTATACAAGACAACCAGCACAATGTCCCCCATGCAATATGGCTGACTTGGAAGTCAACTATAGAACATGGCCACCAGCACAATGTCCCCCATGCAATATGGCTGACTTGGAAGTCACCTATAGGACAATGCAACCAGCACAATGTCCCCCATGCAATATGGCTGACTTGGAAGTCACCTATAGAACATGGCCACCAGCACAATGTCCCCCAAGCAATATGGCTCACTTGGAAGTCACCTATACAATACAACCAGCACAATGTCCCCCATGCAATATGGCTGACTTGGAAGTCACCTATACAATACAACCAGCACAATGTCCCAAATGCAATATGGCTGACTTGGAAGTCACCTATAGAACATGGCCACCAGCACAATGTCCCCCATGCAATATGGCTGAATTGGAAGTCACCTATAGAAAATGGCAACCAGCACAATGTCCCCCAAGCAATATGGCTGACTTGGAAGTCACCTATATAAGACAACCAGCAAAATGTCCCCCATGCAATATGGCTGACTTGGAAGTCACCTATACAATACAACCAGCACAATGTCCCCCATGCAATATGGCTGACTTGGAAGTCACCTATACAATACAACCAGCACAATGTCCCCCATGCAATATGGCTGACTTGGAAGTCACCTATACAACACAACAAGCACAATGTCCCCCATGCAATATGGCTGACTTGGAAGTCACCTAAACAACACAACCAGCACAAATGTCCCCCATGCAATATGGCTGACTTGGAAGTCACCTATAGAACATGGCCACCAGCACAATGTCCCCCATGCAATATGGCTCACTTGGAAGTCACCTATACAATACAACCAGCACAATGTCCCCCATGCAATATGGCTGACTTGGAAGTCACCTATACAATACAACCAGCACAATGTCCCCCATGCAATATGGCTAACTTGGAAGTCACCTATACAACACAACCAGCACAATGTCCCCCATGCAAAATGGCTGACTTGGAAGTCACCTATACAACACAACCAGCACAATGTCCCCCATGCAATATGGCTCACTTGAAAGTCACCTATACAAAATGGCAACCAGCACAATGTCCCCCATGCAATATGGCTGACTTGGAAGTCACCTATACAACATGGCAACCAGCACAATTTCCCCCATGTAATATGGCTGACTTGGAAGTCACCTATACAAGACAACCAGCACAATGTCCGCCAAGCAATATGGCTGACTTGGAAGTCACCTATACAAGACAACCAGCACAATGTCCCCCATGCAATATGGCTGAATTGGAAGTCACCTATACAAGACAACCAGCACAATGTCCTCCAAGCAATATGGCTGACTTGGAAGTCACCTATAGAATATGGCCACCAGCACAATGTCCCCCATGCAATATGGCTGACTTGGAAGTCACCTATACAACATGGCAACCAGCACAATGTCCCCCAAGCAATATGGCTCACTTGGAAGTCACCTATACAACATGGCAACCAGCACAATGTCCCCCATGCAAAATGGTTGACTTGGAAGTCACCTATAGAACATGGCCACCAGCACAATGTCCCCCATGCAACACGACTGACTTGGAAGTCACCTATACAAGACAACCAGCACAATGTCCCCCATGCAATATGGCTGACTTGGAAGACACCTATACAACACAACCAGCACAATGTCCCCCAAGCAATATGGCTCACTTGGAAGTCACCTATACAACATGGCAACCAGCACAATGTCCCCCATGCAATATGCCTGACTTGGAAGTCACCTATACAACATGGCAAGCAGCACAATGTCCCCCATGCAATATGGCTGACTTGGAAGTCACCTATACAAGACAACCAGCACAATGTCCCCCATGCAATATGGCTGACTTGGAAGTCACCTATACAACATGGCAACCAGCACAATGTCCCCCATGCAATATGGCTGACTTGGAAGTCACCTATACAATACAACCAGCACAATGTCCCCCAAGCAATATGGCTGACTTGGAAGTCACCTATAGAACATGGCCACCAGCACAATGTCCCCCATGCAATATGGCTGACTTGGAAGTCACCTATACAAGACAACCAGCACAATGTCCCCCATGCAATATGGCTGACTTGGAAGTCACCTATAGAACATGGCCAACAGCACAATGTCCCCCATGCAATATGGCTGACTTGGAAGTCACCTATAGGACAATGCAACCAGCACAATGTCCCCCATGCAATATGGCTGACTTGGAAGTCACCTATAGAACATGGCCACCAGCACAATGTCCCCCAAGCAATATGGCTCACTTGGAAGTCACCTATACAATACAACCAGCACAACGTCCCCCAAGCAGTATGGCTGACTTGGAAGTCACCTATACAAGACAACCAGCACAATGTCCCCCATGCAATATGGCTGACTTGGAAGTCACCTATACGACATGGCCACCAGCACAATGTCCCCCATGCAATATGGCTGACTTGGAAGTCACCTATACAATACAACAAGCACAATGTCCCCCATGCAATATGGCTGACTTGGAAGTCACCTATACAATACAACCAGCACAATGTCCCTCATGCAATATGGCTGATTTGGAAGTCACCTATACAACACAACCAGCACAATGTCCCCCATGCAATATGGCTGACTTGGAAGTCACCTATACAAGACAACCAGCACAATGTCCCCCATGCAATATGGCTGACTTGGAAGTCACCTATACAACACAACCAGCACAATGTCCCCCAAGCAATATGGCTCACTTGGAAGTCACCTATACAACATGGCAACCAGCACCATGTCCCCCATGCAATATGCCTGACTTGGAAGTCACCTATACAACATGGCAACCAGCACAATGTCCCCCATGCAATATGGCTGACTTGGAAGTCACCTATACAACACAACCAGCACAATGTCCCCCAAGCAATATGGCTCACTTGGAAGTCACCTATACAACATGGCAACCAGCACCATGTCCCCCATGCAATATGCCTGACTTGGAAGTCACCTATACAACATGGCAACCAGCACAATGTACCCCATGCAATATGGCTGACTTGGAAGTCACCTATACAACACAACCAGCACAATGTCCCCCAAGCAATATGGCTCACTTGGAAGTCACCTATACAACATGGCAACCAGCACCATGTCCCCCATGCAATATGCCTGACTTGGAAGTCACCTATACAACATGGCAACCAGCACCATGTCCCCCATGCAATATGCCTGACTTGGAAGTCACCTATACAACATGGCAACCAGCACAATGTCCCCCAAGCAATATGGCTGACTTGGAAGTCACCTATAGAACATGGCCACCAGCACAATGTCCCACATGCAATATGGCTGACTTGGAAGTCACCTATACAAGACAACCAGCACAATGTCCCCCATGCAATATGGCTGACTTGGAAGTCAACTATAGAACATGGCCACCAGCACAATGTCCCCCATGCAATATGGCTGACTTGGAAGTCACCTATAGGACAATGCAACCAGCACAATGTCCCCCATGCAATATGGCTGACTTGGAAGTCACCTATAGAACATGGCCACCAGCACAATGTCCCCCAAGCAATATGGCTCACTTGGAAGTCACCTATACAATACAACCAGCACAATGTCCCCCATGCAATATGGCTGACTTGGAAGTCACCTATACAATACAACCAGCACAATGTCCCAAATGCAATATGGCTGACTTGGAAGTCACCTATAGAACATGGCCACCAGCACAATGCCCCCCATGCAATATGGCTGACTTGGAAGTCACCTATACAACATGGCAACCAGCACAATGTCCCCCAAGCAATATGGCTCACTTGGAAGTCACCTATACAACACGGCAACCAGCACAATGTCCCCCATGCAATATGGTTGACTTGGAAGTCACCTATAGAACATGGCCACCAGCACAATGTCCCCCATGCAACACGACTGACTTGGAAGTCACCTATACAAGACAACCAGCACAATGTCCCCCATGCAATATGGCTGACTTGGAAGACACCTATACAACACAACCAGCACAATGTCCCCCAGGCAATATGGCTCACTTGGAAGTCACCTATACAACATGGCAACCAGCACAATGTCCCCCATGCAATATGCCTGACTTGGAAGTCACCTATACAACATGGCAAGCAGCACAATGTCCCCCATGCAATATGGCTGACTTGGAAGTCACCTATACAATACAACCAGCACAATGTCCCCCATGCAATATGGCTGACTTGGAAGTCACCTATACAATACAACCAGCACAATGTCCCAAATGCAATATGGCTGACTTGGAAGTCACCTATAGAACATGGCCACCAGCACAATGTCCCCCATGCAATATGGCTGAATTGGAAGTCACCTATAGAAAATGGCAACCAGCACAATGTCCCCCAAGCAATATGGCTGACTTGGAAGTCACCTATACAAGACAACCAGCAAAATGTCCCCCATGCAATATGGCTGACTTGGAAGTCACCTATACAATACAACCAGCACAATGTCCCCCATGCAATATGGCTGACTTGGAAGTCACCTATACAATACAACCAGCACAATGTCCCCCATGCAATATGGCTGACTTGGAAGTCACCTATACAACACAACCAGCACAATGTCCCCCATGCAATATGGCTGACTTGGAAGTCACCTAAACAACACAACCAGCACAAATGTCCCCCATGCAATATGGCTGACTTGGAAGTCACCTATAGAACATGGCCACCAGCACAATGTCCCCCATGCAATATGGCTCACTTGGAAGTCACCTATACAATACAACCAGCACAATGTCCCCCATGCAATATGGCTGACTTGGAAGTCACCTATACAATACAACCAGCACAATGTCCCCCATGCAATATGGCTAACTTGGAAGTCACCTATACAACACAACCAGCACAATGTCCCCCATGCAATATGGCTGACTTGGAAGTCACCTATACAACACAACCAGCACAATGTCCCCCATGCAATATGGCTCACTTGAAAGTCACCTATACAAAATGGCAACCAGCACAATGTCCCCCATGCAATATGGCTGACTTGGAAGTCACCTATACAACATGGCAACCAGCACAATTTCCCCCATGTAATATGGCTGACTTGGAAGTCACCTATACAAGACAACCAGCACAATGTCCGCCAAGCAATATGGCTGACTTGGAAGTCACCTATACAAGACAACCAGCACAATGTCCCCCATGCAATATGGCTGACTTGGAAGTCACCTATACAAGACAACCAGCACAATGTCCTCCAAGCAATATGGCTGACTTGGAAGTCACCTATAGAATATGGCCACCAGCACAATGTCCCCCATGCAATATGGCTGACTTGGAAGTCACCTATACAACATGGCAACCAGCACAATGTCCCCCAAGCAATATGGCTCACTTGGAAGTCACCTATACAACATGGCAACCAGCACAATGTCCCCCATGCAAAATGGTTGACTTGGAAGTCACCTATAGAACATGGCCACCAGCACAATGTCCCCCATGCAACACGACTGACTTGGAAGTCACCTATACAAGACAACCAGCACAATGTCCCCCATGCAATATGGCTGACTTGGAAGACACCTATACAACACAACCAGCACAATGTCCCCCAAGCAATATGGCTCACTTGGAAGTCACCTATACAACATGGCAACCAGCACAATGTCCCCCATGCAATATGCCTGACTTGGAAGTCACCTATACAACATGGCAAGCAGCACAATGTCCCCCATGCAATATGGCTGACTTGGAAGTCACCTATACAAGACAACCAGCACAATGTCCCCCATGCAATATGGCTGACTTGGAAGTCACCTATACAACATGGCAACCAGCACAATGTCCCCCATGCAATATGGCTGACTTGGAAGTCACCTATACAATACAACCAGCACAATGTCCCCCAAGCAATATGGCTGACTTGGAAGTCACCTATAGAACATGGCCACCAGCACAATGTCCCCCATGCAATATGGCTGACTTGGAAGTCACCTATACAAGACAACCAGCACAATGTCCCCCATGCAATATGGCTGACTTGGAAGTCACCTATAGAACATGGCCACCAGCACAATGTCCCCCATGCAATATGGCTGACTTGGAAGTCACCTATAGGACAATGCAACCAGCACAATGTCCCCCATGCAATATGGCTGACTTGGAAGTCACCTATAGAACATGGCCACCAGCACAATGTCCCCCAAGCAATATGGCTCACTTGGAAGTCACCTATACAATACAACCAGCACAACGTCCCCCAAGCAATATGGCTGACTTGGAAGTCACCTATACAAGACAACCAGCACAATGTCCGCCATGCAATATGGCTGACTTGGAAGTCACCTATACGACATGGCCACCAGCACAATGTCCCCCATGCAATATGGCTGACTTGGAAGTCACCTATACAATACAACAAGCACAATGTCCCCCATGCAATATGGCTGACTTGGAAGTCACCTATACAATACAACCAGCACAATGTCCCTCATGCAATATGGCTGATTTGGAAAGTCACCTATACAACACAACCAGCACAATGTCCCCCATGCAATATGGCTGACTTGGAAGTCACCTATACAAGACAACCAGCACAATGTCCCCCATGCAATATGGCTGACTTGGAAGTCACCTATACAACACAACCAGCACAATGTCCCCCAAGCAATATGGCTCACTTGGAAGTCACCTATACAACATGGCAACCAGCACCATGTCCCCCATGCAATATGCCTGACTTGGAAGTCACCTATACAACATGGCAACCAGCACAATGTCCCCCATGCAATATGGCTGACTTGGAAGTCACCTATACAACACAACCAGCACAATGTCCCCCAAGCAATATGGCTCACTTGGAAGTCACCTATACAACATGGCAACCAGCACCATGTCCCCCATGCAATATGCCTGACTTGGAAGTCACCTATACAACATGGCAACCAGCACAATGTCCCCCATGCAATATGGCTGACTTGGAAGTCACCTATACAACACAACCAGCACAATGTCCCCCAAGCAATATGGCTCACTTGGAAGTCACCTATACAACATGGCCACCAGCACCATGTCCCCCATGCAATATGCCTGACTTGGAAGTCACCTATACAACATGGCAACCAGCACCATGTCCCCCATGCAATATGCCTGACTTGGAAGTCACCTATACAACATGGCAACCAGCACAATGTCCCCCAAGCAATATGGCTGACTTGGAAGTCACCTATAGAACATGGCCACCAGCACAATGTCCCACATGCAATATGGCTGACTTGGAAGTCACCTATACAAGACAACCAGCACAATGTCCCCCATGCAATATGGCTGACTTGGAAGTCAACTATAGAACATGGCCACCAGCACAATGTCCCCCATGCAATATGGC
This sequence comes from Petromyzon marinus, assembly GCF_048934315.1. NCBI lineage: Eukaryota > Metazoa > Chordata > Hyperoartia > Petromyzontiformes > Petromyzontidae > Petromyzon > Petromyzon marinus. The sequence goes on from NW_027423002.1 coordinate 6,681,234, forward strand.
TGACTTGGAAGTCACCTATAGGACAATGCAACCAGCACAATGTCCCCCATGCAATATGGCTGACTTGGAAGTCACCTATAGAACATGGCCACCAGCACAATGTCCCCCAAGCAATATGGCTCACTTGGAAGTCACCTATACAATACAACCAGCACAATGTCCCCCATGCAATATGGCTGACTTGGAAGTCACCTATACAATACAACCAGCACAATGTCCCAAATGCAATATGGCTGACTTGGAAGTCACCTATAGAACATGGCCACCAGCACAATGTCCCCCATGCAATATGGCTGACTTGGAAGTCACCTATACAACATGGCAACCAGCACAATGTCCCCCAAGCAATATGGCTCACTTGGAAGTCACCTATACAACATGGCAACCAGCACCATGTCCCCCATGCAATATGCCTGACTTGGAAGTCACCTATACAACATGGCAACCAGCACAATGTCCCCCATGCAATATGGCTGACTTGGAAGTCACCTATACAACACAACCAGCACAATGTCCCCCAAGCAATATGGCTCACTTGGAAGTCACCTATACAACATGGCAACCAGCACCATGTCCCCCATGCAATATGCCTGACTTGGAAGTCACCTATACAACATGGCAACCAGCACCATGTCCCCTATGCAATATGCCTGACTTGGAAGTCACCTATACAACATGGCAACCAGCACAATGTCCCCCAAGCAATATGGCTGACTTGGAAGTCACCTATAGAACATGGCCACCAGCACAATGTCCCACATGCAATATGGCTGACTTGGAAGTCACCTATACAAGACAACCAGCACAATGTCCCCCATGCAATATGGCTGACTTGGAAGTCAACTATAGAACATGGCCACCAGCACAATGTCCCCCATGCAATATGGCTGACTTGGAAGTCACCTATAGGACAATGCAACCAGCACAATGTCCCCCATGCAATATGGCTGACTTGGAAGTCACCTATAGAACATGGCCACCAGCACAATGTCCCCCAAGCAATATGGCTCACTTGGAAGTCACCTATACAATACAACCAGCACAATGTCCCCCATGCAATATGGCTGACTTGGAAGTCACCTATACAATACAACCAGCACAATGTCCCAAATGCAATATGGCTGACTTGGAAGTCACCTATAGAACATGGCCACCAGCACAATGTCCCCCATGCAATATGGCTGACTTGGAAGTCACCTATACAACATGGCAACCAGCACAATGTCCCCCAAGCAATATGGCTCACTTGGAAGTCACCTATACAACATGGCAACCAGCACAATGTCCCCCATGCAATATGGTTGACTTGGAAGTCACCTATAGAACATGGCCACCAGCACAATGTCCCCCATGCAACACGACTGACTTGGAAGTCACCTATACAAGACAACCAGCACAATGTCCCCCATGCAATATGGCTGACTTGGAAGACACCTATACAACACAACCAGCACAATGTCCCCCAAGCAATATGGCTCACTTGGAAGTCACCTATACAACATGGCAACCAGCACAATGTCCCCCATGCAATATGCCTGACTTGGAAGTCACCTATACAACATGGCAAGCAGCACAATGTCCCCCATGCAATATGGCTGACTTGGAAGTCACCTATACAAGACAACCAGCACAATGTCCCCCATGCAATATGGCTGACTTGGAAGTCACCTATACAACATGGCAACCAGCACAATGTCCCCCATGCAATATGGCTGACTTGGAAGTCACCTATACAATACAACCAGCACAATGTCCCCCAAGCAATATGGCTGACTTGGAAGTCACCTATAGAACATGGCCACCAGCACAATGTCCCCCATGCAATATGGCTGACTTGGAAGTCACCTATACAAGACAACCAGCACAATGTCCCCCATGCAATATGGCTGACTTGGAAGTCACCTATAGAACATGGCCACCAGCACAATGTCCCCCATGCAATATGGCTGACTTGGAAGTCACCTATAGGACAATGCAACCAGCACAATGTCCCCCATGCAATATGGCTGACTTGGAAGTCACCTATAGAACATGGCCACCAGCACAATGTCCCCCAAGCAATATGGCTCACTTGGAAGTCACCTATACAATACAACCAGCACAACGTCCCCCAAGCAATATGGCTGACTTGGAAGTCACCTATACAAGACAACCAGCACAATGTCCCCCATGCAATATGGCTGACTTGGAAGTCACCTATACGACATGGCCACCAGCACAATGTCCCCCATGCAATATGGCTGACTTGGAAGTCACCTATACAATACAACAAGCACAATGTCCCCCATGCAATATGGCTGACTTGGAAGTCACCTATACAATACAACCAGCACAATGTCCCTCATGCAATATGGCTGATTTGGAAGTCACCTATACAACACAACCAGCACAATGTCCCCCATGCAATATGGCTGACTTGGAAGTCACCTATACAAGACAACCAGCACAATGTCCCCTATGCAATATGGCTGACTTGGAAGTCACCTATACAACACAACCAGCACAATGTCCCCCAAGCAATATGGCTCACTTGGAAGTCACCTATACAACATGGCAACCAGCACAATGTCCCCCATGCAATATGCCTGACTTGGAAGTCACCTATACAACATGGCAACCAGCACAATGTCCCCCATGCAATATGGCTGACTTGGAAGTCACCTATACAATACAACCAGCACAATGTCCCCCAAGCAATATGGCTGACTTGGAAGTCACCTATAGAACATGGCCACCAGCACAATGTCCCACATGCAATATGGCTGACTTGGAAGTCACCTATAGAACATGGCCACCAGCACAATGTCCCCCATGCAACACGACTGACTTGGAAGTCACCTATACAAGACAACCAGCACAATGTCCCCCATGCAATATGGCTGACTTGGAAGACACCTATACAACACAACCAGCACAATGTCCCCCAAGCAATATGGCTCACTTGGAAGTCACCTATACAACATGGCAACCAGCACAATGTCCCCCATGCAATATGCCTGACTTGGAAGTCACCTATACAACATGGCAAGCAGCACAATGTCCCCCATGCAATATGGCTGACTTGGAAGTCACCTATACAAGACAACCAGCACAATGTCCCCCATGCAATATGGCTGACTTGGAAATCACCTATACAACATGGCAACCAGCACAATGTCCCCCATGCAATATGGCTGACTTGGAAGTCACCTATACAATACAACCAGCACAATGTCCCCCAAGCAATATGGCTGACTTGGAAGTCACCTATAGAACATGGCCACCAGCACAATGTCCCCCATGCAATATGGCTGACTTGGAAGTCACCTATACAAGACAACCAGCACAATGTCCCCCATGCAATATGGCTGACTTGGAAGTCACCTATAGAACATGGCCACCAGCACAATGTCCCCCATGCAATATGGCTGACTTGGAAGTCACCTATAGGACAATGCAACCAGCACAATGTCCCCCATGCAATATGGCTGACTTGGAAGTCACCTATAGAACATGGCCACCAGCACAATGTCCCCCAAGCAATATGGCTCACTTGGAAGTCACCTATACAATACAACCAGCACAACGTCCCCCAAGCAATATGGCTGACTTGGAAGTCACCTATACAAGACAACCAGCACAATGTCCCCCATGCGATATGGCTGACTTGGAAGTCACCTATACGACATGGCCACCAGCACAATGTCCCCCATGCAATATGGCTGACTTGGAAGTCACCTATACAATACAACAAGCACAATGTCCCCCATGCAATATGGCTGACTTGGAAGTCACCTATACAATACAACCAGCACAATGTCCCCCATGCAACACGGCTGACTTGGAAGTCACCTATACAAGACAACCAGCACAATGTCCCCCATGCAATATGGCTGACTTGGAAGTCACCTATAGAACATGGCCACCAGCACAATGTCCCCCAAGCAATATGGCTGACTTGGAAGTCACCTATAGAACATGGCAACCAGCACAATGTCCCCCATGCAATATGGCTGACTTGGAAGTCACCTATACAATACAACCAGCACAATGTCCCCCATGCAACACGGCTGACTTGGAAGTCACCTATACAAGACAACCAGCACAATGTCCCCCATGCAATATGGCTGACTTGGAAGTCACCTATAGAACATGGCCACCAGCACAATGTCCCCCAAGCAATATGGCTGACTTGGAAGTCACCTATAGAACATGGCAACCAGCACAATGTCCCCCAGGCAATATGGCTGACTTGGAAGTCACCTATACAAGACAACCAGCACAATGTCCCCCATGCAATATGGCTGACTTGGAAGTCACCTATACACTACAACCAGCACAATGTCCCAAATGCAATATGGCTGACTTAGACGTCACCTATAGAACATGGCCACCAGCACAATGTCCCCCATGCAATATGGCTGACTTGGAAGTCACCTATACAACATGGCAACCAGCACAATGTCCCCCATGCAATATGGCTGACTTGGAAGTCACCTATACAATACAACCAGCACAATGTCCCCCAAGCAATATGGCTGACTTGGAAGTCACCTATACAAGACAACCAGCACAATGTCCCCCATGCAATATGGCTGACTTGGAAGTCACCTATACAATACAACCAGCACAATGTCCCCCATGCAATATGGCTGATTTGGAAGTCACCTATACAACACAACCAGCACAACGTCCCCCATGCAATATGGCTGACTTGGAAGTCACCTATACAATACAACCAGCACAATGTCCCCCAAGCAATATGGCTGACTTGGAAGTCACCTATACAAGACAACCAGCACAATGTCCCCCATGCAATATGGCTGACTTGGAAGTCACCTATACGACATGGCCAACAGCACAATGTCCCCCATGCAATATGGCTGACTTGGAAGTCACCTATACAATACAACCAGCACAATGTCCCCCATGCAATATGGCTGACTTGGAAGTCACCTATACAATACAACCAGCACAATGTCCCCCATGCAATATGGCTGATTTGGAAGTCACCTATACAACACAACCAGCACAATGTCCCCCATGCAATATGGCTGACTTGGAAGTCACCTATACAAGACAACCAGCACAATGTCCCCCATGCAATATGGCTGATTTGGACGTCACCTATACAAGACAACCAGCACAATGTCCCCCATGCAATATGGCTGACTTGGAAGTCACCTATAGAACATGGCCACCAGCACAATGTCCCCCATGCAATATGGCAGACTTGGAAGTCACCTATACAACATGGCAACCAGCACAATGTCCCCCAAGCAATATGGCTGACTTGGAAGTCACCTATACAACATGGCAACCAGCACAATGTCCCCCAAGCAATATGGCTGACTTGGAAGTCACCTATAGAACATGGCAACTAGCACAATGTCCCCCAAGCAATATGGCTGACTTAAAAGTCACCTATACAAGACAACCAGCACAATTTCCCCCATGCAATATGGCTGACTTGGAAGTCACCTATACAACATGGCAACCAGCACAATGTCCCCCATGCAATATGGCTGACTTGGAAGTCACCTATACAATACAACCAGCACAATGTCCCCCATGCAACACGGCTGACTTGGAAGTCACCTATACAATACAACCAGCACAATGTCCCCCATGCAACACGGCTGACTTGGAAGTCACCTATACAAGACAACCAGCACAATGTCCCCCATGCAATATGGCTGACTTTGAAGTCACCTATAGAACATGGCCACCAGCACAATGTCCCCCAAGCAATATGGCTGACTTGGAAGTCACCTATAGAACATGGCAACCAGCACAATGTCCCCCAAGCAATATGGCTGACTTGGAAGTCACCTATACAAGACAACCAGCACAATGTCCCCCATGCAATATGGCTGACTTGGAAGTCACCTATACAATACAACCAGCACAATGTCCCAAATGCAATATGGCTGACTTAGAAGTCACCTATGGAACATGGCCACCAGCACAATGTCCCCCATGCAATATGGATGACTTGGAAGTCACCTATAGAACATGGCAACCGGCACAATGTCCCCCATGCAATATGGCTGACTTGGAAGTCACCTATACAATACAACCAGCACAATGTCCCCCAAGCAATATGGCTGACTTGGAAGTCACCTATACAATACAACCAGCACAATGTCCCCCAAGCAATATGGCTGACTTGGAAGTCACCTATACAAGACAACCAGCACAATGTCCCCCATGCAATATGGCTGACTTGGAAGTCACCTTTACAACATGGCAACCAGCACAATGTCCCCCATGCAATATGGCTGACTTGGAAGTCACCTATACAATACAACCAGCACAATGTCCCCCATGCAACACGGCTGACTTGGAAGTCACCTATACAAGACAACCAGCACAATGTCCCCCATGCAATATGGCTGACTTGGAAGTCACCTATAGAACATGGCCACCAGCACAATGTCCCCCAAGCAATATGGCTGACTTGGAAGTCACCTATAGAACATGGCAACCAGCACAATGTCCCCCAAGCAATATGGCTGACTTGGAAGTCACCTATACAAGACAACCAGCACAATGTCCCCCATGCAATATGGCTGACTTGGAAGTCACCTATACAATACAACCAGCACAATGTCCCAAATGCAATATGGCTGACTTAGAAGTCACCTATAGAACATGGCCACCAGCACAATGTCCCCCATGCAATATGGCTGACTTGGAAGTCACCTATACAACATGGCAACCAGCACAATGTCCCCCATGCAATATGGCTGACTTGGAAGTCACCTATACAAGACAACCAGCACAATGTCCCCCATGCAATATGGCTGACATGGAATTCACCTATACAATACAACCAGCACAATGTCCCCCATGCAATATGGCTGATTTGGAAGTCACCTATACAACACAACCAGCACAATGTCCCCCATGCAATATGGCTGACTTGGAAGTCACCTATACAAGACAACCAGCACAATGTCCCAAATGCAATATGGCTGACTTGGAAGTCACGTATAGAACATGGCCACCAGCACAATGTCCCCATGCAATATGGATGACTTGGAAGTCACCTATAGAACATGGCAACCAGCACAATGTCCCCCATGCAATATGGCTGACTTGGAAGTCACCTATACAATACAACCAGCACAATGTCCCCCAAGCAATATGGCTGACTTGGAAGTCACCTATACAAGACAACCAGCACAATGTCCCCCATGCAATATGGCTGACTTGGAAGTCACCTTTACAACATGGCAACCAGCACAATGTCCCCCATGCAATATGGCTGACTTGGAAGTCACCTATACAATACAACCAGCACATTGTCCCCCATGCAACACGGCTGACTTGGAAGTCACCTATACAAGACAACCAGCACAATGTCCCCCATGCAATATGGCTGACTTGGAAGTCACCTATAGAACATGGCCACCAGCACAATGTCCCCCAAGCAATATGGCTGACTTGGAAGTCACCTATAGAACATGGCAACCAGCACAATGTCCCCCAGGCAATATGGCTGACTTGGAAGTCACCTATACAAGACAACCAGCACAATGTCCCCCATGCAATATGGCTGACTTGGAAGTCACCTATACACTACAACCAGCACAATGTCCCAAATGCAATATGGCTGACTTACACGTCACCTATAGAACATGGCCACCAGCACAATGTCCCCCATGCAATATGGCTGACTTGGAAGTCACCTATACAACATGGCAACCAGCACAATGTCCCCCATGCAATATGGCTGACTTGGAAGTCACCTATACAATACAACCAGCACAATGTCCCCCAAGCAATATGGCTGACTTGGAAGTCACCTATAGAACATGGCCACCAGCACAATGTCCCCCATGCAATATGGCTGACTTGGAAGTCACCTATACAAGACAACCAGCACAATGTCCCCCATGCAATATGGCTGACTTGGAAGTCACCTATAGAACATGGCCACCAGCACAATGTCCCCCATGCAATATGGCTGACTTGGAAGTCACCTATAGGACAATGCAACCAGCACAATGTCCCCCATGCAATATGGCTGACTTGGAAGTCACCTATAGAACATGGCCACCAGCACAATGTCCCCCAAGCAATATGGCTCACTTGGAAGTCACCTATACAATACAACCAGCACAACGTCCCCCAAGCAATATGGCTGACTTGGAAGTCACCTATACAAGACAACCAGCACAATGTCCCCCATGCGATATGGCTGACTTGGAAGTCACCTATACGACATGGCCACCAGCACAATGTCCCCCATGCAATATGGCTGACTTGGAAGTCACCTATACAATACAACAAGCACAATGTCCCCCATGCAATATGGCTGACTTGGAAGTCACCTATACAATACAACCAGCACAATGTCCCCCATGCAACACGGCTGACTTGGAAGTCACCTATACAAGACAACCAGCACAATGTCCCCCATGCAATATGGCTGACTTGGAAGTCACCTATAGAACATGGCCACCAGCACAATGTCCCCCAAGCAATATGGCTGACTTGGAAGTCACCTATAGAACATGGCAACCAGCACAATGTCCCCCATGCAATATGGCTGACTTGGAAGTCACCTATACAATACAACCAGCACAATGTCCCCCATGCAACACGGCTGACTTGGAAGTCACCTATACAAGACAACCAGCACAATGTCCCCCATGCAATATGGCTGACTTGGAAGTCACCTATAGAACATGGCCACCAGCACAATGTCCCCCAAGCAATATGGCTGACTTGGAAGTCACCTATAGAACATGGCAACCAGCACAATGTCCCCCAGGCAATATGGCTGACTTGGAAGTCACCTATACAAGACAACCAGCACAATGTCCCCCATGCAATATGGCTGACTTGGAAGTCACCTATACACTACAACCAGCACAATGTCCCAAATGCAATATGGCTGACTTAGACGTCACCTATAGAACATGGCCACCAGCACAATGTCCCCCATGCAATATGGCTGACTTGGAAGTCACCTATACAACATGGCAACCAGCACAATGTCCCCCATGCAATATGGCTGACTTGGAAGTCACCTATACAATACAACCAGCACAATGTCCCCCAAGCAATATGGCTGACTTGGAAGTCACCTATACAAGACAACCAGCACAATGTCCCCCATGCAATATGGCTGACTTGGAAGTCACCTATACAATACAACCAGCACAATGTCCCCCATGCAATATGGCTGATTTGGAAGTCACCTATACAACACAACCAGCACAACGTCCCCCATGCAATATGGCTGACTTGGAAGTCACCTATACAATACAACCAGCACAATGTCCCCCAAGCAATATGGCTGACTTGGAAGTCACCTATACAAGACAACCAGCACAATGTCCCCCATGCAATATGGCTGACTTGGAAGTCACCTATACGACATGGCCAACAGCACAATGTCCCCCATGCAATATGGCTGACTTGGAAGTCACCTATACAATACAACCAGCACAATGTCCCCCATGCAATATGGCTGACTTGGAAGTCACCTATACAATACAACCAGCACAATGTCCCCCATGCAATATGGCTGATTTGGAAGTCACCTATACAACACAACCAGCACAATGTCCCCCATGCAATATGGCTGACTTGGAAGTCACCTATACAAGACAACCAGCACAATGTCCCCCATGCAATATGGCTGATTTGGACGTCACCTATACAAGACAACCAGCACAATGTCCCCCATGCAATATGGCTGACTTGGAAGTCACCTATAGAACATGGCCACCAGCACAATGTCCCCCATGCAATATGGCAGACTTGGAAGTCACCTATACAACATGGCAACCAGCACAATGTCCCCCAAGCAATATGGCTGACTTGGAAGTCACCTATACAACATGGCAACCAGCACAATGTCCCCCAAGCAATATGGCTGACTTGGAAGTCACCTATAGAACATGGCAACTAGCACAATGTCCCCCAAGCAATATGGCTGACTTAAAAGTCACCTATACAAGACAACCAGCACAATTTCCCCCATGCAATATGGCTGACTTGGAAGTCACCTATACAACATGGCAACCAGCACAATGTCCCCCATGCAATATGGCTGACTTGGAAGTCACCTATACAATACAACCAGCACAATGTCCCCCATGCAACACGGCTGACTTGGAAGTCACCTATACAATACAACCAGCACAATGTCCCCCATGCAACACGGCTGACTTGGAAGTCACCTATACAAGACAACCAGCACAATGTCCCCCATGCAATATGGCTGACTTTGAAGTCACCTATAGAACATGGCCACCAGCACAATGTCCCCCAAGCAATATGGCTGACTTGGAAGTCACCTATAGAACATGGCAACCAGCACAATGTCCCCCAAGCAATATGGCTGACTTGGAAGTCACCTATACAAGACAACCAGCACAATGTCCCCCATGCAATATGGCTGACTTGGAAGTCACCTATACAATACAACCAGCACAATGTCCCAAATGCAATATGGCTGACTTAGAAGTCACCTATGGAACATGGCCACCAGCACAATGTCCCCCATGCAATATGGATGACTTGGAAGTCACCTATAGAACATGGCAACCGGCACAATGTCCCCCATGCAATATGGCTGACTTGGAAGTCACCTATACAATACAACCAGCACAATGTCCCCCAAGCAATATGGCTGACTTGGAAGTCACCTATACAATACAACCAGCACAATGTCCCCCAAGCAATATGGCTGACTTGGAAGTCACCTATACAAGACAACCAGCACAATGTCCCCCATGCAATATGGCTGACTTGGAAGTCACCTTTACAACATGGCAACCAGCACAATGTCCCCCATGCAATATGGCTGACTTGGAAGTCACCTATACAATACAACCAGCACAATGTCCCCCATGCAACACGGCTGACTTGGAAGTCACCTATACAAGACAACCAGCACAATGTCCCCCATGCAATATGGCTGACTTGGAAGTCACCTATAGAACATGGCCACCAGCACAATGTCCCCCAAGCAATATGGCTGACTTGGAAGTCACCTATAGAACATGGCAACCAGCACAATGTCCCCCAAGCAATATGGCTGACATGGAATTCACCTATACAATACAACCAGCACAATGTCCCCCATGCAATATGGCTGATTTGGAAGTCACCTATACAACACAACCAGCACAATGTCCCCCATGCAATATGGCTGACTTGGAAGTCACCTATACAAGACAACCAGCACAATGTCCCAAATGCAATATGGCTGACTTGGAAGTCACGTATAGAACATGGCCACCAGCACAATGTCCCCATGCAATATGGATGACTTGGAAGTCACCTATAGAACATGGCAACCAGCACAATGTCCCCCATGCAATATGGCTGACTTGGAAGTCACCTATACAATACAACCAGCACAATGTCCCCCAAGCAATATGGCTGACTTGGAAGTCACCTATACAAGACAACCAGCACAATGTCCCCCATGCAATATGGCTGACTTGGAAGTCACCTTTACAACATGGCAACCAGCACAATGTCCCCCATGCAATATGGCTGACTTGGAAGTCACCTATACAATACAACCAGCACATTGTCCCCCATGCAACACGGCTGACTTGGAAGTCACCTATACAAGACAACCAGCACAATGTCCCCCATGCAATATGGCTGACTTGGAAGTCACCTATAGAACATGGCCACCAGCACAATGTCCCCCAAGCAATATGGCTGACTTGGAAGTCACCTATAGAACATGGCAACCAGCACAATGTCCCCCAGGCAATATGGCTGACTTGGAAGTCACCTATACAAGACAACCAGCACAATGTCCCCCATGCAATATGGCTGACTTGGAAGTCACCTATACACTACAACCAGCACAATGTCCCAAATGCAATATGGCTGACTTACACGTCACCTATAGAACATGGCCACCAGCACAATGTCCCCCATGCAATATGGCTGACTTGGAAGTCACCTATACAACATGGCAACCAGCACAATGTCCCCCATGCAATATGGCTGACTTGGAAGTCACCTATACAATACAACCAGCACAATGTCCCCCAAGCAATATGGCTGACTTGGAAGTCACCTATACAAGACAACCAGCACAATGTCCCCCATGCAATATGGCTGACTTGGAAGTCACCTATACAATACAACCAGCACAATGTCCCCCATGCAATATGGCTGATTTGGAAGTCACCTATACAACACAACCAGCACAATGTCCCCCATGCAATATGGCTGACTTGGAAGTCACCTATACAAGACAACTAGCACAATGTCCCAAATGCAATATGGCTGACTTGGAAGTCACGTATAGAACATGGCCACCAGCACAATGTCCCCCATGCAATATGGATGACTTGGAAGTCACCTATAGAACATGGCAACCAGCACAATGTCCCCCATGCAATATGGCTGACTTGGAAGTCACCTATACAATACAACCAGCACAATGTCCCCCAAGCAATATGGCTGACTTGGAAGTCACCTATACAAGACAACCAGCACAATGTCCCCCATGCAATATGGCTGACTTGGAAGTCACCTATAGGACATGGCCACCAGCACAATGTCCCCCATGCAATATGGCTGACTTGGAAGTCACCTATACAATACAACCAGCACAATGTCCCCCATGCAACACGGCTGACTTGGAAGTCACCTATACAAGACAACCAGCACAATGTCCCTCATGCAATATGGCTGACTTGGAAGTCACCTATAGAACATGGCCACCAGCACAATGTCCCCCAAGCAATATGGCTGACTTGGAAGTCACCTATAGAACATGGCAACCAGCACAATGTCCCCCAAGCAATATGGCTGACTTGGAAGTCACCTATACAAGACAACCAGCACAATGTCCCCCATGCAATATGGCTGACTTGGAAGTCACCTATACAATACAACCAGCACAATGTCCCAAATGCAATATGGCTGACTTAGAAGTCACCTATAGAACATGGCCACCAGCACAATGTCCCCCATGCAATATGGCTGACTTGGAAGTCACCTATACAACATGGCAACCAGCACAATGTCCCCCATGCAATATGGCTGACTTGGAAGTCACCTATACAATACAACCAGCACAATGTCCCCCAAGCAATATGGCTGACTTGGAAGTCACCTATACAAGACAACCAGCACAATGTCCCCCATGCAATATGGCTGACTTGGAAGTCACCTTTACAACATGGCAACCAGCACAATGTCCCCCATGCAATATGGCTGACTTGGAAGTCACCTATACAATACAACCAGCACAATGTCCCCCATGCAACACGGCTGACTTGGAAGTCACCTATACAAGACAACCAGCACAATGTCCCCCATGCAATATGGCTGACTTGGAAGTCACCTATAGAACATGGCCACCAGCACAATGTCCCCCAAGCAATATGGCTGACTTGGAAGTCACCTATAGAACATGGCAACCAGCACAATGTCCCCCAGGCAATATGGCTGACTTGGAAGTCACCTATACAAGACAACCAGCACAATGTCCCCCATGCAATATGGCTGACTTGGAAGTCACCTATACACTACAACCAGCACAATGTCCCAAATGCAATATGGCTGACTTACACGTCACCTATAGAACATGGCCACCAGCACAATGTCCCCCATGCAATATGGCTGACTTGGAAGTCACCTATACAACATGGCAACCAGCACAATGTCCCCCATGCAATATGGCTGACTTGGAAGTCACCTATACAATACAACCAGCACAATGTCCCCCAAGCAATATGGCTGACTTGGAAGTCACCTATACAAGACAACCAGCACAATGTCCCCCATGCAATATGGCTGACTTGGAAGTCACCTATACAATACAACCAGCACAATGTCCCCCATGCAATATGGCTGATTTGGAAGTCACCTATACAACACAACCAGCACAATGTCCCCCATGCAATATGGCTGACTTGGAAGTCACCTATACAAGACAACTAGCACAATGTCCCAAATGCAATATGGCTGACTTGGAAGTCACGTATAGAACATGGCCACCAGCACAATGTCCCCCATGCAATATGGATGACTTGGAAGTCACCTATAGAACATGGCAACCAGCACAATGTCCCCCATGCAATATGGCTGACTTGGAAGTCACCTATACAATACAACCAGCACAATGTCCCCCAAGCAATATGGCTGACTTGGAAGTCACCTATACAAGACAACCAGCACAATGTCCCCCATGCAATATGGCTGACTTGGAAGTCACCTATAGGACATGGCCACCAGCACAATGTCCCCCATGCAATATGGCTGACTTGGAAGTCACCTATACAATACAACCAGCACAATGTCCCCCATGCAACACGGCTGACTTGGAAGTCACCTATACAAGACAACCAGCACAATGTCCCTCATGCAATATGGCTGACTTGGAAGTCACCTATAGAACATGGCCACCAGCACAATGTCCCCCAAGCAATATGGCTGACTTGGAAGTCACCTATAGAACATGGCAACCAGCACAATGTCCCCCAAGCAATATGGCTGACTTGGAAGTCACCTATACAAGACAACCAGCACAATGTCCCCCATGCAATATGGCTGACTTGGAAGTCACCTATACAATACAACCAGCACAATGTCCCAAATGCAATATGGCTGACTTAGAAGTCACCTATAGAACATGGCCACCAGCACAATGTCCCCCATGCAATATGGCTGACTTGGAAGTCACCTATACAACATGGCATCCAGCACAATGTCCCCCATGCAATATGGCTGACTTGGAAGTCACCTATACAATACAACCAGCACAATGTCCCCCAAGCAATATGGCTGACTTGGAAGTCACCTATACAAGACAACCAGCACAATGTCCCCCATGCAATATGGCTGACTTGGAAGTCACCTATACAATACAACCAGCACAATGTCCTCCATGCAATATGGCTGATTTGGAAGTCACCTATACAACACAACCAGCACAATGTCCCCCATGCAATATGGCTGACTTGGAAGTCACCTATACAAGACAACCAGCACAATGTCCCAAATGCAATATGGCTGACTTGGAAGTCACGTATAGAACATGGCCACCAGCACAATGTCCCCCATGCAATATGGATGACTTGGAAGTCACCTATAGAACATGGCAACCAGCACAATGTCCCCCATGCAATATGGCTGACTTGGAAGTCACCTATACAATACAACCAGCACAATGTCCCCCAAGCAATATGGCTGACTTGGAAGTCACCTATACAAGACAACCAGCACAATGTCCCCCATGCAATATGGCTGACTTGGAAGTCACCTATAGGACATGGCCACCAGCACAATGTCCCCCATGCAATATGGCTGACTTGGAAGTCACCTATACAACATGGCAACCAGCACAATGTCCCCCATGCAATATGGCTGACTTGGAAGTCACCTATACAACATGGCAACCAGCACAATTTCCCCCATGTAATATGGCTGACTTGGAAGTCACCTATACAAGACAACCAGCACAATGTCCGCCAAGCAATATGTCTGACTTGGAAGTCACCTATACAAGACAACCAGCACAATGTCCTCCATGCAATATGGCTGACTTGGAAGTCACCTATAGAACATGGCCACCAGCACAATGTCCCCCATGCAAAACGACTGACTTGGAAGTCACCTATACAAGACAACCAGCACAATGTCCCCTATGCAATATGGCTGACTTGGAAGACACCTATACAACACAACCAGCACAATGTCCCCCAAGCAATATGGCTCACTTGGAAGTCACCTATACAACATGGCAACCAGCACAATGTCCCCCATGCAATATGCCTGACTTGGAAGTCACCTATACAACATGGCAAGCAGCACAATGTCCCCCATGCAATATGGCTGACTTGGAAGTCACCTATACAAGACAACCAGCACAATGTCCCCCATGCAATATGGCTGACTTGGAAGTCACCTATACAACATGGCAACCAGCACAATGTCCCCCATGCAATATGGCTGACTTGGAAGTCACCTAGACAATACAACCAGCACAATGTCCCCCAAGCAATATGGCTGACTTGGAAGTCACCTATAGAACATGGCCACCAGCACAATGTCCCCCATGCAATATGGCTGACTTGGAAGTCACCTATACAAGACAACCAGCACAATGTCCCCCATGCAATATGGCTGACTTGGAAGTCACCTATAGAACATGGCCACCAGCACAATGTCCGCCATGCAATATGGCTGACTTGGAAGTCACCTATAGGACAATGCAACCAGCACAATGTCCCCCATGCAATATGGCTGACTTGGAAGTCACCTATAGAACATGGCCACCAGCACAATGTCCCCCAAGCAATATGGCTCACTTGGAAGTCACCTATACAATACAACCAGCACAATGTCCCCCATGCAATATGGCTGACTTGGAAGTCACCTATACAATACAACCAGCACAATGTCCCAAATGCAATATGGCTGACTTGGAAGTCACCTATAGCACATAGCCACCAGCACAATGTCCCCCATGCAATATGGCTGACTTGGAAGTCACCTATACAACATGGCAACCAGCACAATGTCCCCCATGCAATATGGCTGACTTGGAAGTCACCTATACAATACAACCAGCACAATGTCCCCCAAGCAATATGGCTGACTTGGAAGTCACCTATACAAGACAACCAGCACAATGTCCCCCATGCAATATGGCTGACTTGGAAGTCACCTATACGACATGGCCACCAGCACAATGTCCCCCATGCAATATGGCTGACTTGGAAGTCACCTATACAATACAACCAGCACAATGTCCCCCATGCAATATGGCTGACTTGGAAGTCACCTATACAATACAACCAGCACAATGTCCCCCATGCAATATGGCTGATTTGGAAGTCACCTATACAACACAACCAGCACAATGTCCCCCATGCAATATGGCTGACTTGGAAGTCACCTATACAAGACAACCAGCACAATGTCCCAAATGCAATATGGCTGACTTGGAAGTCACCTATAGAACATGGCCACCAGCACAATGTCCCCCATGCAACACGGCTGACTTGGAAGTCACCTATACAAGACAACCAGCACAATGTCCCCCATGCAATATGGCTGACTTGGAAGTCACCTATACAACACAACCAGCACAATGTCCCCCAAGCAATATGGCTCACTTGGAAGTCACCTATACAACATGGCAACCAGCACAATGTCCCCCATGCAATATGCCTGACTTGGAAGTCACCTATACAACATGGCAACCAGCACAATGTCCCCCATGCAATATGGCTGACTTGGAAGTCACCTATACAAGACAACCAGCACAATGTCCCCCATGCAATATGGCTGACTTGGAAGTCACCTATACAGCATGGCAACCAGCACAATGTCCCCCATGCAATATGGCTGACTTGGAAGTCACCTATACAATACAACCAGCACAATGTCCCCCAAGCAATATGGCTGACTTGGAAGTCACCTATAGAACATGGCCACCAGCACAATGTCCCCCATGCAATATGGCTGACTTGGAAGTCACCTATACAAGACAACCAGCACAATGTCCCCCATGCAATATGGCTGACTTGGAAGTCACCTATAGAACATGGCCACCAGCACAATGTCCCCCATGCAATATGGCTGACTTGGAAGTCACCTATAGGACAATGCAACCAGCACAATGTCCCCCATGCAATATGGCTGACTTGGAAGTCACCTATAGAACATGGCCACCAGCACAATGTCCCCCAAGCAATATGGCTCACTTGGAAGTCACCTATACAATACAACCAGCACAATGTCCCCCATGCAATATGGCTGACTTGGAAGTCACCTATACAATACAACCAGCACAATGTCCCAAATGCAATATGGCTGACTTGGAAGTCACCTATAGAACATGGCCACCAGCACAATGTCCCCCATGCAATATGGCTGACTTGGAAGTCACCTATACAACATGGCAACCAGCACAATGTCCCCCATGCAATATGGCTGACTTGGAAGTCACCTATACAATACAACCAGCACAATGTCCCCCAAGCAATATGGCTGACTTGGAAGTCACCTATACAAGACAACCAGCACAATGTCCCCCATGCAATATGGCTGACTTGGAAGTCACCTATACGACATGGCCAACAGCACAATGTCCCCCATGCAATATGGCTGACTTGGAAGTCACCTATACAATACAACCAGCACAATGTCCCCCATGCAATATGGCTGATTTGGAAGTCACCTATACAACACAACCAGCACAATGTCCCCCATGCAATATGGCTGACTTGAAGTCACCTATACAAGACAACCAGCACAATGT
This sequence comes from Petromyzon marinus, assembly GCF_048934315.1. Taxonomy (NCBI): domain Eukaryota; kingdom Metazoa; phylum Chordata; class Hyperoartia; order Petromyzontiformes; family Petromyzontidae; genus Petromyzon; species Petromyzon marinus. Next base: position 6,699,481 of record NW_027423002.1, read on the forward strand.
CCCAAATGCAATATGGCTGACTTGGAAGTCACCTATAGAACATGGCCACCAGCACAATGTCCCCCATGCAACACGGCTGACTTGGAAGTCACCTATACAAGACAACCAGCACAATGTCCCCCATGCAATATGGCTGACTTGGAAGTCACCTATACAACACAACCAGCACAATGTCCCCCAAGCAATATGGCTCACTTGGAAGTCACCTATACAACATGGCAACCAGCACAATGTCCCCCATGCAATATGCCTGACTTGGAAGTCACCTATACAACATGGCAACCAGCACAATGTCCCCCATGCAATATGGCTGACTTGGAAGTCACCTATACAAGACAACCAGCACAATGTCCCCCATGCAATATGGCTGACTTGGAAGTCACCTATACAGCATGGCAACCAGCACAATGTCCCCCATGCAATATGGCTGACTTGGAAGTCACCTATACAATACAACCAGCACATTGTCCCCCAAGCAATATGGCTGACTTGGAAGTCACCTATAGAACATGGCCACCAGCACAATGTCCCCCATGCAATATGGCTGACTTGGAAGTCACCTATACAAGACAACCAGCACAATGTCCCCCATGCAATATGGCTGACTTGGAAGTCACCTATAGAACATGGCCACCAGCACAATGTCCCCCATGCAATATGGCTGACTTGGAAGTCACCTATAGGACAATGCAACCAGCACAATGTCCCCCATGCAATATGGCTGACTTGGAAGTCACCTATAGAACATGGCCACCAGCACAATGTCCCCCAAGCAATATGGCTCACTTGGAAGTCACCTATAGAACATGGCCACCAGCACAATGTCCCCCATGCAATATGGCTGACTTGGAAGTCACCTATACAACATGGCAACCAGCACAATGTCCCCCATGCAATATGGCTGACTTGGAAGTCACCTATACAATACAACCAGCACAATGTCCCCCAAGCAATATGGCTGACTTGGAAGTCACCTATACAAGACAACCAGCACAATGTCCCCCATGCAATATGGCTGACTTGGAAGTCACCTATACGACATGGCCAACAGCACAATGTCCCCCATGCAATATGGCTGACTTGGAAGTCACCTATACAATACAACCAGCACAATGTCCCCCATGCAATATGGCTGATTTGGAAGTCACCTATACAACACAACCAGCACAATGTCCCCCATGCAACACGGCTGACTTGGAAGTCACCTATACAAGACAACCAGCACAATGTCCCCCATGCAATATGGCTGACTTGGAAGTCACCTATACAACACAACCAGCACAATGTCCCCCAAGCAATATGGCTCACTTGGAAGTCACCTATACAACATGGCAACCAGCACAATGTCCCCCATGCAATATGCCTGACTTGGAAGTCACCTATACAACATGGCAACCAGCACAATGTCCCCCATGCAATATGGCTGACTTGGAAGTCACCTATACAAGACAACCAGCACAATGTCCCCCATGCAATATGGCTGACTTGGAAGTCACCTATACAGCATGGCAACCAGCACAATGTCCCCCATGCAATATGGCTGACTTGGAAGTCACCTATACAATACAACCAGCACATTGTCCCCCAAGCAATATGGCTGACTTGGAAGTCACCTATAGAACATGGCCACCAGCACAATGTCCCCCATGCAATATGGCTGACTTGGAAGTCACCTATACAAGACAACCAGCACAATGTCCCCCATGCAATATGGCTGACTTGGAAGTCACCTATAGAACATGGCCACCAGCACAATGTCCCCCATGCAATATGGCTGACTTGGAAGTCACCTATAGGACAATGCAACCAGCACAATGTCCCCCATGCAATATGGCTGACTTGGAAGTCACCTATTGAACATGGCCACCAGCACAATGTCCCCCAAGCAATATGGCTCACTTGGAAGTCACCTATACAATACAACCAGCACAATGTCCCCCATGCAATATGGCTGACTTGGAAGTCACCTATACAATACAACCAGCACAATGTCCCAAATGCAATATGGCTGACTTGGAAGTCACCTATAGAACATGGCCACCAGCACAATGTCCCCCATGCAATATGGCTGACTTGGAAGTCACCTATACAACATGGCCACCAGCACAATGTCCCCCATGCAATATGGCTGACTTGGAAGTCACCTATAGGACAATGCAACCAGCACAATGTCCCCCATGCAATATGGCTGACTTGGAAGTCACCTATAGAACATGGCCACCAGCACAATGTCCCCCAAGCAATATGGCTCACTTGGAAGTCACCTATACAATAAAACCAGCACAATGTCCCCCATGCAATATGGCTGACTTGGAAGTCACCTATACAATACAACCAGCACAATGTCCAAAATGCAATATGGCTGACTTGGAAGTCACCTATAGCACATGGCCACCAGCACAATGTCCCCCATGCAATATGGCTGACTTGGAAGTCACCTATACAACATGGCAACCAGCACAATGTCCCCCATGCAATATGGCTGACTTGGAAGTCACCTATACAATACAACCAGCACAATGTCCCCCAAGCAATATGGCTGACTTGGAAGTCACCTATACAAGACAACCAGCACAATGTCCCCCATGCAATATGGCTGACTTGGAAGTCACCTATACGACATGGCCACCAGCACAATGTCCCCCATGCAATATGGCTGACTTGGAAGTCACCTATACAATACAACCAGCACAATGTCCCCCATGCAATATGGCTGACTTGGAAGTCACCTATACAATACAACCAGCACAATGTCCCCCATGCAATATGGCTGACTTGGAAGTCACCTATACGACATGGCCACCAGCACAATGTCCCCCATGCAATATGGCTGACTTGGAAGTCACCTATAGAACATGGCCACCAGCACAATGTCCCCCATGCAACACGGCTGACTTGGAAGTCACCTATACAAGACAACCAGCACAATGTCCCCCATGCAATATGGCTGACTTGGAAGTCACCTATACAACACAACCAGCACAATGTCCCCCAAGCAATATGGCTCACTTGGAAGTCACCTATACAACATGGCAACCAGCACAATGTCCCCCATGCAATATGCCTGACTTGGAAGTCACCTATACAACATGGCAACCAGCACAATGTCCCCCATGCAATATGGCTGACTTGGAAGTCACCTATACAAGACAACCAGCACAATGTCCCCCATGCAATATGGCTGACTTGGAAGTCACCTATACAGCATGGCAACCAGCACAATGTCCCCCATGCAATATGGCTGACTTGGAAGTCACCTATACAATACAACCAGCAGAATGTCCCCCAAGCAATATGGCTGACTTGGAAGTCACCTATAGAACATGGCCACCAGCACAATGTCCCCCATGCAATATGGCTGACTTGGAAGTCACCTATACAAGACAACCAGCACAATGTCCCCCATGCAATATGGCTGACTTGGAAGTCACCTATAGAACATGGCCACTAGCACAATGTCCCCCATGCAATATGGCTGACTTGGAAGTCACCTATAGGACAATGCAACCAGCACAATGTCCCCCATGCAATATGGCTGACTTGGAAGTCACCTATAGAACATGGCCACCAGCACAATGTCCCCCAAGCAATATGGCTCACTTGGAAGTCACCTATACAATACAACCAGCACAATGTCCCCCATGCAATATGGCTGACTTGGAAGTCACCTATACAATACAACCAGCACAATGTCCCAAATGCAATATGGCTGACTTGGAAGTCACCTATAGAACATGGCCACCAGCACAATGTCCCCCATGCAATATGGCTGACTTGGAAGTCACCTATACAACATGGCAACCAGCACAATGTCCCCCATGCAATATGGCTGACTTGGAAGTCACCTATACAATACAACCAGCACAATGTCCCCCAAGCAATATGGCTGACTTGGAAGTCACCTATACAAGACAACCAGCACAATGTCCCCCATACAATATGGCTGACTTGGAAGTCACCTATACGACATGGCCAACAGCACAATGTCCCCCATGCAATATGGCTGACTTGGAAGTCACCTATACAATACAACCAGCACAATGTCCCCCATGCAATATGGCTGACTTGGAAGTCACCTATACAATACAACCAGCACAATGTCCTCCATGCAATATGGCTGATTTGGAAGTCACCTATACAACACAACCAGCACATTGTCCCCCAAGCAATATGGCTGACTTGGAAGTCACCTAGAGAACATGGCCACCAGCACAATGTCCCCCATGCAATATGGCTGACTTGGAAGTCACCTATACAAGACAACCAGCACAATGTCCCCCATGCAATATGGCTGACTTGGAAGTCACCTATAGAACATGGCCACCAGCACAATGTCCCCCATGCAATATGGCTGACTTGGAAGTCACCTATAGGACAATGCAACCAGCACAATGTCCCCCATGCAATATGGCTGACTTGGAAGTCACCTATAGAACATGGCCACCAGCACAATGTCCCCCAAGCAATATGGCTCACTTGGAAGTCACCTATACAATACAACCAGCACAATGTCCCCCATGCAATATGGCTGACTTGGAAGTCACCTATACAATACAACCAGCACAATGTCCCAAATGCAATATGGCTGACTTGGAAGTCACCTATAGAACATGGCCACCAGCACAATGTCCCCCATGCAATATGGCTGACTTGGAAGTCACCTATACAACATGGCCACCAGCACAATGTCCCCCATGCAATATGGCTGACTTGGAAGTCACCTATAGGACAATGCAACCAGCACAATGTCCCCCATGCAATATGGCTGACTTGGAAGTCACCTATAGAACATGGCCACCAGCACAATGTCCCCCAAGCAATATGGCTCACTTGGAAGTCACCTATACAATACAACCAGCACAATGTCCCCCATGCAATATGGCTGACTTGGAAGTCACCTATACAATACAACCAGCACAATGTCCCAAATGCAATATGGCTGACTTGGAAGTCACCTATAGAACATGGCCACCAGCACAATGTCCCCCATGCAATATGGCTGACTTGGAAGTCACCTATACAACATGGCAACCAGCACAATGTCCCCCATGCAATATGGCTGACTTGGAAGTCACCTATACAATACAACCAGCACAATGTCCCCCAAGCAATATGGCTGACTTGGAAGTCACCTATACAAGACAACCAGCACAATGTCCCCCATGCAATATGGCTGACTTGGAAGTCACCTATACGACATGGCCACCAGCACAATGTCCCCCATGCAATATGGCTGACTTGGAAGTCACCTATACAATACAACCAGCACAATGTCCCCCATGCAATATGGCTGACTTGGAAGTCACCTATACAATACAACCAGCACAATGTCCCCCATGCAATATGGCTGATTTGGAAGTCACCTATACAACACAACCAGCACAATGTCCCCCATGCAATATGGCTGACTTGGAAGTCACCTATAGAACATGGCCACCAGCACAATGTCCCCCATGCAACACGGCTGACTTGGAAGTCACCTATACAAGACAACCAGCACAATGTCCCCCATGCAATATGGCTGACTTGGAAGTCACCTATACAACACAACCAGCACAATGTCCCCCAAGCAATATGGCTCACTTGGAAGTCACCTATACAACATGGCAACCAGCACAATGTCCCCCATGCAATATGCCTGACTTGGAAGTCACCTATACAACATGGCAACCAGCACAATGTCCCCCATGCAATATGGCTGACTTGGAAGTCACCTATACAAGACAACCAGCACAATGTCCCCCATGCAATATGGCTGACTTGGAAGTCACCTATACAGCATGGCAACCAGCACAATGTCCCCCATGCAATATGGCTGACTTGGAAGTCACCTATACAATACAACCAGCACATTGTCCCCCAAGCAATATGGCTGACTTGGAAGTCACCTATAGAACATGGCCACCAGCACAATGTCCCCCATGCAATATGGCTGACTTGGAAGTCACCTATACAAGACAACCAGCACAATGTCCCCCATGCAATATGGCTGACTTGGAAGTCACCTATAGAACATGGCCACCAGCACAATGTCCCCCATGCAATATGGCTGACTTGGAAGTCACCTATAGGACAATGCAACCAGCACAATGTCCCCCATGCAATATGGCTGACTTGGAAGTCACCTATAGAACATGGCCACCAGCACAATGTCCCCCAAGCAATATGGCTCACTTGGAAGTCACCTATAGAACATGGCCACCAGCACAATGTCCCCCATGCAATATGGCTGACTTGGAAGTCACCTATACAACATGGCAACCAGCACAATGTCCCCCATGCAATATGGCTGACTTGGAAGTCACCTATACAATACAACCAGCACAATGTCCCCCAAGCAATATGGCTGACTTGGAAGTCACCTATACAAGACAACCAGCACAATGTCCCCCATGCAATATGGCTGACTTGGAAGTCACCTATACGACATGGCCAACAGCACAATGTCCCCCATGCAATATGGCTGACTTGGAAGTCACCTATACAATACAACCAGCACAATGTCCCCCATGCAATATGGCTGATTTGGAAGTCACCTATACAACACAACCAGCACAATGTCCCCCATGCAACACGGCTGACTTGGAAGTCACCTATACAAGACAACCAGCACAATGTCCCCCATGCAATATGGCTGACTTGGAAGTCACCTATACAACACAACCAGCACAATGTCCCCCAAGCAATATGGCTCACTTGGAAGTCACCTATACAACATGGCAACCAGCACAATGTCCCCCATGCAATATGCCTGACTTGGAAGTCACCTATACAACATGGCAACCAGCACAATGTCCCCCATGCAATATGGCTGACTTGGAAGTCACCTATACAAGACAACCAGCACAATGTCCCCCATGCAATATGGCTGACTTGGAAGTCACCTATACAGCATGGCAACCAGCACAATGTCCCCCATGCAATATGGCTGACTTGGAAGTCACCTATACAATACAACCAGCACATTGTCCCCCAAGCAATATGGCTGACTTGGAAGTCACCTATAGAACATGGCCACCAGCACAATGTCCCCCATGCAATATGGCTGACTTGGAAGTCACCTATACAAGACAACCAGCACAATGTCCCCCATGCAATATGGCTGACTTGGAAGTCACCTATAGAACATGGCCACCAGCACAATGTCCCCCATGCAATATGGCTGACTTGGAAGTCACCTATAGGACAATGCAACCAGCACAATGTCCCCCATGCAATATGGCTGACTTGGAAGTCACCTATTGAACATGGCCACCAGCACAATGTCCCCCAAGCAATATGGCTCACTTGGAAGTCACCTATACAATACAACCAGCACAATGTCCCCCATGCAATATGGCTGACTTGGAAGTCACCTATACAATACAACCAGCACAATGTCCCAAATGCAATATGGCTGACTTGGAAGTCACCTATAGAACATGGCCACCAGCACAATGTCCCCCATGCAATATGGCTGACTTGGAAGTCACCTATACAACATGGCCACCAGCACAATGTCCCCCATGCAATATGGCTGACTTGGAAGTCACCTATAGGACAATGCAACCAGCACAATGTCCCCCATGCAATATGGCTGACTTGGAAGTCACCTATAGAACATGGCCACCAGCACAATGTCCCCCAAGCAATATGGCTCACTTGGAAGTCACCTATACAATAAAACCAGCACAATGTCCCCCATGCAATATGGCTGACTTGGAAGTCACCTATACAATACAACCAGCACAATGTCCAAAATGCAATATGGCTGACTTGGAAGTCACCTATAGCACATGGCCACCAGCACAATGTCCCCCATGCAATATGGCTGACTTGGAAGTCACCTATACAACATGGCAACCAGCACAATGTCCCCCATGCAATATGGCTGACTTGGAAGTCACCTATACAATACAACCAGCACAATGTCCCCCAAGCAATATGGCTGACTTGGAAGTCACCTATACAAGACAACCAGCACAATGTCCCCCATGCAATATGGCTGACTTGGAAGTCACCTATACGACATGGCCACCAGCACAATGTCCCCCATGCAATATGGCTGACTTGGAAGTCACCTATACAATACAACCAGCACAATGTCCCCCATGCAATATGGCTGACTTGGAAGTCACCTATACAATACAACCAGCACAATGTCCCCCATGCAATATGGCTGACTTGGAAGTCACCTATACGACATGGCCACCAGCACAATGTCCCCCATGCAATATGGCTGACTTGGAAGTCACCTATAGAACATGGCCACCAGCACAATGTCCCCCATGCAACACGGCTGACTTGGAAGTCACCTATACAAGACAACCAGCACAATGTCCCCCATGCAATATGGCTGACTTGGAAGTCACCTATACAACACAACCAGCACAATGTCCCCCAAGCAATATGGCTCACTTGGAAGTCACCTATACAACATGGCAACCAGCACAATGTCCCCCATGCAATATGCCTGACTTGGAAGTCACCTATACAACATGGCAACCAGCACAATGTCCCCCATGCAATATGGCTGACTTGGAAGTCACCTATACAAGACAACCAGCACAATGTCCCCCATGCAATATGGCTGACTTGGAAGTCACCTATACAGCATGGCAACCAGCACAATGTCCCCCATGCAATATGGCTGACTTGGAAGTCACCTATACAATACAACCAGCAGAATGTCCCCCAAGCAATATGGCTGACTTGGAAGTCACCTATAGAACATGGCCACCAGCACAATGTCCCCCATGCAATATGGCTGACTTGGAAGTCACCTATACAAGACAACCAGCACAATGTCCCCCATGCAATATGGCTGACTTGGAAGTCACCTATAGAACATGGCCACTAGCACAATGTCCCCCATGCAATATGGCTGACTTGGAAGTCACCTATAGGACAATGCAACCAGCACAATGTCCCCCATGCAATATGGCTGACTTGGAAGTCACCTATAGAACATGGCCACCAGCACAATGTCCCCCAAGCAATATGGCTCACTTGGAAGTCACCTATACAATACAACCAGCACAATGTCCCCCATGCAATATGGCTGACTTGGAAGTCACCTATACAATACAACCAGCACAATGTCCCAAATGCAATATGGCTGACTTGGAAGTCACCTATAGAACATGGCCACCAGCACAATGTCCCCCATGCAATATGGCTGACTTGGAAGTCACCTATACAACATGGCAACCAGCACAATGTCCCCCATGCAATATGGCTGACTTGGAAGTCACCTATACAATACAACCAGCACAATGTCCCCCAAGCAATATGGCTGACTTGGAAGTCACCTATACAAGACAACCAGCACAATGTCCCCCATACAATATGGCTGACTTGGAAGTCACCTATACGACATGGCCAACAGCACAATGTCCCCCATGCAATATGGCTGACTTGGAAGTCACCTATACAATACAACCAGCACAATGTCCCCCATGCAATATGGCTGACTTGGAAGTCACCTATACAATACAACCAGCACAATGTCCTCCATGCAATATGGCTGATTTGGAAGTCACCTATACAACACAACCAGCACATTGTCCCCCAAGCAATATGGCTGACTTGGAAGTCACCTAGAGAACATGGCCACCAGCACAATGTCCCCCATGCAATATGGCTGACTTGGAAGTCACCTATACAAGACAACCAGCACAATGTCCCCCATGCAATATGGCTGACTTGGAAGTCACCTATAGAACATGGCCACCAGCACAATGTCCCCCATGCAATATGGCTGACTTGGAAGTCACCTATAGGACAATGCAACCAGCACAATGTCCCCCATGCAATATGGCTGACTTGGAAGTCACCTATAGAACATGGCCACCAGCACAATGTCCCCCAAGCAATATGGCTCACTTGGAAGTCACCTATACAATACAACCAGCACAATGTCCCCCATGCAATATGGCTGACTTGGAAGTCACCTATACAATACAACCAGCACAATGTCCCAAATGCAATATGGCTGACTTGGAAGTCACCTATAGAACATGGCCACCAGCACAATGTCCCCCATGCAATATGGCTGACTTGGAAGTCACCTATACAACATGGCCACCAGCACAATGTCCCCCATGCAATATGGCTGACTTGGAAGTCACCTATAGGACAATGCAACCAGCACAATGTCCCCCATGCAATATGGCTGACTTGGAAGTCACCTATAGAACATGGCCACCAGCACAATGTCCCCCAAGCAATATGGCTCACTTGGAAGTCACCTATACAATACAACCAGCACAATGTCCCCCATGCAATATGGCTGACTTGGAAGTCACCTATACAATACAACCAGCACAATGTCCAAAATGCAATATGGCTGACTTGGAAGTCACCTATAGCACATGGCCACCAGCACAATGTCCCCCATGCAATATGGCTGACTTGGAAGTCACCTATACAACATGGCAACCAGAACAATGTCCCCCATGCAATATGGCTGACTTGGAAGTCACCTATACAATACAACCAGCACAATGTCCCCCAAGCAATATGGCTGACTTGGAAGTCACCTATACAAGACAACCAGCACAATGTCCCCCATGCAATATGGCTGACTTGGAAGTCACCTATACGACATGGCCACCAGCACAATGTCCCCCATGCAATATGGCTGACTTGGAAGTCACCTATACAATACAACCAGCACAATGTCCCCCATGCAATATGGCTGACTTGGAAGTCACCTATACAATACAACCAGCACAATGTCCCCCATGCAATATGGCTGATTTGGAAGTCACCTATACAACACAACCAGCACAATGTCCCCCATGCAATATGGCTGACTTGGAAGTCACCTATACAAGACAACCAGCACAATGTCCCAAATGCAATATGGCTGACTTGGAAGTCACCTATAGAACATGGCCACCAGCACAATGTCCCCCATGCAACACGGCTGACTTGGAAGTCACCTATACAAGACAACCAGCACAATGTCCCCCATGCAATATGGCTGACTTGGAAGTCACCTATACAACACAACCAGCACAATGTCCCCCAAGCAATATGGCTCACTTGGAAGTCACCTATACAACATGGCAACCAGCACAATGTCCCCCATGCAATATGCCTGACTTGGAAGTCACCTATACAACATGGCAACCAGCACAATGTCCCCCATGCAATATGGCTGACTTGGAAGTCACCTATACAAGACAACCAGCACAATGTCCCCCATGCAATATGGCTGACTTGGAAGTCACCTATACAGCATGGCAACCAGCACAATGTCCCCCATGCAATATGGCTGACTTGGAAGTCACCTATACAATACAACCAGCAGAATGTCCCCCAAGCAATATGGCTGACTTGGAAGTCACCTATAGAACATGGCCACCAGCACAATGTCCCCCATGCAATATGGCTGACTTGGAAGTCACCTATACAAGACAACCAGCACAATGTCCCCCATGCAATATGGCTGACTTGGAAGTCACCTATAGAACATGGCCACTAGCACAATGTCCCCCATGCAATATGGCTGACTTGGAAGTCACCTATAGGACAATGCAACCAGCACAATGTCCCCCATGCAATATGGCTGACTTGGAAGTCACCTATAGAACATGGCCACCAGCACAATGTCCCCCAAGCAATATGGCTCACTTGGAAGTCACCTATACAATACAACCAGCACAATGTCCCCCATGCAATATGGCTGACTTGGAAGTCACCTATACAATACAACCAGCACAATGTCCCAAATGCAATATGGCTGACTTGGAAGTCACCTATAGAACATGGCCACCAGCACAATGTCCCCCATGCAATATGGCTGACTTGGAAGTCACCTATACAACATGGCAACCAGCACAATGTCCCCCATGCAATATGGCTGACTTGGAAGTCACCTATACAATACAACCAGCACAATGTCCCCCAAGCAATATGGCTGACTTGGAAGTCACCTATACAAGACAACCAGCACAATGTCCCCCATGCAATATGGCTGACTTGGAAGTCACCTATACGACATGGCCAACAGCACAATGTCCCCCATGCAATATGGCTGACTTGGAAGTCACCTATACAATACAACCAGCACAATGTCCCCCATGCAATATGGCTGACTTGGAAGTCACCTATACAATACAACCAGCACAATGTCCCAAATGCAATATGGCTGACTTGGAAGTCACCTATAGAACATGGCCACCAGCACAATGTCCCCCATGCAATATGGCTGACTTGGAAGTCACCTATACAACATGGCCACCAGCACAATGTCCCCCATGCAATATGGCTGACTTGGAAGTCACCTATACAATACAACCAGCACAATGTCCCCCAAGCAATATGGCTGACTTGGAAGTCACCTATACAAGACAACCAGCACAATGTCCCCCATGCAATATGGCTGACTTGGAAGTCACCTATACGACATGGCCAACAGCACAATGTCCCCCATGCAATATGGCTGACTTGGAAGTCACCTATACAATACAACCAGCACAATGTCCCCCATGCAATATGGCTGATTTGGAAGTCACCTATACAACACAACCAGCACAATGTCCCCCATGCAATATGGCTGACTTGGAAGTCACCTATACAAGACAACCAGCACAATGTCCCAAATGCAATATGGCTGACTTGGACGTCACCTATAGAACATGGCCACCAGCACAATGTCCCCCATGCAACACGGCTGACTTGGAAGTCACCTATACAAGACAACCAGCACAATGTCCCCCATGCAATATGGCTGACTTGGAAGTCACCTATACAACGCAACCAGCACAATGTCCCCCAAGCAATATGGCTCACTTGGAAGTCACCTATACAACATGGCAACCAGCACAATGTCCCCCATGCAATATGCCTGACTTGGAAGTCACCTATACAACATGGCAACCAGCACAATGTCCCCCATGCAATATGGCTGACTTGGAAGTCACCTATACAAGACAACCAGCACAATGTCCCCCATGCAATATGGCTGACTTGGAAGTCACCTATACAGCATGGCATCCAGCACAATGTCCCCCATGCAATATGGCTGACTTGGAAGTCACCTATACAATACAACCAGCACATTGTCCCCCAAGCAATATGGCTGACTTGGAAGTCACCTATAGAACATGGCCACCAGCACAATGTCCCCCATGCAATATGGCTGACTTGGAAGTCACCTATACAAGACAACCAGCACAATGTCCCCCATGCAATATGGCTGACTTGGAAGTCACCTATAGAACATGGCCACCAGCACAATGTCCCCCATGCAATATGGCTGACTTGGAAGTCACCTATAGGACAATGCAACCAGCACAATGTCCCCCATGCAATATGGCTGACTTGGAAGTCACCTATAGAACATGGCCACCAGCACAATGTCCCCCAAGCAATATGGCTCACTTGGAAGTCACCTATACAATACAACCAGCACAATGTCCCCATTGCAATATGGCTGACTTGGAAGTCACCTATACAATACAACCAGCACAATGTCCCAAATGCAATATGGCTGACTTGGAAGTCACCTATAGAACATGGCCACCAGCACAATGTCCCCCATGCAATATGGCTGACTTGGAAGTCACCTATACAACATGGCCACCAGCACAATGTCCCCCATGCAATATGGCTGACTTGGAAGTCACCTATAGGACAATGCAACCAGCACAATGTCCCCCATGCAATATGGCTGACTTGGAAGTCACCTATAGAACATGGCCACCAGCACAATGTCCCCCAAGCAATATGGCTCACTTGGAAGTCACCTATACAATACAACCAGCACAATGTCCCCCATGCAATATGGCTGACTTGGAAGTCACCTATACAATACAACCAGCACAATGTCCCAAATGCAATATGGCTGACTTGGAAGTCACCTATAGCACATGGCCACCAGCACAATGTCCCCCATGCAATATGGCTGACTTGGAAGTCACCTATACGACATGGCCACCAGCACAATGTCCCCCATGCAATATGGCTGACTTGGAAGTCACCTATACAATACAACCAGCACAATGTCCCCCATGCAATATGGCTGACTTGGAAGTCACCTATACAATACAACCAGCACAATGTCCCCCATGCAATATGGCTGATTTGGAAGTCACCTATACAACACAACCAGCACAATGTCCCCCATGCAATATGGCTGACTTGGAAGTCACCTATACAAGACAACCAGCACAATGTCCCAAATGCAATATGGCTGACTTGGAAGTCACCTATAGAACATGGCCACCAGCACAATGTCCCCCATGCAACACGGCTGACTTGGAAGTCACCTATACAAGACAACCAGCACAATGTCCCCCATGCAATATGGCTGACTTGGAAGTCACCTATACAACACAACCAGCACAATGTCCCCCAAGCAATATGGCTCACTTGGAAGTCACCTATACAACATGGCAACCAGCACAATGTCCCCCATGCAATATGCCTGACTTGGAAGTCACCTATACAACATGGCAACCAGCACAATGTCCCCCATGCAATATGGCTGACTTGGAAGTCACCTATACAAGACAACCAGCACAATGTCCCCCATGCAATATGGCTGACTTGGAAGTCACCTATACAGCATGGCAACCAGCACAATGTCCCCCATGCAATATGGCTGACTTGGAAGTCACCTATACAATACAACCAGCACAATGTCCCCCAAGCAATATGGCTGACTTGGAAGTCACCTATAGAACATGGCCACCAGCACAATGTCCCCCATGCAATATGGCTGACTTGGAAGTCACCTATACAAGACAACCAGCACAATGTCCCCCATGCAATATGGCTGACTTGGAAGTCACCTATAGGACAATGCAACCAGCACAATGTCCCCCATGCAATATGGCTGACTTGGAAGTCACCTATAGAACATGGCCACCAGCACAATGTCCCCCAAGCAATATGGCTCACTTGGAAGTCACTTATACAATACAACCAGCACAATGTCCCCCATGCAATATGGCTGACTTGGAAGTCACCTATACAAATACAACCAGCACAATGTCCCAAATGCAATATGGCTGACTTGGAAGTCAGCTATAGAACATGGCCACCAGCACAATGTCCCCCATGCAATATGGCTGACTTGGAAGTCACCTATACAACATGGCAACCAGCACAATGTCCCCCATGCAATATGGCTGACTTGGAAGTCACCTATACAATACAACCAGCACAATGTCCCCCAAGCAATATGGCTGACTTGGAAGTCACCTATACAAGACAACCAGCACAATGTCCCCCATGCAATATGGCTGACTTGGAAGTCACCTATACGACATGGCCAACAGCACAATGTCCCCCATGCAATATGGCTGACTTGGAAGTCACCTATACAATACAACCAGCACAATGTCCCCCATGCAATATGGCTGATTTGGAAGTCACCTATACAACACAACCAGCACAATGTCCCCCATGCAATATGGCTGACTTGGAAGTCACCTATACAAGACAACCAGCACAATGTCCCAAATGCAATATGGCTGACTTGGAAGTCACCTATAGAACATGGCCACCAGCACAATGTCCCCCATGCAACACGGCTGACTTGGAAGTCACCTATACAAGACAACCAGCACAATGTCCCCCATGCAATATGGCTGACTTGGAAGTCACCTATACAACACAACCAGCACAATGTCCCCCAAGCAATATGGCTCACTTGGAAGTCACCTATACAACATGGCAACCAGCACAATGTCCCCCATGCAATATGCCTGACTTGGAAGTCACCTATACAACATGGCAACCAGCACAATGTCCCCCATGCAATATGGCTGACTTGGAAGTCACCTATACAAGACAACCAGCACAATGTCCCCCATGCAATATGGCTGACTTGGAAGTCACCTATACAGCATGGCAACCAGCACAATGTCCCCCATGCAATATGGCTGAATTGGAAGTCACCTATACAATACAACCAGCACATTGTCCCCCAAGCAATATGGCTGACTTGGAAGTCACCTATAGAACATGGCCACCAGCACAATGTCCCCCATGCAATATGGCTGACTTGGAAGTCACCTATACAAGACAACCAGCACAATGTCCCCCATGCAATATGGCTGACTTGGAAGTCACCTATAGAACATGGCCACCAGCACAATGTCCCCCATGCAATATGGCTGACTTGGAAGTCACCTATAGGACAATGCAACCAGCACAATGTCCCCCATGCAATATGGCTGACTTGGAAGTCACCTATAGAACATGGCCACCAGCACAATGTCCCCCAAGCAATATGGCTCACTTGGAAGTCATCTATACAATACAACCAGCACAATGTCCCCCATGCAATATGGCTGACTTGGAAGTCACCTATACAATACAACCAGCACAATGTCCCAAATGCAATATGGCTGACTTGGAAGTCACCTATAGAACATGGCCACCAGCACAATGTCCCCCATGCAATATGGCTGACTTGGAAGTCACCTATACAACATGGCAACCAGCACAATGTCCCCCATGCAATATGGCTGACTTGTAAGTCACCTATACAATACAACCAGCACAATGTCCCCCAAGCAATATGGCTGACTTGGAAGTCACCTATACAAGACAACCAGCACAATGTCCCCCATGCAATATGGCTGACTTGGAAGTCACCTATACGACATGGCCAACAGCACAATGTCCCCCATGCAATATGGCTGACTTGGAAGTCACCTATACAATACAACCAGCACAATGTCCCCCATGCAATATGGCTGACTTGGAAGTCACCTATACAATACAACCAGCACAATGTCCCCCATGCAATATGGCTGATTTGGAAGTCACCTATACAACACAACCAGCACAATGTCCCCCATGCAATATGGCTGACTTGGAAGTCACCTATACAAGACAACCAGCACAATGTCCCAAATGCAATATGGCTGACATGGAAGTCACCTATAGAACATGGCAACCAGCACAATGTCCCCCATGCAATATGGCTGACTTGGAAGTCACCTATACAACATGGCAACCAGCACAATGTCCCCCAAGCAATATGGCTGACTTGGAAGTCACCTATACAACATGGCAACCAGCACAATGTCCCCCAAGCAATATGGCTGACTTGCAAGTCACCTATAGAACATGGCAACCAGCACAATGTCCCCCAAGCAATATTGCTGACTTAAAAGTCACCTATACAAGACAACCAGCACAATTTCCCCCATGCAATATGGCTGACTTGGAAGTCGCCTATAGGACATGGCAACCAGCACAATGTCCACCATGCAATATGGCTGACTTGTAAGTCACCTATACAACATGGCAACCAGCACAATGTCCCCCATGCAATATGGCTGACTTGGAAGTCACCTATACAACATGGCAACCAGCACAATGTCCCCCATGCAATATGGCTGACTTGGAAGTCACCTTTACAACATGGCCACCAGCACAATGTCCCCCATGCAATATGGCTGACTTGGAAGTCACCTATAGGACATGGCAACCAGCAAAATGTCCCCCATGCAATATGGCTGACTTAGAAGTCACCTATAGAACATGGCCACCAGCACAATGTCCCCCAAGCAATATGGCTCACTTGGAAGTCACCTATACAATACAACCAGCACAATGACCCCCATGCAATATGGCTGACTTGGAAGTCACCTATACAACACAACCAGCACAATGTCCCCCATGCAATATGGCTGACTTGGAAGTCACCTATACAACACAACCAGCACAATGTCCCCCATGCAATATGGCTGACTTGGAAGTCACCTATACAACATGGCAACCAGCACAATGTCCCCCATGCAACATGGCTGACTTGGAAGTCACCTATACAACACAACCAGCACAATGTCCCCCATGCAATATGGCTGACTTGGAAGTCACCTATAGAACATGGCCACCAGCACAATGTCCCCCATGCAATATGGCTGACTTGGAAGTCACCTATACAACATGGCAACCAGCACAATGTCCCCCAAGCAATATGGCTCACTTGGAAGTCACCTATAGAACATGGCAACCAGCACAATGTCCCCCAAGCAATATGGCTGACTTGGAAGTCACCTATACAACATGGCAACCAGCACAATGTCCCTCATGCAATATGGCTGACTTGGAAGTCACCTATAGAACATGGCCACCAGCACAATGTCCCTCATGCAACACGGCTGACTTGGAAGTCACCTATACAAGACAACCAGCGCAATGTCCCCAATGCAATATGGCTGACTTGGAAGTCACCTTTACAACACAACCAGCACAATGTCCCCCAAGCAATATGGCTCACTTGGAAGTCACCTATATCACATGGCAACCAGCACAATGTCCCCCATGCAATATGGCTGACTTGGAAGTCACCTATTCAACATGGCAACCAGCACAATGTCCCCCATGCAATATGGCTGACTTGGAAGTCACCTATACAAGACAACCAGCACAATGTCCCCCATGCAATATGGCTGACTTGGAAGTCACCTATAGGACATGGCAACCAGCACAATGTCCCCCAAGCAATATGGCTGACTTGGAAGTCACCTATACAAGACAACCAGCACAATGTCCCAAATGCAATATGGCTGACTTGGAAGTCACCTATAGAACATGGCCACCAGCACAATGTCCCCCATGCAGTATGGCTGACTTGGAAGTCACCTATACAACATGGCAACCAGCACAATGTCCCCCATGCAATATGGCTGACTTGGAAGTCACCTATACAATACAACCAGCACAATGTCCCCCAAGCAATATGGCTGACTTGGAAGTCACCTATACAAGACAACCAGCACAATGTCCCCCATGCAATATGGCTGACTTGGAAGTCACCTATAGGACATGGCCACCAGCACAATGTCCCCCATGCAATATGGCTGACTTGGAAGTCACCTATACAATACAACCAGCACAATATCCCCCATGCAATATGGCTGACTTGGAAGTCACCTATACAATACAACCAGCACAATGTCCCCCATGCAATATGGCTGATTTGGAAGTCACCTATACAACACAACCAGCACAATGTCCCCCATGCAATATGGCTGACTTGGAAGTCACCTATACAAGACAACCAGCACAATGTCCCAAATGCAATATGGCTGACTTGGAAGTCACCTATAGAACATGGCCACCAGCACAATGTCCCCCATGCAATATGGCTGACTTGGAAGTCACCTATACAACATGGCAACCAGCACAAAGTCCCCCAAGCAATATGGCTGACTTGGAAGTAACCTATACAAGACAACCAGCACAATGTCCCCCATGCAATATGGCTCACTTGGAAGTCACCTATACAAGACAACCAGCACAATGTCCCAAATGCAATATGGCTGACTTGGAAGTCACCTATAGAACATGGCCACCAGCACAATGTCCCCCATGCAATATGGCTGACTTGGAAGTCACCTATACAACATGGCAACCAGCACAAATTCCCCCAAGCAATATGGCTGACTTGGAAGTAACCTATACAAGACAACCAGCACAATGTCCCCCATGCAATATGGCTCACTTGGAAGTCACCTATAGGACATGGCCACCAGCACAATGTCCCCCATGCAATATGGCTGACTTGGAAGTCACCTATACAATACAACCAGCACAATGTCCCCCATGCAATATGGCTGATTTGGAAGTCACCTATACAACACAACCAGCACAATGTCCCCCATGCAATATGGCTGACTTGCAAGTCACTTATAGGACATGGCAACCAGCACAATGTCCCCCAAGCAATATGGCTGACTTGGAAGTCACCTATACAACATGGCAACCAGCACAATGTCCCCCATGCAATATGGCTGACTTGGAAGTCACCTATAGAACATGGCCACCAGCACAATGTCCCCCATGCAATATGGCTGACTTGGAAGTCACCTATACAAGACAACCAGCACAATGTCCCCCATGCAATATGGCTGACTTGGAAGTCACCTATAGAACATGGCCACCAGCACAATGTCCCCCATGCAATATGGCTGACTTGGAAGTCACCTATACAACATGGCAACCAGCACAATGTCCCCAAGCAATATGGCTCACTTGGAAGTCACCTATAGAACATGGCAACCAGCACAATGTCCCCCAAGCAATATGGCTGACTTGGAAGTCACCTATACAACATGGCAACCAGCACAATGTCCCTCATGCAATATGGCTGACTTGGAAGTCACCTATAGAACATGGCCACCAGCACAATGTCCCTCATGCAACACGGCTGACTTGGAAGTCACCTATACAAGACAACCAGCGCAATGTCCCCAATGCAATATGGCTGACTTGGAAGTCACCTTTACAACACAACCAGCACAATGTCCCCCAAGCAATATGGCTCACTTGGAAGTCACCTATATCACATGGCAACCAGCACAATGTCCCCCATGCAATATGGCTGACTTGGAAGTCACCTATTCAACATGGCAACCAGCACAATGTCCCCCATGCAATATGGCTGACTTGGAAGTCACCTATACAAGACAACCAGCACAATGTCCCCCATGCAATATGGCTGACTTGGAAGTCACCTATAGGACATGGCAACCAGCACAATGTCCCCCAAGCAATATGGCTGACTTGGAAGTCACCTATACAAGACAACCAGCACAATGTCCCAAATGCAATATGGCTGACTTGGAAGTCACCTATAGAACATGGCCACCAGCACAATGTCCCCCATGCAGTATGGCTGACTTGGAAGTCACCTATACAACATGGCAACCAGCACAATGTCCCCCATGCAATATGGCTGACTTGGAAGTCACCTATACAATACAACCAGCACAATGTCCCCCAAGCAATATGGCTGACTTGGAAGTCACCTATACAAGACAACCAGCACAATGTCCCCCATGCAATATGGCTGACTTGGAAGTCACCTATAGGACATGGCCACCAGCACAATGTCCCCCATGCAATATGGCTGACTTGGAAGTCACCTATACAATACAACCAGCACAATATCCCCCATGCAATATGGCTGACTTGGAAGTCACCTATACAATACAACCAGCACAATGTCCCCCATGCAATATGGCTGATTTGGAAGTCACCTATACAACACAACCAGCACAATGTCCCCCATGCAATATGGCTGACTTGGAAGTCACCTATACAAGAAAACCAGCACAATGTCCCAAATGCAATATGGCTGACTTGGAAGTCACCTATAGAACATGGCCACCAGCACAATGTCCCCCATGCAATATGGCTGACTTGGAAGTCACCTATACAACATGGCAACCAGCACAAAGTCCCCCAAGCAATATGGCTGACTTGGAAGTAACCTATACAAGACAACCAGCACAATGTCCCCCATGCAATATGGCTCACTTGGAAGTCACCTATAGGACATGGCCACCAGCACAATGTCCCCCATGCAATATGGCTGACTTGGAAGTCACCTATACAATACAACCAGCACAATGTCCCCCATGTAATATGGCTGATTTGGAAGTCATCTATACAACACAACCAGCACAATGTCCCCCATGCAATATGGCTGACTTGCAAGTCACCTATAGGACATGGCAACCAGCACAATGTCCCCCAAGCAATATGGCTGACTTGGAAGTCACCTATACAACATGGCAACCAGCACAATGTCCCCCATGCAATATGGCTGACTTGGAAGTCACCTATAGAACATGGCCACCAGCACAATGTCCCCCATGCAACACGGCTGACTTGGAAGTCACCTATACAAGACAACCAGCACAATGTCCCCCATGCAATATGGCTGACTTGTAAGTCACTTATACAACACAACCAGCACAATGTCCCCCAAGCAATATGGCTCACTTGGAAGTCACCTCTACAACATGGCAACCAGCACAATGTCCCCCATGCAATATGGCTGACTTGGAAGTCACCTATACAACATGGCAACCAGCACAATGTCCCCCATGCAATATGGCTGACTTGGAAGTCACCTATACAAGACAACCAGCACAATGTTCCCCATGCAATATGGCTGACTTGGAAGTCACCTATAGGACATGGCAACCAGCACAATGTCCCCCAAGCAATATGGCTGACTTGGAAGTCACCTATACAAGACAACCAGCACAATGTCCCAAATGCAATATGGCTGACTTGGAAGTCACCTATAGAACATGGCCACCAGCACAACGTCCCCCATGCAATATGGCTGACTTGGAAGTCACCTATACAACATGGCAACCAGCACAATGTCCCCCATGCAATATGGCTGACTTGGAAGTCACCTATACAATACAACCAGCACAATGTCCCCCAAGCAATATGGCTGACTTGGAAGTCACCTATACAAGACAACCAGCACAATGTCCCCCATGCAATATGGCTGACTTGGAAGTCACCTATAGGACATGGCCACCAGCACAATGCCCCCCATGCAATATGGCTGACTTGGAAGTCACCTATACAATACAACCAGCACAATGTCCCCCATGCAATATGGCTGACTTGGAAGTCACCTATACAATACAACCAGCACAATGTCCCCCATGCAATATGGCTGACTTGGAAGTCACCTATACAACACAACCAGCACAATATCTCCCATGCAATATGGCTGACTTGGAAGTCACCTATACAAGACAACCAGCACAATGTCCCAAATGCAATATGGCTGACTTGGAAGTCACCTATAGAACATGGCCACCAGCACAATGTCCCCCATGCAATATGGCTGACTTGGAAGTCACCTATACAACATGGCAACCAGCACAATGTCCCCCATGCAATATGGCTGACTTGGAAGTCACCTATACAATACAACCAGCACAATGTCCCGAAAGCAATATGGCTGACTTGGAAGTCACCTATACAAGACAACCAGCACAATGTCCCCCATGCAATATGGCTCACTTGGAAGTCACCTATAGGACATGGCCACCAGCACAATGTCCCCCATGCAATATGGCTGACTTGGAAGTCACCTATACAATACAACCAGCACAATGTCCCCCATGCAATATGGCTGATTTGGAAGTCACCTATACAACACAACCAGCACAATGTCCCCCATGCAATATGGCTGACTTGGAAGTCACCTATACAAGACAACCAGCACAATGTCCCCCATGCAATATGGCTGACTTGGAAGTCACCTATAGAACATGGCCACCAGCACAATGTCCCCCATGCAATATGGCTGACTTGGAAGTCACCTATACAACATGGCAACCAGCACAATGTCCTCCAAGCAATATGGCTGACTTGGAAGTCACCTATAGAACATGGCCACCAGCACAATGTCCCCCATGCAATATGGCTGACTTGGAAGTCACCTATACAACATGGCAACCAGCACAATGTCCCCCATGCAATATGGCTGACTTGGAAGTCACCTATACAATACAACCAGCACAATGTCCCCCAAGCAATATGGCTGACTTGGAAGTCACCTATACAAGACAACCAGCACAATGTCCCCCATGCAATATGGCTGACTTGGAAGTCACCTATACGACATGGCCAACAGCACAATGTCCCCCATGCAATATGGCTGACTTGGAAGTCACCTATACAATACAACCAGCACAATGTCCCCCATGCAATATGGCTGATTTGGAAGTCACCTATACAACACAACCAGCACAATGTCCCCCATGCAATATGGCTGACTTGGAAGTCACCTATACAAGACAACCAGCACAATGTCCCAAATGCAATATGGCTGACTTGGAAGTCACCTATAGAACATGGCCACCAGCACAATGTCCCCCATGCAACACGGCTGACTTGGAAGTCACCTATACAAGACAACCAGCACAATGTCCCCCATGCAATATGGCTGACTTGGAAGTCACCTATACAACACAACCAGCACAATGTCCCCCAAGCAATATGGCTCACTTGGAAGTCACCTATACAACATGGCAACCAGCACAATGTCCCCCATGCAATATGGCTGACTTGGAAGTCACCTATTCAACATGGCAACCAGCACAATGTCCCCCATGCAATATGGCTGACTTGGAAGTCACCTATACAAGACAACCAGCACAATGTCCCCCATGCAATATGGCTGACTTGGAAGTCACCTATAGGACATGGCAACCAGCACAATGTCCCCCAAGCAATATGGCTGACTTGGAAGTCACCTATACAAGACAACCAGCACAATGTCCCAAATGCAATATGGCTGACTTGGAAGTCACCTATAGAACATGGCCACCAGCACAATGTCCCCCATGCAGTATGGCTGACTTGGAAGTCACCTATACAACATGGCAACCAGCACAATGTCCCCCATGCAATATGGCTGACTTGGAAGTCACCTATACAATACAACCAGCACAATGTCCCCCAAGCAATATGGCTGACTTGGAAGTCACCTATACAAGACAACCAGCACAATGTCCCCCATGCAATATGGCTGACTTGGAAGTCACCTATAGGACATGGCCACCAGCACAATGTCCCCCATGCAATATGGCTGACTTGGAAGTCACCTATACAATACAACCAGCACAATATCCCCCATGCAATATGGCTGACTTGGAAGTCACCTATACAATACAACCAGCACAATGTCCCCCATGCAATATGGCTGATTTGGAAGTCACCTATACAACACAACCAGCACAATGTCCCCCATGCAATATGGCTGACTTGGAAGTCACCTATACAAGAAAACCAGCACAATGTCCCAAATGCAATATGGCTGACTTGGAAGTCACCTATAGAACATGGCCACCAGCACAATGTCCCCCATGCAATATGGCTGACTTGGAAGTCACCTATACAACATGGCAACCAGCACAAAGTCCCCCAAGCAATATGGCTGACTTGGAAGTAACCTATACAAGACAACCAGCACAATGTCCCCCATGCAATATGGCTCACTTGGAAGTCACCTATAGGACATGGCCACCAGCACAATGTCCCCCATGCAATATGGCTGACTTGGAAGTCACCTATACAATACAACCAGCACAATGTCCCCCATGCAATATGGCTGATTTGGAAGTCACCTATACAACACAACCAGCACAATGTCCCCCATGCAATATGGCTGACTTGCAAGTCACCTATAGGACATGGCAACCAGCACAATGTCCCCCAAGCAATATGGCTGACTTGGAAGTCACCTATACAACATGGCAACCAGCACAATGTCCCCCATGCAATATGGCTGACTTGGAAGTCACCTATAGAACATGGCCACCAGCACAATGTCCCCCATGCAACACGGCTGACTTGGAAGTCACCTATACAAGACAACCAGCACAATGTCCCCCATGCAATATGGCTGACTTGTAAGTCACTTATACAACACAACCAGCACAATGTCCCCCAAGCAATATGGCTCACTTGGAAGTCACCTCTACAACATGGCAACCAGCACAATGTCCCCCATGCAATATGGCTGACTTGGAAGTCACCTATACAACATGGCAACCAGCACAATGTCCCCCATGCAATATGGCTGACTTGGAAGTCACCTATACAAGACAACCAGCAC
Source organism: Petromyzon marinus (assembly GCF_048934315.1). NCBI lineage: Eukaryota > Metazoa > Chordata > Hyperoartia > Petromyzontiformes > Petromyzontidae > Petromyzon > Petromyzon marinus. The sequence continues at coordinate 6,724,877 of NW_027423002.1, forward strand.
AATGTTCCCCATGCAATATGGCTGACTTGGAAGTCACCTATAGGACATGGCAACCAGCACAATGTCCCCCAAGCAATATGGCTGACTTGGAAGTCACCTATACAAGACAACCAGCACAATGTCCCAAATGCAATATGGCTGACTTGGAAGTCACCTATAGAACATGGCCACCAGCACAACGCCCCCCATGCAATATGGCTGACTTGGAAGTCACCTATACAACATGGCAACCAGCACAATGTCCCCCATGCAATATGGCTGACTTGGAAGTCACCTATACAATACAACCAGCACAATGTCCCCCAAGCAATATGGCTGACTTGGAAGTCAACTATACAAGACAACCAGCACAATGTCCCCCATGCAATATGGCTGACTTGGAAGTCACCTATAGGACATGGCCACCAGCACAATGCCCCCCATGCAATATGGCTGACTTGGAAGTCACCTATACAATACAACCAGCACAATGTCCCCCATGCAATATGGCTGACTTGGAAGTCACCTATACAATACAACCAGCACAATGTCCCCCATGCAATATGGCTGACTTGGAAGTCACCTATACAACACAACCAGCACAATATCTCCCATGCAATATGGCTGACTTGGAAGTCACCTATACAAGACAACCAGCACAATGTCCCAAATGCAATATGGCTGACTTGGAAGTCACCTATAGAACATGGCCACCAGCACAATGTCCCCCATGCAATATGGCTGACTTGGAAGTCACCTATACAACATGGCAACCAGCACAATGTCCCCCATGCAATATGGCTGACTTGGAAGTCACCTATACAATACAACCAGCACAATGTCCGGAAAGCAATATGGCTGACTTGGAACTCACCTATACAAGACAACCAGCACAATGTCCCCCATGCAATATGGCTCACTTGGAAGTCACCTATAGGACATGGCCACCAGCACAATGTCCCCCATGCAATATGGCTGACTTGGAAGTCACCTATACAATACAACCAGCACAATGTCCCCCATGCAATATGGCTGATTTGGAAGTCACCTATACAACACAACCAGCACAATGTCCCCCATGCAATATGGCTGACTTGGAAGTCACCTATACAAGACAACCAGCACAATGTCCCCCATGCAATATGGCTGACTTGGAAGTCACCTATAGAACATGGCCACCAGCACAATGTCCCCCATGCAATATGGCTGACTTGGAAGTCACCTATACAACATGGCAACCAGCACAATGTCCTCCAAGCAATATGGCTGACTTGGAAGTCACCTATAGAACATGGCCACCAGCACAATGTCCCCCATGCAATATGGCTGACTTGGAAGTCACCTATACAACATGGCAACCAGCACAATGTCCCCCATGCAATATGGCTGACTTGGAAGTCACCTATACAATACAACCAGCACAATGTCCCCCAAGCAATATGGCTGACTTGGAAGTCACCTATACAAGACAACCAGCACAATGTCCCCCATGCAATATGGCTGACTTGGAAGTCACCTATACGACATGGCCAACAGCACAATGTCCCCCATGCAATATGGCTGACTTGGAAGTCACCTATACAATACAACCAGCACAATGTCCCCCATGCAATATGGCTGATTTGGAAGTCACCTATACAACACAACCAGCACAATGTCCCCCATGCAATATGGCTGACTTGGAAGTCACCTATACAAGACAACCAGCACAATGTCCCAAATGCAATATGGCTGACTTGGAAGTCACCTATAGAACATGGCCACCAGCACAATGTCCCCCATGCAACACGGCTGACTTGGAAGTCACCTATACAAGACAACCAGCACAATGTCCCCCATGCAATATGGCTGACTTGGAAGTCACCTATACAACACAACCAGCACAATGTCCCCCAAGCAATATGGCTCACTTGGAAGTCACCTATACAACATGGCAACCAGCACAATGTCCCCCATGCAATATGCCTGACTTGGAAGTCACCTATACAACATGGCAACCAGCACAATGTCCCCCATGCAATATGGCTGACTTGGAAGTCACCTATACAAGACAACCAGCACAATGTCCCCCATGCAATATGGCTGACTTGGAAGTCACCTATACAGCATGGCAACCAGCACAATGTCCCCCATGCAATATGGCTGAATTGGAAGTCACCTATACAATACAACCAGCACATTGTCCCCCAAGCAATATGGCTGACTTGGAAGTCACCTATAGAACATGGCCACCAGCACAATGTCCCCCATGCAATATGGCTGACTTGGAAGTCACCTATACAAGACAACCAGCACAATGTCCCCCATGCAATATGGCTGACTTGGAAGTCACCTATAGAACATGGCCACCAGCACAATGTCCCCCATGCAATATGGCTGACTTGGAAGTCACCTATAGGACAATGCAACCAGCACAATGTCCCCCATGCAATATGGCTGACTTGGAAGTCACCTATAGAACATGGCCACCAGCACAATGTCCCCCAAGCAATATGGCTCACTTGGAAGTCATCTATACAATACAACCAGCACAATGTCCCCCATGCAATATGGCTGACTTGGAAGTCACCTATACAATACAACCAGCACAATGTCCCAAATGCAATATGGCTGACTTGGAAGTCACCTATAGAACATGGCCACCAGCACAATGTCCCCCATGCAATATGGCTGACTTGGAAGTCACCTATACAACATGGCAACCAGCACAATGTCCCCCATGCAATATGGCTGACTTGTAAGTCACCTATACAATACAACCAGCACAATGTCCCCCAAGCAATATGGCTGACTTGGAAGTCACCTATACAAGACAACCAGCACAATGTCCCCCATGCAATATGGCTGACTTGGAAGTCACCTATACGACATGGCCAACAGCACAATGTCCCCCATGCAATATGGCTGACTTGGAAGTCACCTATACAATACAACCAGCACAATGTCCCCCATGCAATATGGCTGACTTGGAAGTCACCTATACAATACAACCAGCACAATGTCCCCCATGCAATATGGCTGATTTGGAAGTCACCTATACAACACAACCAGCACAATGTCCCCCATGCAATATGGCTGACTTGGAAGTCACCTATACAAGACAACCAGCACAATGTCCCAAATGCAATATGGCTGACATGGAAGTCACCTATAGAACATGGCCACCAGCACAATGTCCCCCATGCAATATGGCTGACTTGGAAGTCACCTATACAACATGGCAACCAGCACAATGTCCCCCAAGCAATATGGCTGACTTGGAAGTCACCTATACAACATGGCAACCAGCACAATGTCCCCCAAGCAATATGGCTGACTTGCAAGTCACCTATAGAACATGGCAACCAGCACAATGTCCCCCAAGCAATATTGCTGACTTAAAAGTCACCTATACAAGACAACCAGCACAATTTCCCCCATGCAATATGGCTGACTTGGAAGTCACCTATAGGACATGGCAACCAGCACAATGTCCCCCATGCAATATGGCTGACTTGTAAGTCACCTATACAACATGGCAACCAGCACAATGTCCCCCATGCAATATGGCTGACTTGGAAGTCACCTATACAACATGGCAACCAGCACAATGTCCCCCATGCAATATGGCTGACTTGGAAGTCACCTTTACAACATGGCCACCAGCACAATGTCCCCCATGCAATATGGCTGACTTGGAAGTCACCTATAGGACATGGCAACCAGCAAAATGTCCCCCATGCAATATGGCTGACTTAGAAGTCACCTATAGAACATGGCCACCAGCACAATGTCCCCCAAGCAATATGGCTCACTTGGAAGTCACCTATACAATACAACCAGCACAATGTCCCCCATGCAATATGGCTGACTTGGAAGTCACCTATACAATACAACCAGCACAATGACCCCCATGCAATATGGCTGACTTGGAAGTCACCTATACAACACAACCAGCACAATGTCCCCCATGCAATATGGCTGACTTGGAAGTCACCTATACAACACAACCAGCACAATGTCCCCCATGCAATATGGCTGACTTGGAAGTCACCTATACAACATGGCAACCAGCACAATGTCCCCCATGCAATATGGCTGACTTGGAAGTCACCTATACAAGACAACCAGCACAATGTCCCCCATGCAATATGGCTGACTTGGAAGTCACCTATAGAACATGGCCACCAGCACAATGTCCCCCATGCAATATGGCTGACTTGGAAGTCACCTATACAACATGGCAACCAGCACAATGTCCCGCAAGCAATATGGCTCGCTTGGAAGTCACCTATAGAACATGGCAACCAGCACAATGTCCCCCAAGCAATATGGCTGACTTGGAAGTCACCTATACAACATGGCAACCAGCACAATGTCCCTCATGCAATATGGCTGACTTGGAAGTCACCTATAGAACATGGCCACCAGCACAATGTCCCTCATGCAACACGGCTGACTTGGAAGTCACCTATACAAGACAACCAGCGCAATGTCCCCAATGCAATATGGCTGACTTGGAAGTCACCTTTACAACACAACCAGCACAATGTCCCCCAAGCAATATGGCTCACTTGGAAGTCACCTATATCACATGGCAACCAGCACAATGTCCCCCATGCAATATGGCTGACTTGGAAGTCACCTATTCAACATGGCAACCAGCACAATGTCCCCCATGCAATATGGCTGACTTGGAAGTCACCTATACAAGACAACCAGCACAATGTCCCCCATGCAATATGGCTGACTTGGAAGTCACCTATAGGACATGGCAACCAGCACAATGTCCCCCAAGCAATATGGCTGACTTGGAAGTCACCTATACAAGACAACCAGCACAATGTCCCAAATGCAATATGGCTGACTTGGAAGTCACCTATAGAACATGGCCACCAGCACAATGTCCCCCATGCAGTATGGCTGACTTGGAAGTCACCTATACAACATGGCAACCAGCACAATGTCCCCCATGCAATATGGCTGACTTGGAAGTCACCTATACAATACAACCAGCACAATGTCCCCCAAGCAATATGGCTGACTTGGAAGTCACCTATACAAGACAACCAGCACAATGTCCCCCAAGCAATATGGCTGACTTGGAAGTCACCTATAGGACATGGCCACCAGCACAATGTCCCCCATGCAATATGGCTGACTTGGAAGTCACCTATACAATACAACCAGCACAATATCCCCCATGCAATATGGCTGACTTGGAAGTCACCTATACAATACAACCAGCACAATGTCCCCCATGCAATATGGCTGATTTGGAAGTCACCTATACAACACAACCAGCACAATGTCCCCCATGCAATATGGCTGACTTGGAAGTCACCTATACAAGACAACCAGCACAATGTCCCAAATGCAATATGGCTGACTTGGAAGTCACCTATAGAACATGGCCACCAGCACAATGTCCCCCATGCAATATGGCTGACTTGGAAGTCACCTATACAACATGGCAACCAGCACAAAGTCCCCCAAGCAATATGGCTGACTTGGAAGTAACCTATACAAGACAACCAGCACAATGTCCCCCATGCAATATGGCTCACTTGGAAGTCACCTATAGGACATGGCCACCAGCACAATGTCCCCCATGCAATATGGCTGACTTGGAAGTCACCTATACAATACAACCAGCACAATGTCCCCCATGCAATATGGCTGATTTGGAAGTCACCTATACAACACAACCAGCACAATGTCCCCCATGCAATATGGCTGACTTGCAAGTCACCTATAGGACATGGCAACCAGCACAATGTCCCCCAAGCAATATGGCTGACTTGGAAGTCACCTATACAACATGGCAACCAGCACAATGTCCCCCATGCAATATGGCTGACTTGGAAGTCACCTATAGAACATGGCCACCAGCACAATGTCCCCCATGCAACACGGCTGACTTGGAAGTCACCTATACAAGACAACCAGCACAATGTCCCCCATGCAATATGGCTGACTTGTAAGTCACTTATACAACACAACCAGCACAATGTCCCCCAAGCAATATGGCTCACTTGGAAGTCACCTCTACAACATGGCAACCAGCACAATGTCCCCCATGCAATATGGCTGACTTGGAAGTCACCTATACAACATGGCAACCAGCACAATGTCCCCCATGCAATATGGCTGACTTGGAAGTCACCTATACAAGACAACCAGCACAATGTTCCCCATGCAATATGGCTGACTTGGAAGTCACCTATAGGACATGGCAACCAGCACAATGTCCCCCATGCAATATGGCTGACTTGGAAGTCACCTATACAAGACAACCAGCACAATGTTCCCCATGCAATATGGCTGACTTGGAAGTCACCTATAGAACATGGCCACCAGCACAATGTCCCTCATGCAACACGGCTGACTTGGAAGTCACCTATACAAGACAACCAGCGCAATGTCCCCAATGCAATATGGCTGACTTGGAAGTCACCTTTACAACACAACCAGCACAATGTCCCCCAAGCAATATGGCTCACTTGGAAGTCACCTATATCACATGGCAACCAGCACAATGTCCCCCATGCAATATGGCTGACTTGGAAGTCACCTATTCAACATGGCAACCAGCACAATGTCCCCCATGCAATATGGCTGACTTGGAAGTCACCTATACAAGACAACCAGCACAATGTCCCCCATGCAATATGGCTGACTTGGAAGTCACCTATAGGACATGGCAACCAGCACAATGTCCCCCAAGCAATATGGCTGACTTGGAAGTCACCTATACAAGACAACCAGCACAATGTCCCAAATGCAATATGGCTGACTTGGAAGTCACCTATAGAACATGGCCACCAGCACAATGTCCCCCATGCAGTATGGCTGACTTGGAAGTCACCTATACAACATGGCAACCAGCACAATGTCCCCCATGCAATATGGCTGACTTGGAAGTCACCTATACAATACAACCAGCACAATGTCCCCCAAGCAATATGGCTGACTTGGAAGTCACCTATACAAGACAACCAGCACAATGTCCCCCATGCAATATGGCTGACTTGGAAGTCACCTATAGGACATGGCCACCAGCACAATGTCCCCCATGCAATATGGCTGACTTGGAAGTCACCTATACAATACAACCAGCACAATATCCCCCATGCAATATGGCTGACTTGGAAGTCACCTATACAATACAACCAGCACAATGTCCCCCATGCAATATGGCTGATTTGGAAGTCACCTATACAACACAACCAGCACAATGTCCCCCATGCAATATGGCTGACTTGGAAGTCACCTATAGAACATGGCCACCAGCACAATGTCCCCCATGCAATATGGCTGACTTGGAAGTCACCTATACAACATGGCAACCAGCACAAAGTCCCCCAAGCAATATGGCTGACTTGGAAGTAACCTATACAAGACAACCAGCACAATGTCCCCCATGCAATATGGCTCACTTGGAAGTCACCTATAGGACATGGCCACCAGCACAATGTCCCCCATGCAATATGGCTGACTTGGAAGTCACCTATACAATACAACCAGCACAATGTCCCCCATGCAATATGGCTGATTTGGAAGTCACCTATACAACACAACCAGCACAATGTCCCCCATGCAATATGGCTGACTTGCAAGTCACCTATAGGACATGGCAACCAGCACAATGTCCCCCAAGCAATATGGCTGACTTGGAAGTCACCTATACAACATGGCAACCAGCACAATGTCCCCCATGCAATATGGCTGACTTGGAAGTCACCTATAGAACATGGCCACCAGCACAATGTCCCCCATGCAACACGGCTGACTTGGAAGTCACCTATACAAGACAACCAGCACAATGTCCCCCATGCAATATGGCTGACTTGTAAGTCACTTATACAACACAACCAGCACAATGTCCCCCAAGCAATATGGCTCACTTGGAAGTCACCTCTACAACATGGCAACCAGCACAATGTCCCCCATGCAATATGGCTGACTTGGAAGTCACCTATACAACATGGCAACCAGCACAATGTCCCCCATGCAATATGGCTGACTTGGAAGTCACCTATACAAGACAACCAGCACAATGTTCCCCATGCAATATGGCTGACTTGGAAGTCACCTATAGGACATGGAAACCAGCACAATGTCCCCCAAGCAATATGGCTGACTTGGAAGTCACCTATACAAGACAACCAGCACAATGTCCCAAATGCAATATGGCTGACTTGGAAGTCACCTATAGAACATGGCCACCAGCACAACGTCCCCCATGCAATATGGCTGACTTGGAAGTCACCTATACAACATGGCAACCAGCACAATGTCCCCCATGCAATATGGCTGACTTGGAAGTCACCTATACAATACAACCAGCACAATGTCCCCCAAGCAATATGGCTGACTTGGAAGTCACCTATACAAGACAACCAGCACAATGTCCCCCATGCAATATGGCTGACTTGGAAGTCACCTATAGGACATGGCCACCAGCACAATGTCCCCCATGCAATATGGCTGACTTGGAAGTCACCTATACAATACAACCAGCACAATGTCCCCCATGCAATATGGCTGACTTGGAAGTCACCTATACAATACAACCAGCACAATGTCCCCCATGCAATATGGCTGACTTGGAAGTCACCTATACAACACAACCAGCACAATATCTCCCATGCAATATGGCTGACTTGGAAGTCACCTATACAAGACAACCAGCACAATGTCCCAAATGCAATATGGCTAACTTGGAAGTCACCTATAGAACATGGCCACCAGCACAATGTCCCCCATGCAATATGGCTGACTTGGAAGTCACCTATACAACATGGCAACCAGCACAATGTCCCCCATGCAATATGGCTGACTTGGAAGTCACCTATACAATACAACCAGCACAATGTCCCGAAAGCAATATGGCTGACTTGGAAGTCACCTATACAAGACAACCAGCACAATGTCCCCCATGCAATATGGCTCACTTGGAAGTCACCTATAGGACATGGCCACCAGCACAATGTCCCCCATGCAATATGGCTGACTTGGAAGTCACCTATACAATACAACCAGCACAATGTCCCCCATGCAATATGGCTGATTTGGAAGTCACCTATACAACACAACCAGCACAATGTCCCCCATGCAATATGGCTGACTTGGAAGTCACCTATACAAGACAACCAGCAGAATGTCCCCCATGCAATATGGCTGACTTGGAAGTCACCTATAGAACATGGCCACCAGCACAATGTCCCCCATGCAATATGGCTGACTTGGAAGTCACCTATACAACATGGCAACCAGCACAATGTCCTCCAAGCAATATGGCTGACTTGGAAGTCACCTATACAACATGGCAACCAGCACAATGTCCCCCAAGCAATATGGCTGACTTGGAAGTCACCTATAGAACATGGCAACCAGCACAATGTCCCCCAAGCAATATGGCTGACTTAAAAGTCACCTATACAAGACAACCAGCACAATTTCCCCCATGCAATATGGCTGACTTGGAAGTCACCTATAGGACATGGCAACCAGCACAATGTCCCCGATGCAATATGGCTGACTTTTAAGTCACCAATACAACATGGCAACCAGCACAATGTCCCCCATGCAATATGGCTGACTTGGAAGTCACCTATAGAACATGGCCACCAGCACAATGTCCCCCAAGCAATATGGCTGACTTGGAAGTCACCTATACAACATGGCCACCAGCACAATGTCCCCCATGCAACACGGCTGACTTGGAAGTCACCTATACAAGACAACCAGCACAATGTCCCCCATGCAATATGGCTGATTTGGAAGTCACCTATACAACACAACCAGCACAATGTCCCCCATGCAATATGGCTGACTTGGAAGTCACCTATACAAGACAACCAGCACAATGTCCCAAATGCAATATGGCTGACTTGGAAGTCACCTATAGAACATGGCCACCAGCACAATGTCCCCCATGCAATATGGCTGACTTGGAAGTCACCTATACAACATGGCAACCAGCACAAAGTCCCCCAAGCAATATGGCTGACTTGGAAGTAACCTATACAAGACAACCAGCACAATGTCCCCCATGCAATATGGCTCACTTGGAAGTCACCTATAGGACATGGCCACCAGCACAATGTCCCCCATGCAATATGGCTGACTTGGAAGTCACCTATACAATACAACCAGCACAATGTCCCCCATGCAATATGGCTGATTTGGAAGTCACCTATACAACACAACCAGCACAATGTCCCCCATGCAATATGGCTGACTTGCAAGTCACCTATAGGACATGGCAACCAGCACAATGTCCCCCAAGCAATATGGCTGACTTGGAAGTCACCTATACAACATGGCAACCAGCACAATGTCCCCCATGCAATATGGCTGACTTGGAAGTCACCTATAGAACATGGCCACCAGCACAATGTCCCCCATGCAACACGGCTGACTTGGAAGTCACCTATACAAGACAACCAGCACAATGTCCCCCATGCAATATGGCTGACTTGTAAGTCACTTATACAACACAACCAGCACAATGTCCCCCAAGCAATATGGCTCACTTGGAAGTCACCTCTACAACATGGCAACCAGCACAATGTCCCCCATGCAATATGGCTGACTTGGAAGTCACCTATACAACATGGCAACCAGCACAATGTCCCCCATGCAATATGGCTGACTTGGAAGTCACCTATACAAGACAACCAGCACAATGTTCCCCATGCAATATGGCTGACTTGGAAGTCACCTATAGGACATGGCAACCAGCACAATGTCCCCCAAGCAATATGGCTGACTTGGAAGTCACCTATACAAAACAACCAGCACAATGTCCCAAATGCAATATGGCTGACTTGGAAGTCACCTATAGAACATGGCCACCAGCACAACGTCCCCCATGCAATATGGCTGACTTGGAATTCACCTATACAACATGGCAACCAGCACAATGTCCCCCATGCAATATGGCTGACTTGGAAGTCACCTATACAATACAACCAGCACAATGTCCCCCAAGCAATATGGCTGACTTGGAAGTCACCTATACAAGACAACCAGCACAATGTCCCCCATGCAATATGGCTGACTTGGAAGTCACCTATAGGACATGGCCACCAGCACAATGTCCCCCATGCAATATGGCTGACTTGGAAGTCACCTATACAATACAACCAGCACAATGTCCCCCATGCAATATGGCTGACTTGGAAGTCACCTATACAATACAACCAGCACAATGTCCCCCATGCAATATGGCTGACTTGGAAGTCACCTATACAACACAACCAGCACAATATCTCCCATGCAAAATGGCTGACTTGGAAGTCACCTATACAAGACAACCAGCACAATGTCCCAAATGCAATATGGCTGACTTGGAAGTCACCTATAGAACATGGCCACCAGCACAATGTCCCCAATGCAATATGGCTGACTTGGAAGTCACCTATACAACATGGCAACCAGCACAATGTCCCCCATGCAATATGGCTGACTTGGAAGTCACCTATACAATACAACCAGCACAATGTCCCGAAAGCAATATGGCTGACTTGGAAGTCACCTATACAAGACAACCAGCACAATGTCCCCCATGCAATATGGCTCACTTGGAAGTCACCTATAAGACATGGCCACCAGCACAATGTCCCCCATGCAATATGGCTGACTTGGAAGTCACCTATACAATACAACCAGCACAATGTCCCCCATGCAATATGGCTGATTTGGAAGTCACCTATACAACACAACCAGCACAATGTCCCCCATGCAATATGGCTGACTTGGAAGTCACCTATACAAGACAACCAGCACAATGTCCCCCATGCAATATGGCTGACTTGGAAGTCACCTATAGAACATGGCCACCAGCACAATGTCCCCCATGCAATATGGCTGACTTGGAAGTCACCTATACAACATGGCAACCAGCACAATGTCCTCCAAGCAATATGGCTGACTTGGAAGTCACCTATAGAACATGGCCACCAGCACAATGTCCCCCATGCAATATGGCTGACTTGGAAGTCACCTATACAACATGGCAACCAGCACAATGTCCCCCATGCAATATGGCTGACTTGGAAGTCACCTATACAATACAACCAGCACAATGTCCCCCAAGCAATATGGCTGACTTGGAAGTCACCTATACAAGACAACCAGCACAATGTCCCCCATGCAATATGGCTGACTTGGAAGTCACCTATACGACATGGCCAACAGCACAATGTCCCCCATGCAATATGGCTGACTTGGAAGTCACCTATACAATACAACCAGCACAATGTCCCCCATGCAATATGGCTGATTTGGAAGTCACCTATACAACACAACCAGCACAATGTCCCCCATGCAATATGGCTGACTTGGAAGTCACCTATACAAGACAACCAGCACAATGTCCCAAATGCAATATGGCTGACTTGAAAGTCACCTATAGAACATGGCCACCAGCACAATGTCCCCCATGCAACACGGCTGACTTGGAAGTCACCTATACAAGACAACCAGCACAATGTCCCCCATGCAATATGGCTGACTTGGAAGTCACCTATACAACACAACCAGCACAATGTCCCCCAAGCAATATGGCTCACTTGGAAGTCACCTATACAACATGGCAACCAGCACAATGTCCCCCATGCAATATGCCTGACTTGGAAGTCACCTATACAACATGGCAACCAGCACAATGTCCCCCATGCAATATGGCTGACTTGGAAGTCACCTATACAAGACAACCAGCACAATGTCCCCCATGCAATATGGCTGACTTGGAAGTCACCTATACAGCATGGCAACCAGCACAATGTCCCCCATGCAATATGGCTGAATTGGAAGTCACCTATACAATACAACCAGCACATTGTCCCCCAAGCAATATGGCTGACTTGGAAGTCACCTATAGAACATGGCCACCAGCACAATGTCCCCCATGCAATATGGCTGACTTGGAAGTCACCTATACAAGACAACCAGCACAATGTCCCCCATGCAATATGGCTGACTTGGAAGTCACCTATAGAACATGGCCACCAGCACAATGTCCCCCATGCAATATGGCTGACTTGGAAGTCACCTATAGGACAATGCAACCAGCACAATGTCCCCCATGCAATATGGCTGACTTGGAAGTCACCTATAGAACATGGCCACCAGCACAATGTCCCCCAAGCAATATGGCTCACTTGGAAGTCATCTATACAATACAACCAGCACAATGTCCCCCATGCAATATGGCTGACTTGGAAGTCACCTATACAATACAACCAGCACAATGTCCCAAATGCAATATGGCTGACTTGGAAGTCACCTATAGAACATGGCCACCAGCACAATGTCCCCCATGCAATATGGCTGACTTGGAAGTCACCTATACAACATGGCAACCAGCACAATGTCCCCCATGCAATATGGCTGACTTGTAAGTCACCTATACAATACAACCAGCACAATGTCCCCCAAGCAATATGGCTGACTTGGAAGTCACCTATACAAGACAACCAGCACAATGTCCCCCATGCAATATGGCTGACTTGGAAGTCACCTATACGACATGGCCAACAGCACAATGTCCCCCATGCAATATGGCTGACTTGGAAGTCACCTATACAATACAACCAGCACAATGTCCCCCATGCAATATGGCTGACTTGGAAGTCACCTATACAATACAACCAGCACAATGTCCCCCATGCAATATGGCTGATTTGGAAGGCACCTATACAACACAACCAGCACAATGTCCCCCATGCAATATGGCTGACTTGGAAGTCACCTATACAAGACAACCAGCACAATGTCCCAAATGCAATATGGCTGACATGGAAGTCACCTATAGAACATGGCCACCAGCACAATGTCCCCCATGCAATATGGCTGACTTGGAAGTCACCTATACAACATGGCAACCAGCACAATGTCCCCCAAGCAATATGGCTGACTTGGAAGTCACCTATACAACATGGCAACCAGCACAATGTCCCCCAAGCAATATGGCTGACTTGCAAGTCACCTATAGAACATGGCAACCAGCACAATGTCCCCCAAGCAATATTGCTGACTTAAAAGTCACCTATACAAGACAACCAGCACAATTTCCCCCATGCAATATGGCTGACTTGGAAGTCACCTATAGGACATGGCAACCAGCACAATGTCCCCCATGCAATATGGCAGACTTGTAAGTCACCTATACAACATGGCAACCAGCACAATGTCCCCCATGCAATATGGCTGACTTGGAAGTCACCTATACAACATGGCAACCAGCACAATGTCCCCCATGCAATATGGCTGACTTGGAAGTCACCTTTACAACATGGCCACCAGCATAATGTCCCCCATGCAATATGGCTGACTTGGAAGTCACCTATAGGACATGGCAACCAGCAAAATGTCCCCCATGCAATATGGCTGACTTAGAAGTCACCTATAGAACATGGCCACCAGCACAATGTCCCCCAAGCAATATGGCTCACTTGGAAGTCACCTATACAATACAACCAGCACAATGTCCCCCATGCAATATGGCTGACTTGGAAGTCACCAATACAATACAACCAGCACAATGACCCCCATGCAATATGGCTGACTTGGAAGTCACCTATACAACACAACCAGCACAATGTCCCCCATGCAATATGGCTGACTTGGAAGTCACCTATACAACACAACCAGCACAATGTCCCCCATGCAATATGGCTGACTTGGAAGTCACCTATACAACATGGCAACCAGCACAATGTCCCCCATGCAATATGGCTGACTTGGAAGTCACCTATAAAAGACAACCAGCACAATGTCCCCCATGCAATATGGCTGACTTGGAAGTCACCTATAGAACATGGCCACCAGCACAATGTCCCCCATGCAATATGGCTGACTTGGAAGTCACCTATACAACATGGCAACCAGCACAATGTCCCCCAAGCAATATGGCTCACTTGGAAGTCACCTATAGAACATGGCAACCAGCACAATGTCCCCCAAGCAATATGGCTGACTTGGAAGTCACCTATACAACATGGCAACCAGCACAATGTCCCTCATGCAATATGGCTGACTTGGAAGTCACCTATAGAACATGGCCACCAGCACAATGTCCCTCATGCAACACGGCTGACTTGGAAGTCACCTATACAAGACAACCAGCGCAATGTCCCCAATGCAATATGGCTGACTTGGAAGTCACCTTTACAACACAACCAGCACAATGTCCCCCAAGCAATATGGCTCACTTGGAAGTCACCTATATCACATGGCAACCAGCACAATGTCCCCCATGCAATATGGCTGACTTGGAAGTCACCTATTCAACATGGCAACCAGCACAATGTCCCCCATGCAATATGGCTGACTTGGAAGTCACCTATACAAGACAACCAGCACAATGTCCCCCATGCAATATGGCTGACTTGGAAGTCACCTATAGGACATGGCAACCAGCACAATGTCCCCCAAGCAATATGGCTGACTTGGAAGTCACCTATACAAGACAACCAGCACAATGTCCCAAATGCAATATGGCTGACTTGGAAGTCACCTATAGAACATGGCCACCAGCACAATGTCCCCCATGCAGTATGGCTGACTTGGAAGTCACCTATACAACATGGCAACCAGCACAATGTCCCCCATGCAATATGGCTGACTTGGAAGTCACCTATACAATACAACCAGCACAATGTCCCCCAAGCAATATGGCTGACTTGGAAGTCACCTATACAAGACAACCAGCACAATGTCCCCCATGCAATATGGCTGACTTGGAAGTCACCTATAGGACATGGCCACCAGCACAATGTCCCCCATGCAATATGGCTGACTTGGAAGTCACCTATACAATACAACCAGCACAATATCCCCCATGCAATATGGCTGACTTGGAAGTCACCTATACAATACAACCAGCACAATGTCCCCCATGCAATATGGCTGATTTGGAAGTCACCTATACAACACAACCAGCACAATGTCCCCCATGCAATATGGCTGACTTGGAAGTCACCTATACAAGACAACCAGCACAATGTCCCAAATGCAATATGGCTGACTTGGAAGTCACCTATAGAACATGGCCACCAGCACAATGTCCCCCATGCAATATGGCTGACTTGGAAGTCACCTATACAACATGGCAACCAGCACAAAGTCCCCCAAGCAATATGGCTGACTTGGAAGTAACCTATACAAGACAACCAGCACAATGTCCCCCATGCAATATGGCTCACTTGGAAGTCACCTATAGGACATGGCCACCAGCACAATGTCCCCCATGCAATATGGCTGACTTCGAAGTCACCTATACAATACAACCAGCACAATGTCCCCCATGCAATATGGCTGATTTGGAAGTCACCTATACAACACAACCAGCACAATGTCCCCCATGCAATATGGCTGACTTGCAAGTCACCTATAGGACATGGCAACCAGCACAATGTCCCCCAAGCAATATGGCTGACTTGGAAGTCACCTATACAACATGGCAACCAGCACAATGTCCCCCATGCAATATGGCTGACTTGGAAGTCACCTATAGAACATGGCCACCAGCACAATGTCCCCCATGCAACACGGCTGACTTGGAAGTCACCTATACAAGACAACCAGCACAATGTCCCCCATGCAATATGGCTGACTTGTAAGTCACTTATACAACACAACCAGCACAATGTCCCCCAAGCAATATGGCTCACTTGGAAGTCACCTCTACAACATGGCAACCAGCACAATGTCCCCCATGCAATATGGCTGACTTGGAAGTCACCTATACAACATGGCAACCAGCACAATGTCCCCCATGCAATATGGCTGACTTGGAAGTCACCTATACAAGACAACCAGCACAATGTTCCCCATGCAATATGGCTGACTTGGAAGTCACCTATAGGACATGGCAACCAGCACAATGTCCCCCAAGCAATATGGCTGACTTGGAAGTCACCTATACAAGACAACCAGCACAATGTCCCAAATGCAATATGGCTGACTGGGAAGTCACCTATAGAACATGGCCACCAGCACAACGTCCCCCATGCAATATGGCTGACTTGGAAGTCACCTATACAACATGGCAACCAGCACAATGTCCCCCATGCAATATGGCTGACTTGGAAGTCACCTATACAATACAACCAGCACAATGTCCCCCAAGCAATATGGCTGACTTGGAAGTCACCTATACAAGACAACCAGCACAATGTCCCCCATGCAATATGGCTGACTTGGAAGTCACCTATAGGACATGGCCACCAGCACAATGTCCTCCATGCAATATGGCTGACTTGGAAGTCACCTATACAATACAACCAGCACAATGTCCCCCATGCAATATGGCTGACTTGGAAGTCACCTATACAATACAACCAGCACAATGTCCCCCATGCAATATGGCTGACTTGGAAGTCACCTATACAACACAACCAGCACAATATCTCCCATGCAATATGGCTGACTTGGAAGTCACCTATACAAGACAACCAGCACAATGTCCCAAATGCAATATGGCTGACTTGGAAGTCACCTATAGAACATGGCCACCAGCACAATGTCCCCCATGCAATATGGCTGACTTGGAAGTCACCTATACAACATGGCAACCAGCACAATGTCCCCCATGCAATATGGCTGACTTGGAAGTCACCTATACAATACAACCAGCACAATGTCCCGAAAGCAATATGGCTGACTTGGAAGTCACCTATACAAGACAACCAGCACAATGTCCCCCATGCAATATGGCTCACTTGGAAGTCACCTATAGGACATGGCCACCAGCACAATGTCCCCCATGCAATATAGCTGACTTGGAAGTCACCTATACAATACAACCAGCACAATGTCCCCCATGCAATATGGCTGATTTGGAAGTCACCTATACAACACAACCAGCACAATGTCCCCCATGCAATATGGCTGACTTGGAAGTCACCTATACAAGACAACCAGCACAATGTCCCCCATGCAATATGGCTGACTTGGAAGTCACCTATAGAACATGGCCACCAGCACAATGTCCCCCATGCAATATGGCTGACTTGGAAGTCACCTATACAACATGGCAACCAGCACAATGTCCTCCAAGCAATATGGCTGACTTGGAAGTCACCTATACAACATGGCAACCAGCACAATGTCCCCCAAGCAATATGGCTGACTTGGAAGTCACCTATAGAACATGGCAACCAGCACAATGTCCCCCAAGCAATATGGCTGACTTAAAAGTCACCTATACAAGACAACCAGCACAATTTCCCCCATGCAATATGGCTGACTTGGAAGTCACCTATAGGACATGGCAACCAGCACAATGTCCCCGATGCAATATGGCTGACTTGTAAGTCACCAATACAACATGGCAACCAGCACAATGTCCCCCATGCAATATGGCTGACTTGGAAGTCACCTATAGAACATGGCCACCAGCACAATGTCCCCCAAGCAATATGGCTGACTTGGAAGTCACCTATACAACATGGCCACCAGCACAATGTCCCCCATGCAACACGGCTGACTTGGAAGTCACCTATACAAGACAACCAGCACAATGTCCCCCATGCAATATGGCTGACTTGGAAGTCACCTATACAACACAACCAGCACAATGTCCCCCAAGCAATATGGCTCACTTGGAAGTCACCTATACAACATTGCAACCAGCACAATGTCCCCCATGCAATATGGCTGACTTGGAAGTCACCTATACAATACAACCAGCACAATGTCCCCCAAGCAATATGGCTGACTTGGAAGTCACCTATAGAACATGGCCACCAGCAAAATGTCCCCCATGCAATATGGCTGACTTGGAAGTCACCTATACAAGACAACCAGCACAATGTCCCCCATGCAATATGGCTGACTTGGAAGTCACCTATAGAACATGGCCACCAGCACAATGTCCCCCAAGCAATATGGCTGACTTGGAAGTCACCTATAGAACATGGCAACCAGCACAATGTCCCCCAAGCAATATGGCTGACTTGGAAGTCACCTATACAAGACAACCAGCACAATGTCCCCCATGCAATATGGCTGACTTGGAAGTCACCTATAGGACATGGCAACCAGCACAATGTCCCCCATGCAATATGGCTGACTTGGAAGTCACCTATACATACAACCAGCACAATGTCCCCCATGCAATATGGCTGACTTGGAAGTCACCTATACAATACAACCAGCACAATGTCCCCCAAGCAATATGGCTGACTTGGAAGTCACCTATAGAACATGGCCACCAGCACAATGTCCCCCAAGCAATATGGCTGACTTGGAAGTCACCTATAGAACATGGCAACCAGCACAATGTCCCCCAAGCAATATGGCTGACTTGGAAGTCACCTATACAAGACAACCAGCACAATGTCCCCCATGCAATATGGCTGACTTGGAAGTCACCTATAGGACATGGCAACCAGCACAATGTCCCCCATGCAATATGGCTGACTTGGAAGTCACCTATACATACAACCAGCACAATGTCCCCCATGCAATATGGCTGACTTGGAAGTCACCTATACAATACAACCAGCACAATGTCCCCCATGCAATATGGCTGAATTGGAAGTCACCTATAGAAAATGGCAACCAGCACAATGTCCACCAAGCAATATGGCTGACTTGGAAGTCACCTATACAAGACAACCAGCACAATGTCCCCCATGCAATATGGCTGACTTGGAAGTCACCTATACAATACAACCAGCACAATGTCCCCCATGCAATATGGCTGACTTGGAAGTCACCTATACAATACAACCAGCACAATGTCCCCCATGCAATATGGCTGACTTGGAAGTCACCTATACAACACAACCAGCACAATGTCCCCCATGCAATATGGCTGACTTGGAAGTCACCTATAGAACATGGCCACCAGCACAATGTCCCCCATGCAATATGGCTGACTTGGAAGTCACCTATACAACATGGCAACCAGCACAATGTCCCCCATGCAATATGGCTGACTTGGAAGTCACCTATACAATACAACCAGCACAATGTCCCGAAAGCAATATGGCTGACTTGGAAGTCACCTATACAAGACAACCAGCACAATGTCCCCCATGCAATATGGCTCACTTGGAAGTCACCTATAGGACATGGCCACCAGCACAATGTCCCCCATGCAATATGGCTGACTTGGAAGTCACCTATACAATACAACCAGCACAATGTCCCCCATGCAATATGGCTGATTTGGAAGTCACCTATACAACACAACCAGCACAATGTCCCCCAAGCAATATGGCTGACTTGGAATTCACCTATACAAGACAACCAGCACAATGTCCCCCATGCAATATGGCTGACTTGGAAGTCACCTATAGGACATGGCAACCAGCACAATGTCCCCCATGCAATATGGCTGACTTGGAAGTCACCTATACATACAACCAGCACAATGTCCCCCATGCAATATGGCTGACTTGGAAGTCACCTATACAATACAACCAGCACAATGTCCCCCATGCAATATGGCTGAATTGGAAGTCACCTATAGAAAATGGCAACCAGCACAATGTCCCCCAAGCAATATGGCTGACTTGGATGTCACCTATACAAGACAACCAGCACAATGTCCCCCATGCAATATGGCTGACTTGGAAGTTACCTATACAATACAACCAGCACAATGTCCCCCATGCAATATGGCTGACTTGGAAGTCACCTATACAATACAACCAGCACAATGTCCCCCATGCAATATGGCTGACTTGGAAGTCACCTATACAACACAACCAGCACAATGTCCCCCATGCAATATGGCTGACTTGGAAGTCACCTATAGAACATGGCCACCAGCACAATGTTCCCCATGCAATATGGCTGACTTGGAAGTCACCTATACAACATGGCAACCAGCACAATGTCCCCCATGCAATATGGCTGACTTGGAAGTCACCTATACAATACAACCAGCACAATGTCCCGAAAGCAATATGGCTGACTTGGAAGTCACCTATACAAGACAACCAGCACAATGTCCCCCATGCAATATGGCTCACTTGGAAATCACCTATAGGACATGGCCACCAGCACAATGTCCCCCATGCAATATGGCTGACTTGGAAGTCACCTATACAATACAACCAGCACAATGTCCCCCATGCAATATGGCTGATTTGGAAGTCACCTATACAACACAACCAGCACAATGTCCCCCATGCAATATGGCTGACTTGGAAGTCACCTATACAAGACAACCAGCACAATGTCCCCCATGCAATATGGCTGACTTGGAAGTCACCTATAGAACATGGCCACCAGCACAATGTCCCCCATGCAATATGGCTGACTTGGATGTCACCTATACAACATGGCAACCAGCACAATGTCCCCCATGCAATATGGCTGACTTGGAAGTCACCTATACATACAACCAGCACAATGTCCCCCATGCAATATGGCTGACTTGGAAGTCACCTATACAATACAACCAGCACAATGTCCCCCATGCAATATGGCTGAATTGGAAGTCACCTATAGAAAATGGCAACCAGCACAATGTCCACCAAGCAATATGGCTGACTTGGAAGTCACCTATACAAGACAACCAGCACAATGTCCCCCATGCAATATGGCTGACTTGGAAGTCACCTATACAATACAACCAGCACAATGTCCCCCATGCAATATGGCTGACTTGGAAGTCACCTATACAATACAACCAGCACAATGTCCCCCATGCAATATGGCTGACTTGGAAGTCACCTATACAACACAACCAGCACAATGTCCCCCATGCAATATGGCTGACTTGGAAGTCACCTATAGAACATGGCCACCAGCACAATGTCCCCCATGCAATATGGCTGACTTGGAAGTCACCTATACAACATGGCAACCAGCACAATGTCCCCCATGCAATATGGCTGACTTGGAAGTCACCTATACAATACAACCAGCACAATGTCCCGAAAGCAATATGGCTGACTTGGAAGTCACCTATACAAGACAACCAGCACAATGTCCCCCATGCAATATGGCTCACTTGGAAGTCACCTATAGGACATGGCCACCAGCACAATGTCCCCCATGCAATATGGCTGACTTGGAAGTCACCTATACAATACAACCAGCACAATGTCCCCCATGCAATATGGCTGATTTGGAAGTCACCTATACAACACAACCAGCACAATGTCTCCCAAGCAATATGGCTGACTTGGAATTCACCTATACAAGACAACCAGCACAATGTCCCCCATGCAATATGGCTGACTTGGAAGTCACCTATAGGACATGGCAACCAGCACAATGTCCCCCATGCAATATGGCTGACTTGGAAGTCACCTATACATACAACCAGCACAATGTCCCCCATGCAATATGGCTGACTTGGAAGTCACCTATACAATACAACCAGCACAATGTCCCCCATGCAATATGGCTGAATTGGAAGTCACCTATAGAAAATGGCAACCAGCACAATGTCCCCCAAGCAATATGGCTGACTTGGATGTCACCTATACAAGACAACCAGCACAATGTCCCCCATGCAATATGGCTGACTTGGAAGTTACCTATACAATACAACCAGCACAATGTCCCCCATGCAATATGGCTGACTTGGAAGTCACCTATACAATACAACCAGCACAATGTCCCCCATGCAATATGGCTGACTTGGAAGTCACCTATACAACACAACCAGCACAATGTCCCCCATGCAATATGGCTGACTTGGAAGTCACCTATAGAACATGGCCACCAGCACAATGTTCCCCATGCAATATGGCTGACTTGGAAGTCACCTATACAACATGGCAACCAGCACAATGTCCCCCATGCAATATGGCTGACTTGGAAGTCACCTATACAATACAACCAGCACAATGTCCCGAAAGCAATATGGCTGACTTGGAAGTCACCTATACAAGACAACCAGCACAATGTCCCCCATGCAATATGGCTCACTTGGAAATCACCTATAGGACATGGCCACCAGCACAATGTCCCCCATGCAATATGGCTGACTTGGAAGTCACCTATACAATACAACCAGCACAATGTCCCCCATGCAATATGGCTGATTTGGAAGTCACCTATACAACACAACCAGCACAATGTCCCCCATGCAATATGGCTGACTTGGAAGTCACCTATACAAGACAACCAGCACAATGTCCCCCATGCAATATGGCTGACTTGGAAGTCACCTATAGAACATGGCCACCAGCACAATGTCCCCCATGCAATATGGCTGACTTGGAAGTCACCTATACAACATGGCAACCAGCACAATGTCCTCCAAGCAATATGGCTGACTTGGAAGTCACCTATACAACATGGCAACCAGCACAATGTCCCCCAAGCAATATGGCTGACTTGGAAGTCACCTATAGAACATGGCAACCAGCACAATGTCCCCCAAGCAATATGGCTGACTTAAAAGTCACCTATACAAGACAACCAGCACAATTTCCCCCATGCAATATGGCTGACTTGGAAGTCACCTATAGGACATGGCAACCAGCACAATGTCCCCCATGCAATATGGCTGACTTGTAAGTCACCTATACAACATGGCAACCAGCACAATGTCCCCCATGCAATATGGCTGACTTGGAAGTCACCTATAGAACATGGCCACCAGCACAATGTCCCCCAAGCAATATGGCTGACTTGGAAGTCACCTATACAACATGGCCACCAGCACAATGTCCCCCATGCAACACGGCTGACTTGGAAGTCACCTATACAAGACGACCAGCACAATGTCCCCCATGCAATATGGCTGACTTGGAAGTCACCTATACAACACAACCAGCACAATGTCCCCCAAGCAATATGGCTCACTTGGAAGTCACCTATACAACATGGCAACCAGCACAATGTCCCCCATGCAATATGGCTGACTTGGAAGTCACCTATACAATACAACCAGCACAATGTCCCCCAAGCAATATGGCTGACTTGGAAGTCACCTATAGAACATGGCCACCAGCACAATGTCCCCCATGCAATATGGCTGAATTGGAAGTCACCTATACAAGACAACCAGCACAATGTCCCCCATGCAATATGGCTGACTTGGAAGTCACCTATAGAACATGGCCACCAGCACAATGTCCCCCATGCAATATGGCTGACTTGGAAGTCACCTATACAACATGGCAACCAGCACAATGTCCCCCAAGCAATATGGCTGACTTGGAAGTCACCTATAGAACATGGCCACCAGCACAATGTCCCCCAAGCAATATGGCTGACTTGGAAGTCACCTATAGAACATGGCAACCAGCACAATGTCCCCCAAGCAATATGGCTGACTTGGAAGTCACCTATACAAGACAACCAGCACAATGTCCCCCATGCAATATGGCTGACTTGGAAGTCACCTATAGGACATGGCAACCAGCACAATGTCCCCCATGCAATATGGCTGACTTGGAAGTCACCTATACATACAACCAGCACAATGTCCCCCATGCAATATGGCTGACTTGGAAGTCACCTATAAAATACATCCAGCACAATGTCCCCCATGCAATATGGCTGAATTGGAAGTCACCTATAGAAA
The DNA here is from genome assembly GCF_048934315.1 of Petromyzon marinus. Taxonomy (NCBI): domain Eukaryota; kingdom Metazoa; phylum Chordata; class Hyperoartia; order Petromyzontiformes; family Petromyzontidae; genus Petromyzon; species Petromyzon marinus. The sequence goes on from NW_027423002.1 coordinate 6,749,352, forward strand.
ATGGCAACCAGCACAATGTCCCCCAAGCAATATGGCTGACTTGGAAGTCACCTATACAAGACAACCAGCAAAATGTCCCCCATGCAATACGGCTGACTTGGAAGTCACCTATACAATACAACCAGCACAATGTCCCCCATGCAATATGGCTGACTTGGAAGTCACCTATACAATACAACCAGCACAATGTCCCCCATGCAATATGGCTGACTTGGAAGTCACCTATACAACACAACCAGCACAATGTCCCCCATGCAATATGGCTGACTTGGAAGTCACCTAAACAACACAACCAGCACAAATGTCCCCCATGCAATATGGCTGACTTGGAAGTCACCTATAGAACATGGCCACCAGCACAATGTCCCCCATGCAATATGGCTCACTTGGAAGTCACCTATACAATACAACCAGCACAATGTCCCCCATGCAATATGGCTGACTTGGAAGTCACCTATACAATACAACCAGCACAATGTCCCCCATGCAATATGGCTAACTTGGAAGTCACCTATACAATACAACCAGCACAATGTCCCCCATGCAATATGGCTGACTTGGAAGTCACCTATACAACACAACCAGCACAATGTCCCCCATGCAATATGGCTCACTTGAAAGTCACCTATACAAAATGGCAACCAGCACAATGTCCCCCATGCAATATGGCTGACTTGGAAGTCACCTATACAACATGGCAACCAGCACAATTTCCCCCATGTAATATGGCTGACTTGGAAGTCACCTATACAAGACAACCAGCACAATGTCCGCCAAGCAATATGGCTGACTTGGAAGTCACCTATACAAGACAACCAGCACAATGTCCCCCATGCAATATGGCTTACTTGGAAGTCACCTATACAAGACAACCAGCACAATGTCCTCCAAGCAATATGGCTGACTTGGAAGTCACCTATAGAATATGGCCACCAGCACAATGTCCCCCATGCAATATGGCTGACTTGGAAGTCACCTATACAACATGGCAACCAGCACAATGTCCCCCAAGCAATATGGCTCACTTGGAAGTCACCTATACAACATGGCAACCAGCACAATGTCCCCCATGCAATATGGCTGACTTGGAAGTCACCTATAGAACATGGCCACCAGCACAATGTCCCCCATGCAACACGACTGACTTGGAAGTCACCTATACAAGACAACCAGCACAATGTCCCCCAAGCAATATGGCTGACTTGGAAGACACCTATACAACACAACCAGCACAATGTCCCCCAAGCAATATGGCTGACTTGGAAGTCACCTATAGGACATGGCAACCAGCACAATGTCCCCCATGCAATATGGCTGACTTGGAAGTCACCTATACATACAACCAGCACAATGTCCCCCATGCAATATGGCTGACTTGGAAGTCACCTATAAAATACATCCAGCACAATGTCCCCCATGCAATATGGCTGAATTGGAAGTCACCTATAGAAAATGGCAACCAGCACAATGTCCCCCAAGCAATATGGCTGACTTGGAAGTCACCTATACAAGACAACCAGCAAAATGTCCCCCATGCAATATGGCTGACTTGGAAGTCACCTATACAATACAACCAGCACAATGTCCCCCATGCAATATGGCTGACTTGGAAGTCACCTATACAATACAACCAGCACAATGTCCCCCATGCAATATGGCTGACTTGGAAGTCACCTATACAACACAACCAGCACAATGTCCCCCATGCAATATGGCTGACTTGGAAGTCACCTAAACAACACAACCAGCACAAATGTCCCCCATGCAATATGGCTGACTTGGAAGTCACCTATAGAACATGGCCACCAGCACAATGTCCCCCATGCAATATGGCTCACTTGGAAGTCACCTATACAATACAACCAGCACAATGTCCCCCATGCAATATGGCTGACTTGGAAGTCACCTATACAATACAACCAGCACAATGTCCCCCATGCAATATGGCTAACTTGGAAGTCACCTATACAACACAACCAGCACAATGTCCCCCATGCAATATGGCTGACTTGGAAGTCACCTATACAACACAACCAGCACAATGTCCCCCATGCAATATGGCTCACTTGAAAGTCACCTATACAAAATGGCAACCAGCACAATGTCCCCCATGCAATATGGCTGACTTGGAAGTCACCTATACAACACAACCAGCACAATGTCCCCCAAGCAATATGGCTGACTTGGAAGTCACCTATAGGACATGGCAACCAGCACAATGTCCCCCATGCAATATGGCTGACTTGGAAGTCACCTATACATACAACCAGCACAATGTCCCCCATGCAATATGGCTGACTTGGAAGTCACCTATAAAATACATCCAGCACAATGTCCCCCATGCAATATGGCTGAATTGGAAGTCACCTATAGAAAATGGCAACCAGCACAATGTCCCCCAAGCAATATGGCTGACTTGGAAGTCACCTATACAAGACAACCAGCAAAATGTCCCCCATGCAATATGGCTGACTTGGAAGTCACCTATACAATACAACCAGCACAATGTCCCCCATGCAATATGGCTGACTTGGAAGTCACCTATACAATACAACCAGCACAATGTCCCCCATGCAATATGGCTGACTTGGAAGTCACCTATACAACACAACCAGCACAATGTCCCCCATGCAATATGGCTGACTTGGAAGTCACCTAAACAACACAACCAGCACAAATGTCCCCCATGCAATATGGCTGACTTGGAAGTCACCTATAGAACATGGCCACCAGCACAATGTCCCCCATGCAATATGGCTCACTTGGAAGTCACCTATACAATACAACCAGCACAATGTCCCCCATGCAATATGGCTGACTTGGAAGTCACCTATACAATACAACCAGCACAATGTCCCCCATGCAATATGGCTAACTTGGAAGTCACCTATACAACACAACCAGCACAATGTCCCCCATGCAATATGGCTGACTTGGAAGTCACCTATACAACACAACCAGCACAATGTCCCCCATGCAATATGGCTCACTTGAAAGTCACCTATACAAAATGGCAACCAGCACAATGTCCCCCATGCAATATGGCTGACTTGGAAGTCACCTATACAACATGGCAACCAGCACAATTTCCCCCATGTAATATGGCTGACTTGGAAGTCACCTATACAAGACAACCAGCACAATGTCCGCCAAGCAATATGGCTGACTTGGAAGTCACCTATACAAGACAACCAGCACAATGTCCCCCATGCAATATGGCTGACTTGGAAGTCACCTATACAAGACAACCAGCACAATGTCCTCCAAGCAATATGGCTGACTTGGAAGTCACCTATAGAATATGGCCACCAGCACAATGTCCCCCATGCAATATGGCTGACTTGGAAGTCACCTATACAACATGGCAACCAGCACAATGTCCCCCAAGCAATATGGCTGACTTGGAAGTCACCTATACAACATGGCCACCAGCACAATGTCCCCCATGCAACACGGCTGACTTGGAAGTCACCTATACAAGACAACCAGCACAATGTCCCCCATGCAATATGGCTGACTTGGAAGTCACCTATACAACACAACCATCACAATGTCCCCCAAGCAATATGGCTCACTTGGAAGTCACCTATACAACATTGCAACCAGCACAATGTCCCCCATGCAATATGGCTGACTTGGAAGTCACCTATACAATACAACCAGCACAATGTCCCCCAAGCAATATGGCTGACTTGGAAGTCACCTATAGAACATGGCCACCAGCAAAATGTCCCCCATGCAATATGGCTGACTTGGAAGTCACCTATACAAGACAACCAGCACAATGTCCCCCATGCAATATGGCTGACTTGGAAGTCACCTATAGAACATGGCCACCAGCACAATGTCCCCCATGCAATATGGCTGACTTGGAAGTCACCTTTACAACATGGCAACCAGCACAATGTCCCCCAAGCAATATGGCTGACTTGGAAGTCACCTATAGAACATGGCCACCAGCACAATGTCCCCCAAGCAATATGGCTGACTTGGAAGTCACCTATAGAACATGGCAACCAGCACAATGTCCCCCAAGCAATATGGCTGACTTGGAAGTCACCTATACAAGACAACCAGCACAATGTCCCCCATGCAATATGGCTGACTTGGAAGTCACCTATAGGACATGGCAACCAGCACAATGTCCCCCATGCAATATGGCTGACTTGGAAGTCACCTATACATACAACCAGCACAATGTCCCCCATGCAATATGGCTGACTTGGAAGTCACCTATACAATACAACCAGCACAATGTCCCCCATGCAATATGGCTGAATTGGAAGTCACCTATAGAAAATGGCAACCAGCAGAATGTCCACCAAGCAATATGGCTGACTTGGAAGTCACCTATACAAGACAACCAGCACAATGTCCCCCATGCAATATGGCTGACTTGGAAGTCACCTATACAATACAACCAGCACAATGTCCCCCATGCAATATGGCTGACTTGGAAGTCACCTATACAATACAACCAGCACAATGTCCCCCATGCAATATGGCTGACTTGGAAGTCACCTATACAAAACAACCAGCACAATGTCCCCCATGCAATATGGCTGACTTGGAAGTCACCTATAGAACATGGTCACCAGCACAATGTCCCCCATGCAATATGGCTGACTTGGAAGTCACCTATACAACATGGCAACCAGCACAATGTCCCCCATGCAATATGACTGACTTGGAAGTCACCTATACAATACAACCAGCACAATGTCCCGAAAGCAATATGGCTGACTTGGAAGTCACCTATACAAGACAACCAGCACAATGTCCCCCATGCAATATGGCTCACTTGGAAGTCACCTATAGGACATGGCCACCAGCACAATGTCCCCCATGCAATATGGCTGACTTGGAAGTCACCTATACAATACAACCAGCACAATGTCCCCCATGCAATATGGCTGATTTGGAAGTCACCTATACAACACAACCAGCACAATGTCCCCCAAGCAATATGGCTGACTTGGAATTCACCTATACAAGACAACCAGCACAATGTCCCCCATGCAATATGGCTGACTTGGAAGTCACCTATAGGACATGGCAACCAGCACAATGTCCCCCATGCAATATGGCTGACTTGGAAGTCACCTATACATACAACCAGCACAATGTCCCCCATGCAATATGGCTGACTTGGAAGTCACCTATACAATACAACCAGCACAATGTCCCCCATGCAATATGGCTGAATTGGAAGTCACCTATAGAAAATGGCAACCAGCACAATGTCCCCCAAGCAATATGGCTGACTTGGATGTCACCTATACAAGACAACCAGCACAATGTCCCCCATGCAATATGGCTGACTTGGAAGTTACCTATACAATACAACCAGCACAATGTCCCCCATGCAATATGGCTGACTTGGAAGTCACCTATACAATACAACCAGCACAATGTCCCCCATGCAATATGGCTGACTTGGAAGTCACCTATACAACACAACCAGCACAATGTCCCCCATGCAATATGGCTGACTTGGAAGTCACCTATAGAACATGGCCACCAGCACAATGTCCCCCATGCAATATGGCTGACTTGGAAGTCACCTATACAACATGGCAACCAGCACAATGTCCCCCATGCAATATGGCTGACTTGGAAGTCACCTATACAATACAACCAGCACAATGTCCCGAAAGCAATATGGCTGACTTGGAAGTCACCTATACAAGACAACCAGCACAATGTCCCCCATGCAATATGGCTCACTTGGAAATCACCTAGAGGACATGGCCACCAGCACAATGTCCCCCATGCAATATGGCTGACTTGGAAGTCACCTATACAATACAACCAGCACAATGTCCCCCATGCAATATGGCTGATTTGGAAGTCACCTATACAACACAACCAGCACAATGTCCCCCATGCAATATGGCTGACTTGGAAGTCACCTATACAAGACAACCAGCACAATGTCCCCCATGCAATATGGCTGACTTGGAAGTCACCTATAGAACATGGCCACCAGCACAATGTCCCCCATGCAATATGGCTGACTTGGAAGTCACCTATACAACATGGCAACCAGCACAATGTCCTCCAAGCAATATGGCTGACTTGGAAGTCACCTATACAACATGGCAACCAGCACAATGTCCCCCAAGCAATATGGCTGACTTGGAAGTCACCTATAGAACATGGCAACCAGCACAATGTCCCCCAAGCAATATGGCTGACTTAAAAGTCACCTATACAAGACAACCAGCACAATTTCCCCCATGCAATATGGCTGACTTGGAAGTCACCTATAGGACATGGCAACCAGCACAATGTCCCCCATGCAATATGGCTGACTTGTAAGTCACCTATACAACATGGCAACCAGCACAATGTCCCCCATGCAATATGGCTGACTTGGAAGTCACCTATAGAACATGGCCACCAGCACAATGTCCCCCAAGCAATATGGCTGACTTGGAAGTCACCTATACAACATGGCCACCAGCACAATGTCCCCCATGCAACACGGCTGACTTGGAAGTCACCTATACAAGACGACCAGCACAATGTCCCCCATGCAATATGGCTGACTTGGAAGTCACCTATACAACACAACCAGCACAATGTCCCCCAAGCAATATGGCTCACTTGGAAGTCACCTATACAACATGGCCACCAGCACAATGTCCCCCATGCAATATGGCTGAATTGGAAGTCACCTATACAAGACAACCAGCACAATGTCCCCCATGCAATATGGCTGACTTGGAAGTCACCTATAGAACATGGCCACCAGCACAATGTCCCCCATGCAATATGGCTGACTTGGAAGTCACCTATACAACATGGCAACCAGCACAATGTCCCCCATGCAATATGGCTGACTTGGAAGTCACCTAAACAACACAACCAGCACAAATGTCCCCCATGCAATATGGCTGACTTGGAAGTCACCTATAGAACATGGCCACCAGCACAATGTCCCCCATGCAATATGGCTCACTTGGAAGTCACCTATACAATACAACCAGCACAATGTCCCCCATGCAATATGGCTGACTTGGAAGTCACCTATACAATACAACCAGCACAATGTCCCCCATGCAATATGGCTAACTTGGAAGTCACCTATACAACACAACCAGCACAATGTCCCCCATGCAATATGGCTGACTTGGAAGTCACCTATACAACACAACCAGCACAATGTCCCCCATGCAATATGGCTCACTTGAAAGTCACCTATACAAAATGGCAACCAGCACAATGTCCCCCATGCAATATGGCTGACTTGGAAGTCACCTATACAACATGGCAACCAGCACAATTTCCCCCATGTAATATGGCTGACTTGGAAGTCACCTATACAAGACAACCAGCACAATGTCCGCCAAGCAATATGGCTGACTTGGAAGTCACCTATACAAGACAACCAGCACAATGTCCCCCATGCAATATGGCTTACTTGGAAGTCACCTATACAAGACAACCAGCACAATGTCCTCCAAGCAATATGGCTGACTTGGAAGTCACCTATAGAATATGGCCACCAGCACAATGTCCCCCATGCAATATGGCTGACTTGGAAGTCACCTATACAACATGGCAACCAGCACAATGTCCCCCAAGCAATATGGCTCACTTGGAAGTCACCTATACAACATGGCAACCAGCACAATGTCCCCCATGCAATATGGCTGACTTGGAAGTCACCTATAGAACATGGCCACCAGCACAATGTCCCCCATGCAACACGACTGACTTGGAAGTCACCTATACAAGACAACCAGCACAATGGCCCCCAAGCAATATGGCTGACTTGGAAGACACCTATACAACACAACCAGCACAATGTCCCCCAAGCAATATGGCTGACTTGGAAGTCACCTATAGGACATGGCAACCAGCACAATGTCCCCCATGCAATATGGCTGACTTGGAAGTCACCTATACATACAACCAGCACAATGTCCCCCATGCAATATGGCTGACTTGGAAGTCACCTATAAAATACATCCAGCACAATGTCCCCCATGCAATATGGCTGAATTGGAAGTCACCTATAGAAAATGGCAACCAGCACAATGTCCCCCAAGCAATATGGCTGACTTGGAAGTCACCTATACAAGACAACCAGCAAAATGTCCCCCATGCAATATGGCTGACTTGGAAGTCACCTATACAATACAACCAGCACAATGTCCCCCATGCAATATGGCTGACTTGGAAGTCACCTATACAATACAACCAGCACAATGTCCCCCATGCAATATGGCTGACTTGGAAGTCACCTATACAACACAACCAGCACAATGTCCCCCATGCAATATGGCTGACTTGGAAGTCACCTAAACAACACAACCAGCACAAATGTCCCCCATGCAATATGGCTGACTTGGAAGTCACCTATAGAACATGGCCACCAGCACAATGTCCCCCATGCAATATGGCTCACTTGGAAGTCACCTATACAATACAACCAGCACAATGTCCCCCATGCAATATGGCTGACTTGGAAGTCACCTATACAATACAACCAGCACAATGTCCCCCATGCAATATGGCTAACTTGGAAGTCACCTATACAACACAACCAGCACAATGTCCCCCATGCAATATGGCTGACTTGGAAGTCACCTATACAACACAATCAGCACAATGTCCCCCATGCAATATGGCTCACTTGAAAGTCACCTATACAAAATGGCAACCAGCACAATGTCCCCCATGCAATATGGCTGACTTGGAAGTCACCTATACAACATGGCAACCAGCACAATTTCCCCCATGTAATATGGCTGACTTGGAAGTCACCTATACAAGACAACCAGCACAATGTCCGCCAAGCAATATGGCTGACTTGGAAGTCACCTATACAAGACAACCAGCACAATGTCCCCCATGCAATATGGCTGACTTGGAAGTCACCTATACAAGACAACCAGCACAATGTCCTCCAAGCAATATGGCTGACTTGGAAGTCACCTATAGAATATGGCCACCAGCACAATGTCCCCCATGCAATATGGCTGACTTGGAAGTCACCTATACAACATGGCAACCAGCACAATGTCCCCCAAGCAATATGGCTGACTTGGAAGTCACCTATACAACATGGCCACCAGCACAATGTCCCCCATGCAACACGGCTGACTTGGAAGTCACCTATACAAGACAACCAGCACAATGTCCCCCATGCAATATGGCTGACTTGGAAGTCACCTATACAACACAACCAGCACAATGTCCCCCAAGCAATATGGCTCACTTGGAAGTCACCTATACAACATTGCAACCAGCACAATGTCCCCCATGCAATATGGCTGACTTGGAAGTCACCTATACAATACAACCAGCACAATGTCCCCCAAGCAATATGGCTGACTTGGAAGTCACCTATAGAACATGGCCACCAGCAAAATGTCCCCCATGCAATATGGCTGACTTGGAAGTCACCTATACAAGACAACCAGCACAATGTCCCCCATGCAATATGGCTGACTTGGAAGTCACCTATAGAACATGGCCACCAGCACAATGTCCCCCATGCAATATGGCTGACTTGGAAGTCACCTTTACAACATGGCAACCAGCACAATGTCCCCCAAGCAATATGGCTGACTTGGAAGTCACCTATAGAACATGGCCACCAGCACAATGTCCCCCAAGCAATATGGCTGACTTGGAAGTCACCTATAGAACATGGCAACCAGCACAATGTCCCCCAAGCAATATGGCTGACTTGGAAGTCACCTATACAAGACAACCAGCACAATGTCCCCCATGCAATATGGCTGACTTGGAAGTCACCTATAGGACATGGCAACCAGCACAATGTCCCCCATGCAATATGGCTGACTTGGAAGTCACCTATACATACAACCAGCACAATGTCCCCCATGCAATATGGCTGACTTGGAAGTCACCTATACAATACAACCAGCACAATGTCCCCCATGCAATATGGCTGAATTGGAAGTCACCTATAGAAAATGGCAACCAGCACAATGTCCACCAAGCAATATGGCTGACTTGGAAGTCACCTATACAAGACAACCAGCACAATGTCCCCCATGCAATATGGCTGACTTGGAAGTCACCTATACAATACAACCAGCACAATGTCCCCCATGCAATATGGCTGACTTGGAAGTCACCTATACAATACAACCAGCACAATGTCCCCCAAGCAATATGGCTGACTTGGAAGTCACCTATACAACATGGCCACCAGCACAATGTCCCCCATGCAACACGGCTGACTTGGAAGTCACCTATACAAGACAACCAGCACAATGTCCCCCATGCAATATGGCTGACTTGGAAGTCACCTATACAACACAACCAGCACAATGTCCCCCAAGCAATATGGCTCACTTGGAAGTCACCTATACAACATTGCAACCAGCACAATGTCCCCCATGCAATATGGCTGACTTGGAAGTCACCTATACAATACAACCAGCACAATGTCCCCCAAGCAATATGGCTGACTTGGAAGTCACCTATAGAACATGGCCACCAGCAAAATGTCCCCCATGCAATATGGCTGACTTGGAAGTCACCTATACAAGACAACCAGCACAATGTCCCCCATGCAATATGGCTGACTTGGAAGTCACCTATAGAACATGGCCACCAGCACAATGTCCCCCATGCAATATGGCTGACTTGGAAGTCACCTTTACAACATGGCAACCAGCACAATGTCCCCCAAGCAATATGGCTGACTTGGAAGTCACCTATAGAACATGGCCACCAGCACAATGTCCCCCAAGCAATATGGCTGACTTGGAAGTCACCTATAGAACATGGCAACCAGCACAATGTCCCCCAAGCAATATGGCTGACTTGGAAGTCACCTATACAAGACAACCAGCACAATGTCCCCCATGCAATATGGCTGACTTGGAAGTCACCTATAGGACATGGCAACCAGCACAATGTCCCCCATGCAATATGGCTGACTTGGAAGTCACCTATACATACAACCAGCACAATGTCCCCCATGCAATATGGCTGACTTGGAAGTCACCTATACAATACAACCAGCACAATGTCCCCCATGCAATATGGCTGAATTGGAAGTCACCTATAGAAAATGGCAACCAGCACAATGTCCACCAAGCAATATGGCTGACTTGGAAGTCACCTATACAAGACAACCAGCACAATGTCCCCCATGCAATATGGCTGACTTGGAAGTCACCTATACAATACAACCAGCACAATGTCCCCCATGCAATATGGCTGACTTGGAAGTCACCTATACAATACAACCAGCACAATGTCCCCCATGCAATATGGCTGACTTGGAAGTCACCTATACAAAACAACCAGCACAATGTCCCCCATGCAATATGGCTGACTTGGAAGTCACCTATAGAACATGGCCACCAGCACAATGTCCCCCATGCAATATGGCTGACTTGGAAGTCACCTATACAACATGGCAACCAGCACAATGTCCCCCATGCAATATGACTGACTTGGAAGTCACCTATACAATACAACCAGCACAATGTCCCGAAAGCAATATGGCTGACTTGGAAGTCACCTATACAAGACAACCAGCACAATGTCCCCCATGCAATATGGCTCACTTGGAAGTCACCTATAGGACATGGCCACCAGCACAATGTCCCCCATGCAATATGGCTGACTTGGAAGTCACCTATACAATACAACCAGCACAATGTCCCCCATGCAATATGGCTGATTTGGAAGTCACCTATACAACACAACCAGCACAATGTCCCCCAAGCAATATGGCTGACTTGGAATTCACCTATACAAGACAACCAGCACAATGTCCCCCATGCAATATGGCTGACTTGGAAGTCACCTATAGGACATGGCAACCAGCACAATGTCCCCCATGCAATATGGCTGACTTGGAAGTCACCTATACATACAACCAGCACAATGTCCCCCATGCAATATGGCTGACTTGGAAGTCACCTATACAATACAACCAGCACAATGTCCCCCATGCAATATGGCTGAATTGGAAGTCACCTATAGAAAATGGCAACCAGCACAATGTCCCCCAAGCAATATGGCTGACTTGGATGTCACCTATACAAGACAACCAGCACAATGTCCCCCATGCAATATGGCTGACTTGGAAGTTACCTATACAATACAACCAGCACAATGTCCCCCATGCAATATGGCTGACTTGGAAGTCACCTATACAATACAACCAGCACAATGTCCCCCATGCAATATGGCTGACTTGGAAGTCACCTATACAACACAACCAGCACAATGTCCCCCATGCAATATGGCTGACTTGGAAGTCACCTATAGAACATGGCCACCAGCACAATGTCCCCCATGCAATATGGCTGACTTGGAAGTCACCTATACAACATGGCAACCAGCACAATGTCCCCCATGCAATATGGCTGACTTGGAAGTCACCTATACAATACAACCAGCACAATCTCCCGAAAGCAATATGGCTGACTTGGAAGTCACCTATACAAGACAACCAGCACAATGTCCCCCATGCAATATGGCTCACTTGGAAATCACCTAGAGGACATGGCCACCAGCACAATGTCCCCCATGCAATATGGCTGACTTGGAAGTCACCTATACAATACAACCAGCACAATGTCCCCCATGCAATATGGCTGATTTGGAAGTCACCTATACAACACAACCAGCACAATGTCCCCCATGCAATATGGCTGACTTGGAAGTCACCTATACAAGACAACCAGCACAATGTCCCCCATGCAATATGGCTGACTTGGAAGTCACCTATAGAACATGGCCACCAGCACAATGTCCCCCATGCAATATGGCTGACTTGGAAGTCACCTATACAACATGGCAACCAGCACAATGTCCTCCAAGCAATATGGCTGACTTGGAAGTCACCTATACAACATGGCAACCAGCACAATGTCCCCCAAGCAATATGGCTGACTTGGAAGTCACCTATAGAACATGGCAACCAGCACAATGTCCCCCAAGCAATATGGCTGACTTAAAAGTCACCTATACAAGACAACCAGCACAATTTCCCCCATGCAATATGGCTGACTTGGAAGTCACCTATAGGACATGGCAACCAGCACAATGTCCCCCATGCAATATGGCTGACTTGTAAGTCACCTATACAACATGGCAACCAGCACAATGTCCCCCATGCAATATGGCTGACTTGGAAGTCACCTATAGAACATGGCCACCAGCACAATGTCCCCCAAGCAATATGGCTGACTTGGAAGTCACCTATACAACATGGCCACCAGCACAATGTCCCCCATGCAACACGGCTGACTTGGAAGTCACCTATACAAGACGACCAGCACAATGTCCCCCATGCAATATGGCTGACTTGGAAGTCACCTATACAACACAACCAGCACAATGTCCCCCAAGCAATATGGCTCACTTGGAAGTCACCTATACAACATGGCCACCAGCACAATGTCCCCCATGCAATATGGCTGAATTGGAAGTCACCTATACAAGACAACCAGCACAATGTCCCCCATGCAATATGGCTGACTTGGAAGTCACCTATAGAACATGGCCACCAGCGCAATGTCCCCCATGCAATATGGCTGACTTGGAAGTCACCTATACAACATGGCAACCAGCACAATGTCCCCCATGCAATATGGCTGACTTGGAAGTCACCTAAACAACACAACCAGCACAAATGTCCCCCATGCAATATGGCTGACTTGGAAGTCACCTATAGAACATGGCCACCAGCACAATGTCCCCCATGCAATATGGCTCACTTGGAAGTCACCTATACAATACAACCAGCACAATGTCCCCCATGCAATATGGCTGACTTGGAAGTCACCTATACAATACAACCAGCACAATGTCCCCCATGCAATATGGCTAACTTGGAAGTCACCTATACAACACAACCAGCACAATGTCCCCCATGCAATATGGCTGACTTGGAAGTCACCTATACAACACAACCAGCACAATGTCCCCCATGCAATATGGCTCACTTGAAAGTCACCTATACAAAATGGCAACCAGCACAATGTCCCCCATGCAATATGGCTGACTTGGAAGTCACCTATACAACATGGCAACCAGCACAATTTCCCCCATGTAATATGGCTGACTTGGAAGTCACCTATACAAGACAACCAGCACAATGTCCGCCAAGCAATATGGCTGACTTGGAAGTCACCTATACAAGACAACCAGCACAATGTCCCCCATGCAATATGGCTTACTTGGAAGTCACCTATACAAGACAACCAGCACAATGTCCTCCAAGCAATATGGCTGACTTGGAAGTCACCTATAGAATATGGCCACCAGCACAATGTCCCCCATGCAATATGGCTGACTTGGAAGTCACCTATACAACATGGCAACCAGCACAATGTCCCCCAAGCAATATGGCTCACTTGGAAGTCACCTATACAACATGGCAACCAGCACAATGTCCCCCATGCAATATGGCTGACTTGGAAGTCACCTATAGAACATGGCCACCAGCACAATGTCCCCCATGCAACACGACTGACTTGGAAGTCACCTATACAAGACAACCAGCACAATGTCCCCCAAGCAATATGGCTGACTTGGAAGACACCTATACAACACAACCAGCACAATGTCCCCCAAGCAATATGGCTGACTTGGAAGTCACCTATAGGACATGGCAACCAGCACAATGTCCCCCATGCAATATGGCTGACTTGGAAGTCACCTATACATACAACCAGCACAATGTCCCCCATGCAATATGGCTGACTTGGAAGTCACCTATAAAATACATCCAGCACAATGTCCCCCATGCAATATGGCTGAATTGGAAGTCACCTATAGAAAATGGCAACCAGCACAATGTCCCCCAAGCAATATGGCTGACTTGGAAGTCACCTATACAAGACAACCAGCAAAATGTCCCCCATGCAATATGGCTGACTTGGAAGTCACCTATACAATACAACCAGCACAATGTCCCCCATGCAATATGGCTGACTTGGAAGTCACCTATACAATACAACCAGCACAATGTCCCCCATGCAATATGGCTGACTTGGAAGTCACCTATACAACACAACCAGCACAATGTCCCCCATGCAATATGGCTGACTTGGAAGTCACCTAAACAACACAACCAGCACAAATGTCCCCCATGCAATATGGCTGACTTGGAAGTCACCTATAGAACATGGCCACCAGCACAATGTCCCCCATGCAATATGGCTCACTTGGAAGTCACCTATACAATACAACCAGCACAATGTCCCCCATGCAATATGGCTGACTTGGAAGTCACCTATACAATACAACCAGCACAATGTCCCCCATGCAATATGGCTAACTTGGAAGTCACCTATACAACACAACCAGCACAATGTCCCCCATGCAATATGGCTGACTTGGAAGTCACCTATACAACACAACCAGCACAATGTCCCCCATGCAATATGGCTCACTTGAAAGTCACCTATACAAAATGGCAACCAGCACAATGTCCCCCATGCAATATGGCTGACTTGGAAGTCACCTATACAACATGGCAACCAGCACAATTTCCCCCATGTAATATGGCTGACTTGGAAGTCACCTATACAAGACAACCAGCACAATGTCCGCCAAGCAATATGGCTGACTTGGAAGTCACCTATACAAGACAACCAGTACAATGTCCCCCATGCAATATGGCTGACTTGGAAGTCACCTATACAAGACAACCAGCACAATGTCCTCCAAGCAATATGGCTGACTTGGAAGTCACCTATAGAATATGGCCACCAGCACAATGTCCCCCATGCAATATGGCTGACTTGGAAGTCACCTATACAACATGGCAACCAGCACAATGTCCCCCAAGCAATATGGCTGACTTGGAAGTCACCTATACAACATGGCCACCAGCACAATGTCCCCCATGCAACACGGCTGACTTGGAAGTCACCTATACAAGACAACCAGCACAATGTCCCCCATGCAATATGGCTGACTTGGAAGTCACCTATACAACACAACCAGCACAATGTCCCCCAAGCAATATGGCTCACTTGGAAGTCACCTATACAACATTGCAACCAGCACAATGTCCCCCATGCAATATGGCTGACTTGGAAGTCACCTATACAATACAACCAGCACAATGTCCCCCAAGCAATATGGCTGACTTGGAAGTCACCTATAGAACATGGCCACCAGCAAAATGTCCCCCATGCAATATGGCTGACTTGGAAGTCACCTATACAAGACAACCAGCACAATGTCCCCCATGCAATATGGCTGACTTGGAAGTCACCTATAGAACATGGCCACCAGCACAATGTCCCCCATGCAATATGGCTGACTTGGAAGTCACCTTTACAACATGGCAACCAGCACAATGTCCCCCAAGCAATATGGCTGACTTGGAAGTCACCTATAGAACATGGCCACCAGCACAATGTCCCCCAAGCAATATGGCTGACTTGGAAGTCACCTATAGAACATGGCAACCAGCACAATGTCCCCCAAGCAATATGGCTGACTTGGAAGTCACCTATACAAGACAACCAGCACAATGTCCCCCATGCAATATGGCTGACTTGGAAGTCACCTATAGGACATGGCAACCAGCACAATGTCCCCCATGCAATATGGCTGACTTGGAAGTCACCTATACATACAACCAGCACAATGTCCCCCATGCAATATGGCTGACTTGGAAGTCACCTATACAATACAACCAGCACAATGTCCCCCATGCAATATGGCTGAATTGGAAGTCACCTATAGAAAATGGCAACCAGCACAATGTCCACCAAGCAATATGGCTGACTTGGAAGTCACCTATACAAGACAACCAGCACAATGTCCCCCATGCAATATGGCTGACTTGGAAGTCACCTATACAATACAACCAGCACAATGTCCCCCATGCAATATGGCTGACTTGGAAGTCACCTATACAAAACAACCAGCACAATGTCCCCCATGCAATATGGCTGACTTGGAAGTCACCTATAGAACATGGCCACCAGCACAATGTCCCCCATGCAATATGGCTGACTTGGAAGTCACCTATACAACATGGCAACCAGCACAATGTCCCCCATGCAATATGACTGACTTGGAAGTCACCTATACAATACAACCAGCACAATGTCCCGAAAGCAATATGGCTGACTTGGAAGTCACCTATACAAGACAACCAGCACAATGTCCCCCATGCAATATGGCTCACTTGGAAGTCACCTATAGGACATGGCCACCAGCACAATGTCCCCCATGCAATATGGCTGACTTGGAAGTCACCTATACAATACAACCAGCACAATGTCACCCATGCAATATGGCTGATTTGGAAGTCACCTATACAACACAACCAGCACAATGTCCCCCAAGCAATATGGCTGACTTGGAATTCACCTATACAAGACAACCAGCACAATGTCCCCCATGCAATATGGCTGACTTGGAAGTCACCTATAGGACATGGCAACCAGCACAATGTCCCCCATGCAATATGGCTGACTTGGAAGTCACCTATACATACAACCAGCACAATGTCCCCCATGCAATATGGCTGACTTGGAAGTCACCTATACACATTGTGCTGGTGGCCATGTTCTATAGGTGACTTCCAAGTCAGCCATATTGCATGGGGGACATTGTGCTGGTTGTCTTGTATAGGTGACTTCCAAGTCAGCCATATTGCATGGGGGACATTTTGCTGGTGGCCATGTTCTATAGGTGACTTCCAAGTCAGCCATATTGCTTGGGGGACATTGTGCTGGTTGTATTGTATAGGTGACTTCCAAGTCAGCCATATTGCATGGGGGACATTGTGCTGGTTGCAATGTTGTATAGGTGACTTCCAAGTGAGCCATATTGCTTGGGGGACATTGTGCTGGTTGTGTTGTATAGGTGACTTCCAAGTCAGCCATATTGCATGGGGGACATTGTGCTGGTTGTCTTGTATAGGTGACTTCCAAGTCAGCCGTGTTGCATGGGGGACATTGTGCTGGTGGCCATGTTGTATAGGTGACTTCCAAGTCAGCCATATTGCTTGGGGGACATTGTGCTGGTTGCCATGTTGTATAGGTGACTTCCAAGTCAGCCATATTGCATGGGGGACATTGTGCTGGTGGCCATATTCTATAGGTGACTTCCAAGTCAGCCATATTGCTTGGAGGACATTGTGCTGGTTGTCTTGTATAGGTGACTTCCAAGTCAGCCATATTGCATGGGGGACATTGTGCTGGTTGTCTTGTATAGGTGACTTCCAAGTCAGCCATATTGCTTGGCGGACATTGTGCTGGTTGTCTTGTATAGGTGACTTCCAAGTCAGCCATATTACATGGGGGAAATTGTGCTGGTTGCCATGTTGTATAGGTGACTTCCAAGTCAGCCATATTGCATGGGGGACATTGTGCTGGTTGCCATTTTGTATAGGTGACTTTCAAGTGAGCCATATTGCATGGGGGACATTGTGCTGGTTGTGTTGTATAGGTGACTTCCAAGTCAGCCATATTGCATGGGGGACATTGTGCTGGTTGTGTTGTATAGGTGACTTCCAAGTTAGCCATATTGCATGGGGGACATTGTGCTGGTTGTATTGTATAGGTGACTTCCAAGTCAGCCATATTGCATGGGGGACATTGTGCTGGTTGTATTGTATAGGTGACTTCCAAGTGAGCCATATTGCATGGGGGACATTGTGCTGGTGGCCATGTTCTATAGGTGACTTCCAAGTCAGCCATATTGCATGGGGGACATTTGTGCTGGTTGTGTTGTTTAGGTGACTTCCAAGTCAGCCATATTGCATGGGGGACATTGTGCTGGTTGTGTTGTATAGGTGACTTCCAAGTCAGCCATATTGCATGGGGGACATTGTGCTGGTTGTATTGTATAGGTGACTTCCAAGTCAGCCATATTGCATGGGGGACATTGTGCTGGTTGTATTGTATAGGTGACTTCCAAGTCAGCCATATTGCATGGGGGACATTTTGCTGGTTGTCTTGTATAGGTGACTTCCAAGTCAGCCATATTGCTTGGGGGACATTGTGCTGGTTGCCATTTTCTATAGGTGACTTCCAATTCAGCCATATTGCATGGGGGACATTGTGCTGGATGTATTTTATAGGTGACTTCCAAGTCAGCCATATTGCATGGGGGACATTGTGCTGGTTGTATGTATAGGTGACTTCCAAGTCAGCCATATTGCATGGGGGACATTGTGCTGGTTGCCATGTCCTATAGGTGACTTCCAAGTCAGCCATATTGCTTGGGGGACATTGTGCTGGTTGTGTTGTATAGGTGTCTTCCAAGTCAGCCATATTGCTTGGGGGACATTGTGCTGGTTGTCTTGTATAGGTGACTTCCAAGTCAGTCGTGTTGCATGGGGGACATTGTGCTGGTGGCCATGTTCTATAGGTGACTTCCAAGTCAGCCATATTGCATGGGGGACATTGTGCTGGTTGCCATGTTGTATAGGTGACTTCCAAGTGAGCCATATTGCTTGGGGGACATTGTGCTGGTTGCCATGTTGTATAGGTGACTTCCAAGTCAGCCATATTGCATGGGGGACATTGTGCTGGTGGCCATATTCTATAGGTGACTTCCAAGTCAGCCATATTGCTTGGAGGACATTGTGCTGGTTGTCTTGTATAGGTGACTTCCAAGTAAGCCATATTGCATGGGGGACATTGTGCTGGTTGTCTTGTATAGGTGACTTCCAAGTCAGCCATATTGCTTGGCGGACATTGTGCTGGTTGTCTTGTATAGGTGACTTCCAAGTCAGCCATATTACATGGGGGAAATTGTGCTGGTTGCCATGTTGTATAGGTGACTTCCAAGTCAGCCATATTGCATGGGGGACATTGTGCTGGTTGCCATTTTGTATAGGTGACTTTCAAGTGAGCCATATTGCATGGGGGACATTGTGCTGGTTGTGTTGTATAGGTGACTTCCAAGTCAGCCATATTGCATGGGGGACATTGTGCTGGTTGTATTGTATAGGTGACTTCCAAGTTAGCCATATTGCATGGGGGACATTGTGCTGGTTGTATTGTATAGGTGACTTCCAAGTCAGCCATATTGCATGGGGGACATTGTGCTGGTTGTATTGTATAGGTGACTTCCAAGTGAGCCATATTGCATGGGGGACATTGTGCTGGTGGCCATGTTCTATAGGTGACTTCCAAGTCAGCCATATTGCATGGGGGACATTTGTGCTGGTTGTGTTGTTTAGGTGACTTCCAAGTCAGCCATATTGCATGGGGGACATTGTGCTGGTTGTGTTGTATAGGTGACTTCCAAGTCAGCCATATTGCATGGGGGACATTGTGCTGGTTGTATTGTATAGGTGACTTCCAAGTCAGCCATATTGCATGGGGGACATTGTGCTGGTTGTATTGTATAGGTGACTTCCAAGTCAGCCATATTGCATGGGGGACATTTTGCTGGTTGTCTTGTATAGGTGACTTCCAAGTCAGCCATATTGCTTGGGGGACATTGTGCTGGTTGCCATTTTCTATAGGTGACTTCCAATTCAGCCATATTGCATGGGGGACATTGTGCTGGATGTATTTTATAGGTGACTTCCAAGTCAGCCATATTGCATGGGGGACATTGTGCTGGTTGTATGTATAGGTGACTTCCAAGTCAGCCATATTGCATGGGGGACATTGTGCTGGTTGCCATGTCCTATAGGTGACTTCCAAGTCAGCCATATTGCATGGGGGACATTGTGCTGGTTGTCTTGTATAGGTGACTTCCAAGTCAGCCATATTGCTTGGGGGACATTGTGCTGGTTGCCATGTTCTATAGGTGACTTCCAAGTCAGCCATATTGCTTGGGGGACATTGTGCTGGTGGCCATGTTCTATAGGTGACTTCCAAGTCAGCCATATTGCTTGGGGGACATTGTGCTGGTTGCCATGTTGTATAGGTGACTTCCAAGTCAGCCATATTGCATGGGGGACATTGTGCTGGTGGCCATGTTCTATAGGTGACTTCCAAGTCAGCCATATTGCATGGGGGACATTGTGCTGGTTGTATTGTATAGGTGACTTCCAAGTGAGCCATATTGCATGGGGGACATTGTGCTGGTGGCCATGTTCTATAGGTGACTTCCAAGTCAGCCATATTGCATGGGGGACATTTGTGCTGGTTGTGTTGTTTAGGTGACTTCCAAGTCAGCCATATTGCATGGGGGACATTGTGCTGGTTGTGTTGTATAGGTGACTTCCAAGTCAGCCATATTGCATGGGGGACATTGTGCTGGTTGTATTGTATAGGTGACTTCCAAGTCAGCCATATTGCATGGGGGACATTGTGCTGGTTGTATTGTATAGGTGACTTCCAAGTCAGCCATATTGCATGGGGGACATTTTGCTGGTTGTCTTGTATAGGTGACTTCCAAGTCAGCCATATTGCTTGGGGGACATTGTGCTGGTTGCCATTTTCTATAGGTGACTTCCAATTCAGCCATATTGCATGGGGGACATTGTGCTGGATGTATTTTATAGGTGACTTCCAAGTCAGCCATATTGCATGGGGGACATTGTGCTGGTTGTATGTATAGGTGACTTCCAAGTCAGCCATATTGCATGGGGGACATTGTGCTGGTTGCCATGTCCTATAGGTGACTTCCAAGTCAGCCATATTGCTTGGGGGACATTGTGCTGGTTGTGTTGTATAGGTGTCTTCCAAGTCAGCCATATTGCTTGGGGGACATTGTGCTGGTTGTCTTGTATAGGTGACTTCCAAGTCAGTCGTGTTGCATGGGGGACATTGTGCTGGTGGCCATGTTCTATAGGTGACTTCCAAGTCAGCCATATTGCATGGGGGACATTGTGCTGGTTGCCATGTTGTATAGGTGACTTCCAAGTGAGCCATATTGCTTGGGGGACATTGTGCTGGTTGCCATGTTGTATAGGTGACTTCCAAGTCAGCCATATTGCATGGGGGACATTGTGCTGGTGGCCATATTCTATAGGTGACTTCCAAGTCAGCCATATTGCTTGGAGGACATTGTGCTGGTTGTCTTGTATAGGTGACTTCCAAGTAAGCCATATTGCATGGGGGACATTGTGCTGGTTGTCTTGTATAGGTGACTTCCAAGTCAGCCATATTGCTTGGCGGACATTGTGCTGGTTGTCTTGTATAGGTGACTTCCAAGTCAGCCATATTACATGGGGGAAATTGTGCTGGTTGCCATGTTGTATAGGTGACTTCCAAGTCAGCCATATTGCATGGGGGACATTGTGCTGGTTGCCATTTTGTATAGGTGACTTTCAAGTGAGCCATATTGCATGGGGGACATTGTGCTGGTTGTGGTGTATAGGTGACTTCCAAGTCAGCCATATTGCATGGGGGACATTGTGCTGGTTGTATTGTATAGGTGACTTCCAAGTTAGCCATATTGCATGGGGGACATTGTGCTGGTTGTATTGTATAGGTGACTTCCAAGTCAGCCATATTGCATGGGGGACATTGTGCTGGTTGTATTGTATAGGTGACTTCCAAGTGAGCCATATTGCATGGGGGACATTGTGCTGGTGGCCATGTTCTATAGGTGACTTCCAAGTCAGCCATATTGCATGGGGGACATTTGTGCTGGTTGTGTTGTTTAGGTGACTTCCAAGTCAGCCATATTGCATGGGGGACATTGTGCTGGTTGTGTTGTATAGGTGACTTCCAAGTCAGCCATATTGCATGGGGGACATTGTGCTGGTTGTATTGTATAGGTGACTTCCAAGTCAGCCATATTGCATGGGGGACATTGTGCTGGTTGTATTGTATAGGTGACTTCCAAGTCAGCCATATTGCATGGGGGACATTTTGCTGGTTGTCTTGTATAGGTGACTTCCAAGTCAGCCATATTGCTTGGGGGACATTGTGCTGGTTGCCATTTTCTATAGGTGACTTCCAATTCAGCCATATTGCATGGGGGACATTGTGCTGGATGTATTTTATAGGTGACTTCCAAGTCAGCCATATTGCATGGGGGACATTGTGCTGGTTGTATGTATAGGTGACTTCCAAGTCAGCCATATTGCATGGGGGACATTGTGCTGGTTGCCATGTCCTATAGGTGACTTCCAAGTCAGCCATATTGCATGGGGGACATTGTGCTGGTTGTCTTGTATAGGTGACTTCCAAGTCAGCCATATTGCTTGGGGGACATTGTGCTGGTTGCCATGTTCTATAGGTGACTTCCAAGTCAGCCATATTGCTTGGGGGACATTGTGCTGGTGGCCATGTTCTATAGGTGACTTCCAAGTCAGCCATATTGCTTGGGGGACATTGTGCTGGTTGCCATGTTGTATAGGTGACTTCCAAGTCAGCCATATTGCATGGGGGACATTGTGCTGGTGGCCATGTTCTATAGGTGACTTCCAAGTCAGCCATATTGCATGGGGGACATTGTGCTGGTTGTCTTGTATAGGTGACTTCCAATTCAGCCATATTGCATGGGGGACATTGTGCTGGTGGCCATGTTCTATAGGTGACTTCCAAGTCAGCCATATTGCTTGGGGGACATTGTGCTGGTTGTATTGTATAGGTGACTTCCAAGTCAGCCATATTGCATGGGGGACATTGTGCTGGTTGCCATGTTGTATAGGTGACTTCCAAGTGAGCCATATTGCTTGGGGGACATTGTGCTGGTTGTGTTGTATAGGTGACTTCCAAGTCAGCCATATTGCATGGGGGACATTGTGCTGGTCGTCTTGTATAGGTGACTTCCAAGTCAGCCGTGTTGCATGGGGGACATTGTGCTGGTGGCCATGTTGTATAGGTGACTTCCAAGTCAGCCATATTGCTTGGGGGACATTGTGCTGGTGGCCATGTTCTATAGGTGACTTCCAAGTCAGCCATATTGCATGGGGGACATTGTGCTGGTTGCCATGTTGTATAGGTGACTTACAAGTCAGCCATATTGCATGGGGGACATTGTGCTGGTTGCCATGTCCTATAGGTGACTTCCAAGTCAGCCATATTGCATGGGGGAAATTGTGCTGGTTGTCTTGTATAGGTGACTTTTAAGTCAGCCATATTGCTTGGGGGACATTGTGCTGGTTGCCATGTTCTATAGGTGACTTCCAAGTCAGCCATATTGCTTGGGGGACATTATGCTGGTTGCCATGTTGTATAGGTGACTTCCAAGTCAGCCATATTGCTTGAAGGACATTGTGCTGGTTGCCATGTTGTATAGGTGACTTCCAAGTCAGCCATATTGCATGGGGGACATTGTGCTGGTGGCCATGTTCTATAGGTGACTTCCAAGTCAGCCATATTGCATGGGGGACATTGTGCTGGTTGTCTTGTATAGGTGACTTCCAAGTCAGCCATATTGCATGGGGGACATTGTGCTGGTTGTGTTGTATAGGTGACTTCCAAATCAGCCATATTGCATGGGGGACATTGTGCTGGTTGTATTGTATAGGTGACTTCCAAGTCAGCCATATTGCATGGGGGACATTGTGCTGGTGGCCATGTCCTATAGGTGATTTCCAAGTGAGCCATATTGCATGGGGGACATTGTGCTGGTTGTCTTGTATAGGTGACTTCCAAGTCAGCCATATTGCTTTCGGGACATTGTGCTGGTTGTATTGTATAGGTGACTTCCAAGTCAGCCATATTGCATGGGGGACATTGTGCTGGTTGCCATGTTGTATAGGTGACTTCCAAGTCAGCCATATTGCATGGGGAACATTGTGCTGGTGGCCATGTTCTATAGGTGACTTCCAAGTCAGCCATATTGCATGGGGGACATTGTGCTGGTTGTGTTGTATAGGTGACTTCCAAGTCAGCCATATTGCATGGGGGACATTGTGCTGGTTGTATTGTATAGGTGACTTCCAAGTCAGCCATATTGCATGGGGGACATTGTGCTGGTTGTATTGTATAGGTAACTTCCAAGTCAGCCATATTGCATGGGGGACATTGTGCTGGTTGTCTTGTATAGGTGACATCCAAGTCAGCCATATTGCTTGGGGGACATTGTGCTGGTTGCCATTTTCTATAGGTGACTTCCAATTCAGCCATATTGCATGGGGGACATTGTGCTGGTTGTATTGTATAGGTGACTTCCAAGTCAGCCATATTGCATGGGGGACATTGTGCTGGTTGTATGTATAGGTGACTTCCAAGTCAGCCATATTGCATGGGGGACATTGTGCTGGTTGCCATGTCCTATAGGTGACTTCCAAGTCAGCCATATTGCATGGGGGACATTGTGCTGGTTGTCTTGTATAGGTGAATTCCAAGTCAGCCATATTGCTTGGGGGACATTGTGCTGGTTGTGTTGTATAGGTGACTTCCAAATCAGCCATATTGCATGGGGGACATTGTGCTGGTTGTATTGTATAGGTGACTTCCAAGTCAGCCATATTGCATGGGGGACATTGTGCTGGTGGCCATGTCCTATAGGTGACTTCCAAGTGAGCCATATTGCATGGGGGACATTGTGCTGGTTGTCTTGTATAGGTGACTTCCAAGTCAGCCATATTGCTTTCGGGACATTGTGCTGGTTGTATTGTATAGGTGACTTCCAAGTCAGCCATATTGCATGGGGGACATTGTGCTGGTTGCCATGTTGTATAGGTGACTTCCAAGTCAGCCATATTGCATGGGGGACATTGTGCTGGTGGCCATGTTCTATAGGTGACTTCCAAGTCAGCCATATTGCATGGGGGACATTGTGCTGGTTGTGTTGTATAGGTGACTTCCAAGTCAGCCATATTGCATGGGGGACATTGTGCTGGTTGTATTGTATAGGTGACTTCCAAGTCAGCCATATTGCATGGGGGACATTGTGCTGGTTGTATTGTATAGGTGACTTCCAAGTCAGCCATATTGCATGGGGGACATTGTGCTGGTTGTCTTGTATAGGTGACTTCCAAGTCAGCCATATTGCTTGGTGGACATTGTGCTGGTTGCCATTTTCTATAGGTGACTTCCAATTCAGCCATATTGCATGGGGGACATTGTGCTGGTTGTATTGTATAGGTGACTTCCAAGTCAGCCATATTGCATGGGGGACATTGTGCTGGTTGTATGTATAGGTGACTTCCAAGTCAGCCATATTGCATGGGGGACATTGTGCTGGTTGCCATGTTGTATAGGTGACATCCAAGTCAGCCATATTGCATGGGGGACATTGTGCTGGTGGCCATGTTCTATAGGTGACTTCCAAGTCAGCCATATTGCATGGGGGACATTGTGCTGGTTGTCTTGTATAGGTGACTTCCAAGTCAGCCATATTGCATGGGGGACATTGTGCTGGTTGTGTTGTATAGGTGACTTCCAAATCAGCCATATTGCATGGGGGACATTGTGCTGGTTGTATTGTATAGGTGACTTCCAAGTCAGCCATATTGCATGGGGGACATTGTGCTGGTGGCCATGTCCTATAGGTGATTTCCAAGTGAGCCATATTGCATGGGGGACATTGTGCTGGTTGTCTTGTATAGGTGACTTCCAAGTCAGCCATATTGCTTTCGGGACATTGTGCTGGTTGTATTGTATAGGTGACTTCCAAGTCAGCCATATTGCATGGGGGACATTGTGCTGGTTGCCATGTTGTATAGGTGACTTCCAAGTCAGCCATATTGCATGGGGAACATTGTGCTGGTGGCCATGTTCTATAGGTGACTTCCAAGTCAGCCATATTGCATGGGGGACATTGTGCTGGTTGTGTTGTATAGGTGACTTCCAAGTCAGCCATATTGCATGGGGGACATTGTGCTGGTTGTATTGTATAGGTGACTTCCAAGTCAGCCATATTGCATGGGGGACATTGTGCTGGTTGTATTGTATAGGTAACTTCCAAGTCAGCCATATTGCATGGGGGACATTGTGCTGGTTGTCTTGTATAGGTGACATCCAAGTCAGCCATATTGCTTGGGGGACATTGTGCTGGTTGCCATTTTCTATAGGTGACTTCCAATTCAGCCATATTGCATGGGGGACATTGTGCTGGTTGTATTGTATAGGTGACTTCCAAGTCAGCCATATTGCATGGGGGACATTGTGCTGGTTGTATGTATAGGTGACTTCCAAGTCAGCCATATTGCATGGGGGACATTGTGCTGGTTGCCATGTCCTATAGGTGACTTCCAAGTCAGCCATATTGCATGGGGGACATTGTGCTGGTTGTCTTGTATAGGTGAATTCCAAGTCAGCCATATTGCTTGGGGGACATTGTGCTGGTTGTGTTGTATAGGTGACTTCCAAATCAGCCATATTGCATGGGGGACATTGTGCTGGTTGTATTGTATAGGTGACTTCCAAGTCAGCCATATTGCATGGGGGACATTGTGCTGGTGGCCATGTCCTATAGGTGACTTCCAAGTGAGCCATATTGCATGGGGGACATTGTGCTGGTTGTCTTGTATAGGTGACTTCCAAGTCAGCCATATTGCTTTCGGGACATTGTGCTGGTTGTATTGTATAGGTGACTTCCAAGTCAGCCATATTGCATGGGGGACATTGTGCTGGTTGCCATGTTGTATAGGTGACTTCCAAGTCAGCCATATTGCATGGGGGACATTGTGCTGGTGGCCATGTTCTATAGGTGACTTCCAAGTCAGCCATATTGCATGGGGGACATTGTGCTGGTTGTGTTGTATAGGTGACTTCCAAGTCAGCCATATTGCATGGGGGACATTGTGCTGGTTGTATTGTATAGGTGACTTCCAAGTCAGCCATATTGCATGGGGGACATTGTGCTGGTTGTATTGTATAGGTGACTTCCAAGTCAGCCATATTGCATGGGGGACATTGTGCTGGTTGTCTTGTATAGGTGACTTCCAAGTCAGCCATATTGCTTGGTGGACATTGTGCTGGTTGCCATTTTCTATAGGTGACTTCCAATTCAGCCATATTGCATGGGGGACATTGTGCTGGTTGTATTGTATAGGTGACTTCCAAGTCAGCCATATTGCATGGGGGACATTGTGCTGGTTGTATGTATAGGTGACTTCCAAGTCAGCCATATTGCATGGGGGACATTGTGCTGGTTGCCATGTCCTATAGGTGACTTCCAAGTCAGCCATATTGCATGGGGGACATTGTGCTGGTTGTCTTGTATAGGTGACTTCCAAGTCAGCCATATTGCTTGGGGGACATTGTGCTGGTTGCCATGTTCTATAGGTGACTTCCAAGTCAGCCATATTGCTTGGGGGACATTGTGCTGGTGGCCATGTTCTATAGGTGACTTCCAAGTCAGCCATATTGCTTGGGGGACATTGTGCTGGTTGTATTGTATAGGTGACTTCCAAGTCAGCCATATTGCATGGGGGACATTGTGCTGGTTGTATGTATAGGTGACTTCCAAGTCAGCCATATTGCATGGGGGACATTGTGCTGGTTGCCATGTCCTATAGGTGACTTCCAAGTCAGCCATATTGCATGGGGGACATTGTGCTGGTTGTCTTGTATAGGTGACTTCCAAGTCAGCCATATTGCATGGGGGACATTGTGCTGGTTGTATTGTATAGGTGACTTCCAAGTCAGCCATATTGCATGGGGGACATTGTGCTGGTTGTATTGTATAGGTGACTTCCAAGTCAGCCATATTGCATGGGGGACATTGTGCTGGTTGTCTTGTATAGGTGACTTCCAAGTCAGCCATATTGCTTGGTGGACATTGTGCTGGTTGCCATTTTCTATAGGTGACTTCCAATTCAGCCATATTGCATGGGGGACATTGTGCTGGTTGTATTGTATAGGTGACTTCCAAGTCAGCCATATTGCATGGGGGACATTGTGCTGGTTGTATGTATAGGTGACTTCCAAGTCAGCCATATTGCATGGGGGACATTGTGCTGGTTGCCATGTCCTATAGGTGACTTCCAAGTCAGCCATATTGCATGGGGGACATTGTGCTGGTTGTCTTGTATAGGTGACTTCCAAGTCAGCCATATTGCTTGGGGGACATTGTGCTGGTTGCCATGTTCTATAGGTGACTTCCAAGTCAGCCATATTGCTTGGGGGACATTGTGCTGGTGGCCATGTTCTATAGGTGACTTCCAAGTCAGCCATATTGCTTGGGGGACATTGTGCTGGTTGTATTGTATAGGTGACTTCCAAGTCAGCCATATTGCATGGGGGACATTGTGCTGGTTGTATGTATAGGTGACTTCCAAGTCAGCCATATTGCATGGGGGACATTGTGCTGGTTGCCATGTCCTATAGGTGACTTCCAAGTCAGCCATATTGCATGGGGGACATTGTGCTGGTTATCTTGTATAGGTGACTTCCAAGTCAGCCATATTGCTTGGGGGACATTGTGCTGGTTGCCATGTTCTATAGGTGACTTCCAAGTCAGCCATATTGCTTGGGGGACATTGTGCTGGTGGCCATGTTCTATAGGTGACTTCCAAGTCAGCCATATTGCATGGGGGACATTGTGCTGGTTGTCTTGTATAGGTGACTTCCAAGTCAGCCATATTGCATGGGGGACATTTTGCTGGTGGCCATGTTCTATAGGTGACTTCCAAGTCAGCCATATTGCTTGGGGGACATTGTGCTGGTTGTATTGTATAGGTGACTTCCAAGTCAGCCATATTGCATGGGGGACATTGTGCTGGTTGCAATGTTGTATAGGTGACTTCCAAGTGAGCCATATTGCTTGGGGGACATTGTGCTGGTTGTGTTGTATAGGTGACTTCCAAGTCAGCCATATTGCATGGGGGACATTGTGCTGGTTGTCTTGTATAGGTGACTTCCAAGTCAGCCGTGTTGCATGGGGGACATTGTGCTGGTGGCCATGTTGTATAGGTGACTTCCAAGTCAGCCATATTGCTTGGGGGACATTGTGCTGGTGGCCATGTTCTATAGGTGACTTCCAAGTCAGCCATATTGCATGGGGGACATTGTGCTGGTTGCCATGTTGTATTGGTGACTTACAAGTCAGCCATATTGCATCGGGGACATTGTGCTGGTTGCCATGTCCTATAGGTGACTTCCAAGTCAGCCATATTGCATGGGGGAAATTGTGCTGGTTGTCTTGTATAGGTGACTTTTAAGTCAGCCATATTGCTTGGGGGACATTGTGCTGGTTGCCATGTTCTATAGGTGACTTCCAAGTCAGCCATATTGCTTGGGGGACATTGTGCTGGTTGCCATGTTGTATAGGTGACTTCCAAGTCAGCCATATTGCTTGGAGGACATTGTGCTGGTTGCCATGTTGTATAGGTGACTTCCAAGTCAGCCATATTGCATGGGGGACATTGTGCTGGTGGCCATGTTCTATAGGTGACTTCCAAGTCAGCCATATTGCATGGGGGACATTGTGCTGGTTGTCTTGTATAGGTGACTTCCAAGTCAGCCATATTGCATGGGGGACATTGTGCTGGTTGTGTTGTATAGGTGACTTCCAAATCAGCCATATTGCATGGGGGACATTGTGCTGGTTGTATTGTATAGGTGACTTCCAAGTCAGCCATATTGCATGGGGGACATTGTGCTGGTGGCCATGTCCTATAGGTGACTTCCAAGTGAGCCATATTGCATGGGGGACATTGTGCTGGTTGTCTTGTATAGGTGACTTCCAAGTCAGCCATATTGCTTTCGGGACATTGTGCTGGTTGTATTGTATAGGTGACTTCCAAGTCAGCCATATTGCATGGGGGACATTGTGCTGGTTGCCATGTTGTATAGGTGACTTCCAAGTCAGCCATATTGCATGGGGGACATTGTGCTGGTGGCCATGTTCTATAGGTGACTTCCAAGTCAGCCATATTGCATTTGGGACATTGTGCTGGTTGTCTTGTATAGGTGACTTCCAAGTCAGCCATATTGCATGGGAGATATTGTGCTGGTTGTGTTGTATAGGTGACTTCCAAGTCAGCCATATTGCATGGGGGACATTGTGCTGGTTGTATTGTATAGGTGACTTCCAAGTCAGCCATATTGCATGGGGGACATTGTGCTGGTTGTATTGTATAGGTGACTTCCAAGTCAGCCATATTGCATGGAGGACATTGTGCTGGTGGCCATGTCCTATAGGTGACTTCCAAGTCAGCCATATTGCATGGGGGACATTGTGCTGGTTGTCTTGTATAGGTGACTTCCAAGTCAGCCATATTGCTTGGGGGACATTGTGCTGGTTGTATTGTATAGGTGACTTCCAAGTCAGCCATATTGCATGGGGGACATTGTGCTGGTTGCCATGTTGTATAGGTGACTTCCAAGTCAGCCATATTGCATGGGGGACGTTGTGCTGGTGGCCATGTTCTATAGGTGACTTCCCAGTCAGCCATATTGCATTTGGGACATTGTGCTGGTTGTCTTGTATAGGTGACTTCCAAGTCAGCCATATTGCTTGGGGGACATTGTGCTGGTTGCCATGTCCTATAGGTGACTTCCAAGTCAGCCATATTGCATGGGGAACATTGTGCTGGTTGTCTTGTATAGGTGACTTCCAAGTCAGCCATATTGCATGGGGGACATTGTGCTGGTTGCCATGTTGTATAGGTGACTTCCAAGTCAGCCATATTGCATGGGGGACATTGTGCTGGTTGCCATGTTGTAGAGGTGACTTCCAAGTGAGCCATATTGCTTGGGGGACATTGTGCTGGTTGTGTTGTATAAGTGACTTACAAGTCAGCCATATTGCATGGGGGACATTGTGCTGGTTGTCTTGTATAGGTGACTTCCAAGTCAGCCGTGTTGCATGGGGGACATTGTGCTGGTGGCCATGTTCTATAGGTGACTTCCAAGTCAGCCATATTGCATGGGGGACATTGTGCTGGTTGCCATGTTGTATAGGTGACTTCCAAGTCAGCCATATTGCTTGGGGGACATTGTGCTGGTTGCCATGTCCTATAGGTGACTTGCAAGTCAGCCATATTGCATGGGGGACATTGTGCTGGTTGTGTTGTATAGGTGACTTCCAAATCAGCCATATTGCATGGGGGACATTGTGCTGGTTGTATTGTATAGGTGACTTCGAAGTCAGCCATATTGCATGGGGGACATTGTGCTGGTGGCCATGTCCTATAGGTGACTTCCAAGTGAGCCATATTGCATGGGGGACATTGTGCTGGTTGTCTTGTATAGGTTACTTCCAAGTCAGCCATATTGCTTGGGGGACTTTGTGCTGGTTGCCATGTTGTATAGGTGACTTCCAAGTCAGCCATATTGCATGGGGGACATTGTGCTGGTGGCCATGTTCTATAGGTGACTTCCAAGTCAGCCATATTGCATTTGGGACATTGTGCTGGTTGTCTTGTATAGGTGACTTCCAAGTCAGCCATATTGCATGGGGGACATTGTGCTGGTTGTGTTGTATAGGTGACTTCCAAATCAGCCATATTGCATGGGGGACATTGTGCTGGTTGTATTGTATAGGTGACTTCCAAGTCAGCCATATTGCATGGGGGATATTGTGCTGGTTGTATTGTATAGGTGACTTCCAAGTCAGCCATATTGCATGGGGGACATTGTGCTGGTGGCCATGTCCTATAGGTGACTTCCAAGTCAGCCATATTGCATGGGGGACATTGTGCTGGTTGTCTTGTATAGGTGACTTCCAAGTCAGCCATATTGCTTGGGGGACATTGTGCTGGTTGTATTGTATAGGTGACTTCCAAGTCAGCCATATTGCATGGGGGACATTGTGCTGGTTGCCATGTTGTATAGGTGACTTCCAAGTCAGCCATACTGCATGGGGGACATTGTGCTGGTGGCCATGTTCTATAGGTGACTTCCAAGTCAGCCATATTGCATTTGGGACATTGTGCTGGTTGTCTTGTATAGGTGACTTCCAAGTCAGCCATATTGCTTGGGGGACATTGTGCTGGTTGCCATGTCCTATAGGTGACTTCCAAGTCAGCCATATTGCATGGGGGACATTGTGCTGGTTGTCTTGTATAGGTGACTTCCAAGTCAGCCATATTGCAGGGGGGACATTGTGCTGGTTGCCATGTTGAATAGGTGACTTCCAAGTCAGCCATATTGCATGGGGGACATTGTGCTGGTTGCCATGTGATATAGGTGACTTCCAAGTGAGCCATATTGCTTGGGGGACATTGTGCTGGTTGTGTTGTAAAGGTGACTTCCAAGTCAGCCATATTGCATTGGGGACATTGCGCTGGTTGTCTTGTATAGGTGACTTCCAAGTCAGCCGTGTTGCATGAGGGACATTGTGCTGGTGGCCATGTTCTATAGGTGACTTCCAAGTCAGCCATATTGCATGAGGGACATTGTGCTGGTTGCCATGTTGTATAGGTGACTTCCAAGTCAGCCATATTGCTTGGGGGACATTGTGCTGGTTGCCATGTTCTATAGGTGACTTCCAAGTGAGCCATATTGCTTGGGGGACATTGTGCTGGTTGCCATGTTGTATAGGTGACTTCCAAGTCAGCCATATTGCATGGGGGACATTGTGCTGGTGGCCATGTTCTATAGGTGACTTCCAAGTCAGCCATATTGCATGGGGGACATTGTGCTGGTTGTCTTGTATAGGTGACTTCCAAGTCAGCCATATTGCATGGGGGACATTGTGCTGGTTGCCATGTTGTATAGGTGACTTCCAAGTCAGCCATATTGCATGGGGGACATTGTGCTGGTTGTGTTGTATAGGTGACTTCCAAGTCAGCCATATTGCATGGGGGACATTGTGCTGGTTGTGTTGTATAGGTGACTTCCAAGTCAGCCATATTGCATGGGGGTCATTGTGCTGGTTGTATTGTATAGGTGACTTCCAAGTCAGCCATATTGCATGGGGGACATTGTGCTGGTTGTATTGTATAGGTGACTTCCAAGTGAGCCATATTGCTTGGGGGACATTGTGCTGGTGGCCATGTTCTATAGGTGACTTCTAAGTCAGCCATATTGCATGGGGGACATTTTGCTGGTTGCCATGTCCTATAGGTGACTTCCAAGTCAGCCATATTGCATGGGGGACATTGTGCTGGTGGCCATGTTGTAAAGGTGACTTCCAAGTCAGCCATATTGCATGGGGGACATTGTGCTGGTTGCCATGTTGTATAGGTGACTTCCAAGTCAGCCATATTGCATGGGGGACATTGTGCTGGTTGCCATGTTGTATAGGTGACTTACAAGTCTGCCATATTGCATGGGGGACATTGTGCTGGTTGCCATGTCCTATAGGTGACTTCCAAGTCAGCCATATTGCATGGGGGAAATTGTGCTGGTTGTCTTGTATAGGTGACTTTTAAGTCAGCAATATTGCTTGGGGGACATTGTGCTGGTTGCCATGTTCTATAGGTGACTTGCAAGTCAGCCATATTGCTTGGGGGACATTGTGCTGGTTGCCATGTTGTATAGGTGACTTCCAAGTCAGCCATATTGCTTGGGGGACATTGTGCTGGTTGCCATGTTGTATAGGTGACTTCCAAGTCAGCCATATTGCATGGGGGACATTGTGCTGGTGGCCATGTTCTATAGGTGACTTCCATGTCAGCCATATTGCATTTGGGACATTGTGCTGGTTGTCTTGTATAGGTGACTTCCAAGTCAGCCATATTGCATGGGGGACATTGTGCTGGTTGTGTTGTATAGGTGACTTCCAAATCAGCCATATTGCATGGGGGACATTGTGCTGGTTGTATTGTATAGGTGACTTCCAAGTCAGCCATATTGCATGGGGGACATTGTGCTGGTTGTATTGTATAGGTGACTTCCAAGTCAGCCATATTGCATGGGGGACATTGTGCTGTTGGCCATGTCGTATAGGTGACTTCCAAGTCAGCCATATTGCATGGGGGACATTGTGCTGGTTGTCTTGTATAGGTGACTTCCAAGTCAGCCATATTGCTTGGGGGACATTGTGCTGGTTGTATTGTATAGGTGACTTACAAGTCAGCCATATTGCATGGGGGACATTGTGCTGGTTGCCATGTTGTATAGGTGACTTCCAAGTCAGCCATATTGCATGGGGGACATTGTGCTGGTGGCCATGTTCTATAGGTGACTTCCAAGTCAGCCATATTGCATTTGGGACATTGTGCTTGTTGTATTGTATAGGTGACTTCCAAGTCAGCCATATTGCATGGGGGACATTGTGCTGGTTGTATTGTATAGATGACTTCCAAGTGAGCCATATTGCTTGGGGGACATTGTGCTGGTGGCCATGTTCTATAGGTGACTTCCAAGTCAGCCATATTGCATGGGGGACATTGTGCTGGTTGCATTGTCCTATAGGTGACTTCCAAGTCAGCCATATTGCATGGGGGACATTGTGCTGGTGGCCATGTTCTATAGGTGACTTCCAAGTCAGCCATATTGCATGGGGGACATTGTGCTGGTTGTCTTGTATAGGTGACTTCCAAGTCAGCCATATTGCATGGGGGACATTGTGCTGGTGGCCATGTTCTATAGGTGACTTCCAAGTCAGCCATATTGCTTGGGGGACAATGTGCTGGTTGTATTGTATAGGTGACTTCCAATTCAGCCATATTGCATGGGGGACATTGTGCTGGTTGCCATGCTGTATAGGTGACTTCCAAGTCAGCCATATTGCATGGGGGACATTGTGCTGGTTGTCTTGTATAGGTGACTTCCAAGTCAGCCATATTGCATGGGGGACATTGTGCTGGTTGCCATGTTGTATAGGTGACTTCCAAGTCAGGCATATTGCATGGGGGACATTGTGCTGGTTGCCATGTTGTATAGGTGACTTCCAAGTGAGCCATATTGCTTGGGGGACATTGTGCTGGTTGTGTTGTATAGGTGACTTCCAAGTCAGCCATATTGCATGGGGGACATTGTGCTTGTTGTCTTGTATAGGTGACTTCCAAGTCAGCCGTGTTGCATGGGGGACATTGTGCTGGTGGCCATGTTCTATAGGTGACTTTCAAGTCAGCCATATTGCATTTGGGACATTGTGCTGGTTGTCTTGTATAGGTGACTTCCAAGTCAGCCATATTGCATGGGGGACATTGTGCTGGTTGTGTTGTATAGGTGACTTCCAAATCAGCCATATTGCATGGGGGACATTGTGCTGGTTGTATTGTATAGGTGACTTCCAAGTCAGCCATATTGCATGGGGGACATTGTGCTGTTGGCCATGTCGTATAGGTGACTTCCAAGTCAGCCATATTGCATGGGGGACATTGTGCTGGTTGTCTTGTATAGGTGACTTCCAAGTCAGCCATATTGCTTGGGGGACATTGTGCTGGTTGTATTGTATAGGTGACTTCCAAGTCAGCCATATTGCATGGGGGACATTGTGCTGGTTGCCATGTTGTATAGGTGACTTCCAAGTCAGCCATATTGCATGGGGGACATTGTGCTGGTGGCCATGTTCTATAGGTGACTTCCAAGTCAGCCATATTGCTTGGAGGACATTGTGCTGGTTGCCATGTTGTATAGGTGACTTCCAAGTCAGCCATATTGCATGGGGGACATTGTGCTGGTGGCCATGTTCTATAGGTGACTTCCAAGTCAGCCATATTGCATGGGGGACATTGTGCTGGTTGTCTTGTATAGGTGACTTCCAAGTCAGCCATATTGCATGGGGGACATTGTGCTGGTTGTGTTGTATAGGTGACTTCCAAATCAGCCATATTGCATGGGGGACATTGTGCTGGTTGTATTGTATAGGTGACTTCCAAGTCAGCCATATTGCATGGGGGACATTGTGCTGGTGGCCATGTCTTATAGGTGACTTCCAAGTGAGCCATATTGCATGGGGGACATTGTGCTGGTTGTCTTGTATAGGTGACTTCCAAGTCAGCCATATTGCTTTCGGGACATT
This sequence comes from Petromyzon marinus, assembly GCF_048934315.1. Classification (NCBI taxonomy): domain Eukaryota; kingdom Metazoa; phylum Chordata; class Hyperoartia; order Petromyzontiformes; family Petromyzontidae; genus Petromyzon; species Petromyzon marinus. The sequence continues at coordinate 6,786,006 of NW_027423002.1, forward strand.
GTGCTGGTTGTATTGTATAGGTGACTTCCAAGTCAGCCATATTGCATGGGGGACATTGTGCTGGTTGCCATGTTGTATAGGTGACTTCCAAGTCAGCCATATTGCATTGGGGACATTGTGCTGGTGGCCATGTTCTATAGGTGACTTCCAAGTCAGCCATATTGCATTTGGGACATTGTGCTGGTTGTCTTGTATAGGTGACTTCCAAGTCAGCCATTTTGCATGGGAGATATTGTGCTGGTTGTGTTGTATAGGTGACTTCCAAGTCAGCCATATTGCATGGGGGACATTGTGCTGGTTGTATTGTATAGGTGACTTCCAAGTCAGCCATATTGCATGGGGGACATTGTGCTGGTTGTATTGTATAGGTGACTTCCAAGTCAGCCATATTGCATGGGGGACATTGTGCTGGTGGCCATGTCCTATAGGTGACTTCCAAGTCAGCCATATTGCATGGGGGACATTGTGCTGGTTGTCTTGTATAGGTGACTTCCAAGTCAGCCATATTGCTTGGGGGACATTGTGCTGGTTGTATTGTATAGGTGACTTCCAAGTCAGCCATATTGCATGGGGGACATTGTGCTGGTTGCCATGTTGTATAGGTGACTTCCAAGTCAGCCATATTGCATGGGGGACGTTGTGCTGGTGGCCATGTTCTATAGGTGACTTCCAAGTCAGCCATATTGCATTTGGGACATTGTGCTGGTTGTTTTGTATAGGTGACTTCCAAGTCAGCCATATTGCTTGGGGGACATTGTGCTGGTTGCCATGTCCTATAGGTGACTTCCAAGTCAGCCATATTGCATGGGGAACATTGTGCTGGTTGTCTTGTATAGGTGACTTCCAAGTCAGCCATATTGCATGGGGGACATTGTGCTGGTTGCCATGTTGTATAGGTGACTTCCAAGTCAGCCATATTGCATGGGGGACATTGTGCTGGTTGCCATGTTGTAGAGGTGACTTCCAAGTGAGCCATATTGCTTGGGGGACATTGTGCTGGTTGTGTTGTATAAGTGACTTACAAGTCAGCCATATTGCATGGGGGACATTGTGCTGGTTGTCTTGTATAGGTGACTTCCAAGTCAGCCGTGTTGCATGGGGGACATTGTGCTGGTGGCCATGTTCTATAGGTGACTTCCAAGTCAGCCATATTGCATGGGGGACATTGTGCTGGTTGCCATGTTGTATAGGTGACTTCCAAGTCAGCCATATTGCTTGGGGGACATTGTGCTGGTTGCCATGTCCTATAGGTGACTTGCAAGTCAGCCATATTGCATGGGGGACATTGTGCTGGTTGTGTTGTATAGGTGACTTCCAAATCAGCCATATTGCATGGGGGACATTGTGCTGGTTGTATTGTATAGGTGACTTCCAAGTCAGCCATATTGCATGGGGGACATTGTGCTGGTGGCCATGTCCTATAGGTGACTTCCAAGTGAGCCATATTGCATGGGGGACATTGTGCTGGTTGTCTTGTATAGGTTACTTCCAAGTCAGCCATATTGCTTGGGGGACTTTGTGCTGGTTGCCATGTTGTATAGGTGACTTCCAAGTCAGCCATATTGCATGGGGGACATTGTGCTGGTGGCCATGTTCTATAGGTGACTTCCAAGTCAGCCATATTGCATTTGGGACATTGTGCTGGTTGTCTTGTATAGGTGACTTCCAAGTCAGCCATATTGCATGGGGGACATTGTGCTGGTTGTGTTGTATAGGTGACTTCCAAATCAGCCATATTGCATGGGGGACATTGTGCTGGTTGTCTTGTATAGGTGACTTCCAAGTCAGCCGTGTTGCATGGGGGACATTGTGCTGGTGGCCATGTTGTATAGGTGACTTCCAAGTCAGCCATATTGCTTGGGGGACATTGTGCTGGTGGCCATGTTCTATAGGTGACTTCCAAGTCAGCCATATTGCATGGGGGACATTGTGCTGGTTGCCATGTTGTATTGGTGACTTACAAGTCAGCCATATTGCATCGGGGACATTGTGCTGGTTGCCATGTCCTATAGGTGACTTCCAAGTCAGCCATATTGCATGGGGGAAATTGTGCTGGTTGTCTTGTATAGGTGACTTTTAAGTCAGCCATATTGCTTGGGGGACATTGTGCTGGTTGCCATGTTCTATAGGTGACTTCCAAGTCAGCCATATTGCTTGGGGGACATTGTGCTGGTTGCCATGTTGTATAGGTGACTTCCAAGTCAGCCATATTGCTTGGAGGACATTGTGCTGGTTGCCATGTTGTATAGGTGACTTCCAAGTCAGCCATATTGCATGGGGGACATTGTGCTGGTGGCCATGTTCTATAGGTGACTTCCAAGTCAGCCATATTGCATGGGGGACATTCTGCTGGTTGTCTTGTATAGGTGACTTCCAAGTCAGCCATATTGCATGGGGGACATTGTGCTGGTTGTGTTGTATAGGTGACTTCCAAATCAGCCATATTGCATGGGGGACATTGTGCTGGTTGTATTGTATAGGTGACTTCCAAGTCAGCCATATTGCATGGGGGACATTGTGCTGGTGGCCATGTCCTATAGGTGACTTCCAAGTGAGCCATATTGCATGGGGGACATTGTGCTGGTTGTCTTGTATAGGTGACTTCCAAGTCAGCCATATTGCTTTCGGGACATTGTGCTGGTTGTATTGTATAGGTGACTTCCAAGTCAGCCATATTGCATGGGGGACATTGTGCTGGTTGCCATGTTGTATAGGTGACTTCCAAGTCAGCCATATTGCATGGGGGACATTGTGCTGGTGGCCATGTTCTATAGGTGACTTCCAAGTTAGCCATATTGCATTTGGGACATTGTGCTGGTTGTCTTGTATAGGTGACTTCCAAGTCAGCCATATTGCATGGGAGATATTGTGCTGGTTGTGTTGTATAGGTGACTTCCAAGTCAGCCATATTGCATGGGGGACATTGTGCTGGTTGTATTGTATAGGTGACTTCCAAGTCAGCCATATTGCATGGGGGACATTGTGCTGGTTGTATTGTATAGGTGACTTCCAAGTCAGCCATATTGCATGGGGGACATTGTGCTGGTGGCCATGTCCTATAGGTGACTTCCAAGTCAGCCATATTGCATGGGGGACATTGTGCTGGTTGTCTTGTATAGGTGACTTCCAAGTCAGCCATATTGCTTGGGGGACATTGTGCTGGTTGTATTGTATAGGTGACTTCCAAGTCAGCCATATTGCATGGGGGACATTGTGCTGGTTGCCATGTTGTATAGGTGACTTCCAAGTCAGCCATATTGCATGGGGGACGTTGTGCTGGTGGCCATGTTCTATAGGTGACTTCCAAGTCAGCCATATTGCATTTGGGACATTGTGCTGGTTGTCTTGTATAGGTGACTTCCAAGTCAGCCATATTGCTTGGGGGACATTGTGCTGGTTGCCATGTCCTATAGGTGACTTCCAAGTCAGCCATATTGCATGGGGAACATTGTGCTGGTTGTCTTGTATAGGTGACTTCCAAGTCAGCCATATTGCATGGGGGACATTGTGCTGGTTGCCATGTTGTATAGGTGACTTCCAAGTCAGCCATATTGCATGGGGGACATTGTGCTGGTTGCCATGTTGTAGAGGTGACTTCCAAGTGAGCCATATTGCTTGGGGGACATTGTGCTGGTTGTGTTGTATAAGTGACTTACAAGTCAGCCATATTGCATGGGGGACATTGTGCTGGTTGTCTTGTATAGGTGACTTCCAAGTCAGCCGTGTTGCATGGGGGACATTGTGCTGGTGGCCATGTTCTATAGGTGACTTCCAAGTCAGCCATATTGCATGGGGGACATTGTGCTGGTTGCCATGTTGTATAGGTGACTTCCAAGTCAGCCATATTGCTTGGGGGACATTGTGCTGGTTGCCATGTCCTATAGGTGACTTGCAAGTCAGCCATATTGCATGGGGGACATTGTGCTGGTTGTGTTGTATAGGTGACTTCCAAATCAGCCATATTGCATGGGGGACATTGTGCTGGTTGTATTGTATAGGTGACTTCCAAGTCAGCCATATTGCATGGGGGACATTGTGCTGGTGGCCATGTCCTATAGGTGACTTCCAAGTGAGCCATATTGCATGGGGGACATTGTGCTGGTTGTCTTGTATAGGTTACTTCCAAGTCAGCCATATTGCTTGGGGGACTTTGTGCTGGTTGCCATGTTGTATAGGTGACTTCCAAGTCAGCCATATTGCATGGGGGACATTGTGCTGGTGGCCATGTTCTATAGGTGACTTCCAAGTCAGCCATATTGCATGGGGGACATTGTGCTGGTTGTGTTGTATAGGTGACTTCCAAATCAGCCATATTGCATGGGGGACATTGTGCTGGTTGTATTGTATAGGTGACTTCCAAGTCAGCCATATTGCATGGGGGATATTGTGCTGGTTGTATTGTATAGGTGACTTCCAAGTCAGCCATATTGCATGGGGGACATTGTGCTGGTGGCCATGTCCTATAGGTGACTTCCAAGTCAGCCATATTGCATGGGGGACATTGTGCTGGTTGTCTTGTATAGGTGACTTCCAAGTCAGCCATATTGCTTGGGGGACATTGTGCTGGTTGTATTGTATAGGTGACTTCCAAGTCAGCCATATTGCATGGGGGACATTGTGCTGGTTGCCATGTTGTATAGGTGACTTCCAAGTCAGCCATACTGCATGGGGGACATTGTGCTGGTGGCCATGTTCTATAGGTGACTTCCAAGTCAGCCATATTGCATTTGGGACATTGTGCTGGTTGTCTTGTATAGGTGACTTCCAAGTCAGCCATATTGCTTGGGGGACATTGTGCTGGTTGCCATGTCCTATAGGTGACTTCCAAGTCAGCCATATTGCATGGGGGACATTGTGCTGGTTGTCTTGTATAGGTGACTTCCAAGTCAGCCATATTGCATGGGGGACATTGTGCTGGTTGCCATGTTGAATAGGTGACTTCCAAGTCAGCCATATTGCATGGGGGACATTGTGCTGGTTGCCATGTGATATAGGTGACTTCCAAGTGAGCCATATTGCTTGGGGGACATTGTGCTGGTTGTGTTGTAAAGGTGACTTCCAAGTCAGCCATATTGCATTGGGGACATTGCGCTGGTTGTCTTGTATAGGTGACTTCCAAGTCAGCCGTGTTGCATGAGGGACATTGTGCTGGTGGCCATGTTCTATAGGTGACTTCCAAGTCAGCCATATTGCATGGGGAACATTGTGCTGGTTGTCTTGTATAGGTGACTTCCAAGTCAGCCATATTGCATGGGGGACATTGTGCTGGTTGCCATGTCCTATAGGTGACTTCCAAGTCAGCCATATTGCATGGGGAACATTGTGCTGGTTGTCTTGTATAGGTGACTTCCAAGTCAGCCATATTGCATGGGGGACATTGTGCTGGTTGCCATGTTGTATAGGTGACTTCCAAGTCAGCCATATTGCATGGGGGACATTGTGCTGGTTGCCATGTTGTAGAGGTGACTTCCAAGTGAGCCATATTGCTTGGGGGACATTGTGCTGGTTGTGTTGTATAAGTGACTTACAAGTCAGCCATATTGCATGGGGGACATTGTGCTGGTTGTCTTGTATAGGTGACTTCCAAGTCAGCCGTGTTGCATGGGGGACATTGTGCTGGTGGCCATGTTCTATAGGTGACTTCCAAGTCAGCCATATTGCATGGGGGACATTGTGCTGGTTGCCATGTTGTATAGGTGACTTCCAAGTCAGCCATATTGCTTGGGGGACATTGTGCTGGTTGCCATGTCCTATAGGTGACTTGCAAGTCAGCCATATTGCATGGGGGACATTGTGCTGGTTGTGTTGTATAGGTGACTTCCAAATCAGCCATATTGCATGGGGGACATTGTGCTGGTTGTATTGTATAGGTGACTTCCAAGTCAGCCATATTGCATGGGGGACATTGTGCTGGTGGCCATGTCCTATAGGTGACTTCCAAGTGAGCCATATTGCATGGGGGACATTGTGCTGGTTGTCTTGTATAGGTTACTTCCAAGTCAGCCATATTGCTTGGGGGACTTTGTGCTGGTTGCCATGTTGTATAGGTGACTTCCAAGTCAGCCATATTGCATGGGGGACATTGTGCTGGTGGCCATGTTCTATAGGTGACTTCCAAGTCAGCCATATTGCATTTGGGACATTGTGCTGGTTGTCTTGTATAGGTGACTTCCAAGTCAGCCATATTGCATGGGGGACATTGTGCTGGTTGTGTTGTATAGGTGACTTCCAAATCAGCCATATTGCATGGGGGACATTGTGCTGGTTGTATTGTATAGGTGACTTCCAAGTCAGCCATATTGCATGGGGGATATTGTGCTGGTTGTATTGTATAGGTGACTTCCAAGTCAGCCATATTGCATGGGGGACATTGTGCTGGTGGCCATGTCCTATAGGTGACTTCCAAGTCAGCCATATTGCTTGGGGGACATTGTGCTGGTTGTCTTGTATAGGTGACTTCCAAGTCAGCCATATTGCTTGGGGGACATTGTGCTGGTTGTATTGTATAGGTGACTTCCAAGTCAGCCATATTGCATGGGGGACATTGTGCTGGTTGCCATGTTGTATAGGTGACTTCCAAGTCAGCCATACTGCATGGGGGACATTGTGCTGGTGGCCATGTTCTATAGGTGACTTCCAAGTCAGCCATATTGCATTTGGGACATTGTGCTGGTTGTCTTGTATAGGTGACTTCCAAGTCAGCCATATTGCTTGGGGGACATTGTGCTGGTTGCCATGTCCTATAGGTGACTTCCAAGTCAGCCATATTGCATGGGGGACATTGTGCTGGTTGTCTTGTATAGGTGACTTCCAAGTCAGCCATATTGCATGGGGGACATTGTGCTGGTTGCCATGTTGAATAGGTGACTTCCAAGTCAGCCATATTGCATGGGGGACATTGTGCTGGTTGCCATGTGATATAGGTGACTTCCAAGTGAGCCATATTGCTTGGGGGACATTGTGCTGGTTGTGTTGTAAAGGTGACTTCCAAGTCAGCCATATTGCATTGGGGACATTGCGCTGGTTGTCTTGTATAGGTGACTTCCAAGTCAGCCGTGTTGCATGAGGGACATTGTGCTGGTGGCCATGTTCTATAGGTGACTTCCAAGTCAGCCATATTGCATGAGGGACATTGTGCTGGTTGCCATGTTGTATAGGTGACTTCCAAGTCAGCCATATTGCTTGGGGGACATTGTGCTGGTTGCCATGTTCTATAGGTGACTTCCAAGCGAGCCATATTGCTTGCGGGACATTGTGCTGGTTGCCATGTTGTATAGGTGACTTCCAAGTCAGCCATATTGCATGGGGGACATTGTGCTGGTGGCCATGTTCTATAGGTGACTTCCAAGTCAGCCATATTGCATGGGGGACATTGTGCTGGTTGTCTTGTATAGGTGACTTCCAAGTCAGCCATATTGCATGGGGGACATTGTGCTGGTTGCCATGTTGTATAGGTGACTTCCAAGTCAGCCATATTGCATGGGGGACATTGTGCTGGTTGTGTTGTATAGGTGACTTCCAAGTCAGCCATATTGCATGGGGGACATTGTGCTGGTTGTGTTGTATAGGTGACTTCCAAGTCAGCCATATTGCATGGGGGTCATTGTGCTGGTTGTATTGTATAGGTGACTTCCAAGTCAGCCATATTGCATGGGGGACATTGTGCTGGTTGTATTGTATAGGTGACTTCCAAGTGAGCCATATTGCTTGGGGGACATTGTGCTGGTGGCCATGTTCTATAGGTGACTTCTAAGTCAGCCATATTGCATGGGGGACATTTTGCTGGTTGCCATGTCCTATAGGTGACTTCCAAGTCAGCCATATTGCATGGGGGACATTGTGCTGGTGGCCATGTTGTAAAGGTGACTTCCAAGTCAGCCATATTGCATGGGGGACATTGTGCTGGTTGCCATGTTGTATAGGTGACTTCCAAGTCAGCCATATTGCATGGGGGACATTGTGCTGGTTGCCATGTTGTATAGGTGACTTACAAGTCAGCCATATTGCATGGGGGACATTGTGCTGGTTGCCATGTCCTATAGGTGACTTCCAAGTCAGCCATATTGCATGGGGGAAATTGTGCTGGTTGTCTTGTATAGGTGACTTTTAAGTCAGCAATATTGCTTGGGGGACATTGTGCTGGTTGCCATGTTCTATAGGTGACTTGCAAGTCAGCCATATTGCTTGGGGGACATTGTGCTGGTTGCCATGTTGTATAGGTGACTTCCAAGTCAGCCATATTGCTTGGGGGACATTGTGCTGGTTGCCATGTTGTATAGGTGACTTCCAAGTCAGCCATATTGCATGGGGGACATTGTGCTGGTGGCCATGTTCTATAGGTGACTTCCATGTCAGCCATATTGCATTTGGGACATTGTGCTGGTTGTCTTGTATAGGTGACTTCCAAGTCAGCCATATTGCATGGGGGACATTGTGCTGGTTGTGTTGTATAGGTGACTTCCAAATCAGCCATATTGCATGGGGGACATTGTGCTGGTTGTATTGTATAGGTGACTTCCAAGTCAGCCATATTGCATGGGGGACATTGTGCTGGTTGTATTGTATAGGTGACTTCCAAGTCAGCCATATTGCATGGGGGACATTGTGCTGTTGGCCATGTCGTATAGGTGACTTCCAAGTCAGCCATATTGCATGGGGGACATTGTGCTGGTTGTCTTGTATAGGTGACTTCCAAGTCAGCCATATTGCTTGGGGGACATTGTGCTGGTTGTATTGTATAGGTGACTTCCAAGTCAGCCATATTGCTTGGGGGACATTGTGCTGGTGGCCATGTTCTATAGGTGACTTCCAAGTCAGCCATATTGCATGGGGGACATTGTGCTGGTTGCCATGTTGTATTGGTGACTTACAAGTCAGCCATATTGCATCGGGGACATTGTGCTGGTTGCCATGTCCTATAGGTGACTTCCAAGTCAGCCATATTGCATGGGGGAAATTGTGCTGGTTGTCTTGTATAGGTGACTTTTAAGTCAGCCATATTGCTTGGGGGACATTGTGCTGGTTGCCATGTTCTATAGGTGACTTCCAAGTCAGCCATATTGCTTGGGGGACATTGTGCTGGTTGCCATGTTGTATAGGTGACTTCCAAGTCAGCCATATTGCTTGGAGGACATTGTGCTGGTTGCCATGTTGTATAGGTGACTTCCAAGTCAGCCATATTGCATGGGGGACATTGTGCTGGTGGCCATGTTCTATAGGTGACTTCCAAGTCAGCCATATTGCATGGGGGACATTCTGCTGGTTGTCTTGTATAGGTGACTTCCAAGTCAGCCATATTGCATGGGGGACATTGTGCTGGTTGTGTTGTATAGGTGACTTCCAAATCAGCCATATTGCATGGGGGACATTGTGCTGGTTGTATTGTATAGGTGACTTCCAAGTCAGCCATATTGCATGGGGGACATTGTGCTGGTGGCCATGTCCTATAGGTGACTTCCAAGTGAGCCATATTGCATGGGGGACATTGTGCTGGTTGTCTTGTATAGGTGACTTCCAAGTCAGCCATATTGCTTTCGGGACATTGTGCTGGTTGTATTGTATAGGTGACTTCCAAGTCAGCCATATTGCATGGGGGACATTGTGCTGGTTGCCATGTTGTATAGGTGACTTCCAAGTCAGCCATATTGCATGGGGGACATTGTGCTGGTGGCCATGTTCTATAGGTGACTTCCAAGTTAGCCATATTGCATTTGGGACATTGTGCTGGTTGTCTTGTATAGGTGACTTCCAAGTCAGCCATATTGCATGGGAGATATTGTGCTGGTTGTGTTGTATAGGTGACTTCCAAGTCAGCCATATTGCATGGGGGACATTGTGCTGGTTGTATTGTATAGGTGACTTCCAAGTCAGCCATATTGCATGGGGGACATTGTGCTGGTTGTATTGTATAGGTGACTTCCAAGTCAGCCATATTGCATGGGGGACATTGTGCTGGTGGCCATGTCCTATAGGTGACTTCCAAGTCAGCCATATTGCATGGGGGACATTGTGCTGGTTGTCTTGTATAGGTGACTTCCAAGTCAGCCATATTGCTTGGGGGACATTGTGCTGGTTGTATTGTATAGGTGACTTCCAAGTCAGCCATATTGCATGGGGGACATTGTGCTGGTTGCCATGTTGTATAGGTGACTTCCAAGTCAGCCATATTGCATGGGGGACGTTGTGCTGGTGGCCATGTTCTATAGGTGACTTCCAAGTCAGCCATATTGCATTTGGGACATTGTGCTGGTTGTCTTGTATAGGTGACTTCCAAGTCAGCCATATTGCTTGGGGGACATTGTGCTGGTTGCCATGTCCTATAGGTGACTTCCAAGTCAGCCATATTGCATGGGGAACATTGTGCTGGTTGTCTTGTATAGGTGACTTCCAAGTCAGCCATATTGCATGGGGGACATTGTGCTGGTTGCCATGTTGTATAGGTGACTTCCAAGTCAGCCATATTGCATGGGGGACATTGTGCTGGTTGCCATGTAGTAGAGGTGACTTCCAAGTGAGCCATATTGCTTGGGGGACATTGTGCTGGTTGTGTTGTATAAGTGACTTACAAGTCAGCCATATTGCATGGGGGACATTGTGCTGGTTGTCTTGTATAGGTGACTTCCAAGTCAGCCGTGTTGCATGGGGGACATTGTGCTGGTGGCCATGTTCTATAGGTGACTTCCAAGTCAGCCATATTGCATGGGGGACATTGTGCTGGTTGCCATGTTGTATAGGTGACTTCCAAGTCAGCCATATTGCTTGGGGGACATTGTGCTGGTTGCCATGTCCTATAGGTGACTTGCAAGTCAGCCATATTGCATGGGGGACATTGTGCTGGTTGTGTTGTATAGGTGACTTCCAAATCAGCCATATTGCATGGGGGACATTGTGCTGGTTGTATTGTATAGGTGACTTCCAAGTCAGCCATATTGCATGGGGGACATTGTGCTGGTGGCCATGTCCTATAGGTGACTTCCAAGTGAGCCATATTGCATGGGGGACATTGTGCTGGTTGTCTTGTATAGGTTACTTCCAAGTCAGCCATATTGCTTGGGGGACTTTGTGCTGGTTGCCATGTTGTATAGGTGACTTCCAAGTCAGCCATATTGCATGGGGGACATTGTGCTGGTGGCCATGTTCTATAGGTGACTTCCAAGTCAGCCATATTGCATGGGGGACATTGTGCTGGTTGTGTTGTATAGGTGACTTCCAAATCAGCCATATTGCATGGGGGACATTGTGCTGGTTGTATTGTATAGGTGACTTCCAAGTCAGCCATATTGCATGGGGGATATTGTGCTGGTTGTATTGTATAGGTGACTTCCAAGTCAGCCATATTGCATGGGGGACATTGTGCTGGTGGCCATGTCCTATAGGTGACTTCCAAGTCAGCCATATTGCATGGGGGACATTGTGCTGGTTGTCTTGTATAGGTGACTTCCAAGTCAGCCATATTGCTTGGGGGACATTGTGCTGGTTGTATTGTATAGGTGACTTCCAAGTCAGCCATATTGCATGGGGGACATTGTGCTGGTTGCCATGTTGTATAGGTGACTTCCAAGTCAGCCATACTGCATGGGGGACATTGTGCTGGTGGCCATGTTCTATAGGTGACTTCCAAGTCAGCCATATTGCATTTGGGACATTGTGCTGGTTGTCTTGTATAGGTGACTTCCAAGTCAGCCATATTGCTTGGGGGACATTGTGCTGGTTGCCATGTCCTATAGGTGACTTCCAAGTCAGCCATATTGCATGGGGGACATTGTGCTGGTTGTCTTGTATAGGTGACTTCCAAGTCAGCCATATTGCATGGGGGACATTGTGCTGGTTGCCATGTTGAATAGGTGACTTCCAAGTCAGCCATATTGCATGGGGGACATTGTGCTGGTTGCCATGTGATATAGGTGACTTCCAAGTGAGCCATATTGCTTGGGGGACATTGTGCTGGTTGTGTTGTAAAGGTGACTTCCAAGTCAGCCATATTGCATTGGGGACATTGCGCTGGTTGTCTTGTATAGGTGACTTCCAAGTCAGCCGTGTTGCATGAGGGACATTGTGCTGGTGGCCATGTTCTATAGGTGACTTCCAAGTCAGCCATATTGCATGGGGAACATTGTGCTGGTTGTCTTGTATAGGTGACTTCCAAGTCAGCCATATTGCATGGGGGACATTGTGCTGGTTGCCATGTCCTATAGGTGACTTCCAAGTCAGCCATATTGCATGGGGAACATTGTGCTGGTTGTCTTGTATAGGTGACTTCCAAGTCAGCCATATTGCATGGGGGACATTGTGCTGGTTGCCATGTTGTATAGGTGACTTCCAAGTCAGCCATATTGCATGGGGGACATTGTGCTGGTTGCCATGTTGTAGAGGTGACTTCCAAGTGAGCCATATTGCTTGGGGGACATTGTGCTGGTTGTGTTGTATAAGTGACTTACAAGTCAGCCATATTGCATGGGGGACATTGTGCTGGTTGTCTTGTATAGGTGACTTCCAAGTCAGCCGTGTTGCATGGGGGACATTGTGCTGGTGGCCATGTTCTATAGGTGACTTCCAAGTCAGCCATATTGCATGGGGGACATTGTGCTGGTTGCCATGTTGTATAGGTGACTTCCAAGTCAGCCATATTGCTTGGGGGACATTGTGCTGGTTGCCATGTCCTATAGGTGACTTGCAAGTCAGCCATATTGCATGGGGGACATTGTGCTGGTTGTGTTGTATAGGTGACTTCCAAATCAGCCATATTGCATGGGGGACATTGTGCTGGTTGTATTGTATAGGTGACTTCCAAGTCAGCCATATTGCATGGGGGACATTGTGCTGGTGGCCATGTCCTATAGGTGACTTCCAAGTGAGCCATATTGCATGGGGGACATTGTGCTGGTTGTCTTGTATAGGTTACTTCCAAGTCAGCCATATTGCTTGGGGGACTTTGTGCTGGTTGCCATGTTGTATAGGTGACTTCCAAGTCAGCCATATTGCATGGGGGACATTGTGCTGGTGGCCATGTTCTATAGGTGACTTCCAAGTCAGCCATATTGCATTTGGGACATTGTGCTGGTTGTCTTGTATAGGTGACTTCCAAGTCAGCCATATTGCATGGGGGACATTGTGCTGGTTGTGTTGTATAGGTGACTTCCAAATCAGCCATATTGCATGGGGGACATTGTGCTGGTTGTATTGTATAGGTGACTTCCAAGTCAGCCATATTGCATGGGGGATATTGTGCTGGTTGTATTGTATAGGTGACTTCCAAGTCAGCCATATTGCATGGGGGACATTGTGCTGGTGGCCATGTCCTATAGGTGACTTCCAAGTCAGCCATATTGCTTGGGGGACATTGTGCTGGTTGTCTTGTATAGGTGACTTCCAAGTCAGCCATATTGCTTGGGGGACATTGTGCTGGTTGTATTGTATAGGTGACTTCCAAGTCAGCCATATTGCATGGGGGACATTGTGCTGGTTGCCATGTTGTATAGGTGACTTCCAAGTCAGCCATACTGCATGGGGGACATTGTGCTGGTGGCCATGTTCTATAGGTGACTTCCAAGTCAGCCATATTGCATTTGGGACATTGTGCTGGTTGTCTTGTATAGGTGACTTCCAAGTCAGCCATATTGCTTGGGGGACATTGTGCTGGTTGCCATGTCCTATAGGTGACTTCCAAGTCAGCCATATTGCATGGGGGACATTGTGCTGGTTGTCTTGTATAGGTGACTTCCAAGTCAGCCATATTGCATGGGGGACATTGTGCTGGTTGCCATGTTGAATAGGTGACTTCCAAGTCAGCCATATTGCATGGGGGACATTGTGCTGGTTGCCATGTGATATAGGTGACTTCCAAGTGAGCCATATTGCTTGGGGGACATTGTGCTGGTTGTGTTGTAAAGGTGACTTCCAAGTCAGCCATATTGCATTGGGGACATTGCGCTGGTTGTCTTGTATAGGTGACTTCCAAGTCAGCCGTGTTGCATGAGGGACATTGTGCTGGTGGCCATGTTCTATAGGTGACTTCCAAGTCAGCCATATTGCATGAGGGACATTGTGCTGGTTGCCATGTTGTATAGGTGACTTCCAAGTCAGCCATATTGCTTGGGGGACATTGTGCTGGTTGCCATGTTCTATAGGTGACTTCCAAGCGAGCCATATTGCTTGCGGGACATTGTGCTGGTTGCCATGTTGTATAGGTGACTTCCAAGTCAGCCATATTGCATGGGGGACATTGTGCTGGTGGCCATGTTCTATAGGTGACTTCCAAGTCAGCCATATTGCATGGGGGACATTGTGCTGGTTGTCTTGTATAGGTGACTTCCAAGTCAGCCATATTGCATGGGGGACATTGTGCTGGTTGCCATGTTGTATAGGTGACTTCCAAGTCAGCCATATTGCATGGGGGACATTGTGCTGGTTGTGTTGTATAGGTGACTTCCAAGTCAGCCATATTGCATGGGGGACATTGTGCTGGTTGTGTTGTATAGGTGACTTCCAAGTCAGCCATATTGCATGGGGGTCATTGTGCTGGTTGTATTGTATAGGTGACTTCCAAGTCAGCCATATTGCATGGGGGACATTGTGCTGGTTGTATTGTATAGGTGACTTCCAAGTGAGCCATATTGCTTGGGGGACATTGTGCTGGTGGCCATGTTCTATAGGTGACTTCTAAGTCAGCCATATTGCATGGGGGACATTTTGCTGGTTGCCATGTCCTATAGGTGACTTCCAAGTCAGCCATATTGCATGGGGGACATTGTGCTGGTGGCCATGTTGTAAAGGTGACTTCCAAGTCAGCCATATTGCATGGGGGACATTGTGCTGGTTGCCATGTTGTATAGGTGACTTCCAAGTCAGCCATATTGCATGGGGGACATTGTGCTGGTTGCCATGTTGTATAGGTGACTTACAAGTCAGCCATATTGCATGGGGGACATTGTGCTGGTTGCCATGTCCTATAGGTGACTTCCAAGTCAGCCATATTGCATGGGGGAAATTGTGCTGGTTGTCTTGTATAGGTGACTTTTAAGTCAGCAATATTGCTTGGGGGACATTGTGCTGGTTGCCATGTTCTATAGGTGACTTGCAAGTCAGCCATATTGCTTGGGGGACATTGTGCTGGTTGCCATGTTGTATAGGTGACTTCCAAGTCAGCCATATTGCTTGGGGGACATTGTGCTGGTTGCCATGTTGTATAGGTGACTTCCAAGTCAGCCATATTGCATGGGGGACATTGTGCTGGTGGCCATGTTCTATAGGTGACTTCCATGTCAGCCATATTGCATTTGGGACATTGTGCTGGTTGTCTTGTATAGGTGACTTCCAAGTCAGCCATATTGCATGGGGGACATTGTGCTGGTTGTGTTGTATAGGTGACTTCCAAATCAGCCATATTGCATGGGGGACATTGTGCTGGTTGTATTGTATAGGTGACTTCCAAGTCAGCCATATTGCATGGGGGACATTGTGCTGGTTGTATTGTATAGGTGACTTCCAAGTCAGCCATATTGCATGGGGGACATTGTGCTGTTGGCCATGTCGTATAGGTGACTTCCAAGTCAGCCATATTGCATGGGGGACATTGTGCTGGTTGTCTTGTATAGGTGACTTCCAAGTCAGCCATATTGCTTGGGGGACATTGTGCTGGTTGTATTGTATAGGTGACTTACAAGTCAGCCATATTGCATGGGGGACATTGTGCTGGTTGCCATGTTGTATAGGTGACTTCCAAGTCAGCCATATTGCATGGGGGACATTGTGCTGGTGGCCATGTTCTATAGGTGACTTCCAAGTCAGCCATATTGCATTTGGGACATTGTGCTGGTTGTATTGTATAGGTGACTTCCAAGTCAGCCATATTGCATGGGGGACATTGTGCTGGTTGTATTGTATAGATGACTTCCAAGTGAGCCATATTGCTTGGGGGACATTGTGCTGGTGGCCATGTTCTATAGGTGACTTCCAAGTCAGCCATATTGCATGGGGGACATTGTGCTGGTTGCATTGTCCTATAGGTGACTTCCAAGTCAGCCATATTGCATGGGGGACATTGTGCTGGTGGCCATGTTCTATAGGTGACTTCCAAGTCAGCCATATTGCATGGGGGACATTGTGCTGGTTGTCTTGTATAGGTGACTTCCAAGTCAGCCATATTGCATGGGGGACATTGTGCTGGTGGCCATGTTCTATAGGTGACTTCCAAGTCAGCCATATTGCTTGGGGGACAATGTGCTGGTTGTATTGTATAGGTGACTTCCAATTCAGCCATATTGCATGGGGGACATTGTGCTGGTTGCCATGCTGTATAGGTGACTTCCAAGTCAGCCATATTGCATGGGGGACATTGTGCTGGTTGTCTTGTATAGGTGACTTCCAAGTCAGCCATATTGCATGGGGGACATTGTGCTGGTTGCCATGTTGTATAGGTGACTTCCAAGTCAGGCATATTGCATGGGGGACATTGTGCTGGTTGCCATGTTGTATAGGTGACTTCCAAGTGAGCCATATTGCTTGGGGGACATTGTGCTGGTTGTGTTGTATAGGTGACTTCCAAGTCAGCCATATTGCATGGGGGACATTGTGCTGGTTGTCTTGTATAGGTGACTTCCAAGTCAGCCGTGTTGCATGGGGGACATTGTGCTGGTGGCCATGTTCTATAGGTGACTTCCAAGTCAGCCATATTGCATTTGGGACATTGTGCTGGTTGTCTTGTATAGGTGACTTCCAAGTCAGCCATATTGCATGGGGGACATTGTGCTGGTTGTGTTGTATAGGTGACTTCCAAATCAGCCATATTGCATGGGGGACATTGTGCTGGTTGTATTGTATAGGTGACTTCCAAGTCAGCCATATTGCATGGGGGACATTGTGCTGTTGGCCATGTCGTATAGGTGACTTCCAAGTCAGCCATATTGCATGGGGGACATTGTGCTGGTTGTCTTGTATAGGTGACTTCCAAGTCAGCCATATTGCTTGGGGGACATTGTGCTGGTTGTATTGTATAGGTGACTTCCAAGTCAGCCATATTGCATGGGGGACATTGTGCTGGTTGCCATGTTGTATAGGTGACTTCCAAGTCAGCCATATTGCATGGGGGACATTGTGCTGGTGGCCATGTTCTATAGGTGACTTCCAAGTCAGCCATATTGCTTGGAGGACATTGTGCTGGTTGCCATGTTGTATAGGTGACTTCCAAGTCAGCCATATTGCATGGGGGACATTGTGCTGGTGGCCATGTTCTATAGGTGACTTCCAAGTCAGCCATATTGCATGGGGGACATTGTGCTGGTTGTCTTGTATAGGTGACTTCCAAGTCAGCCATATTGCATGGGGGACATTGTGCTGGTTGTGTTGTATAGGTGACTTCCAAATCAGCCATATTGCATGGGGGACATTGTGCTGGTTGTATTGTATAGGTGACTTCCAAGTCAGCCATATTGCATGGGGGACATTGTGCTGGTGGCCATGTCCTATAGGTGACTTCCAAGTGAGCCATATTGCATGGGGGACATTGTGCTGGTTGTCTTGTATAGGTGACTTCCAAGTCAGCCATATTGCTTTCGGGACATTGTGCTGGTTGTATTGTATAGGTGACTTCCAAGTCAGCCATATTGCATGGGGGACATTGTGCTGGTTGCCATGTTGTATAGGTGACTTCCAAGTCAGCCATATTGCATGGGGGACATTGTGCTGGTGGCCATGTTCTATAGGTGACTTCCAAGTCAGCCATATTGCATTTGGGACATTGTGCTGGTTGTCTTGTATAGGTGACTTCCAAGTCAGCCATATTGCATGGGAGATATTGTGCTGGTTGTGTTGTATAGGTGACTTCCAAGTCAGCCATATTGCATGGGGGACATTGTGCTGGTTGTATTGTATAGGTGACTTCCAAGTCAGCCATATTGCATGGGGGACATTGTGCTGGTTGTATTGTATAGGTGACTTCCAAGTCAGCCATATTGCATGGGGGGCATTGTGCTGGTGGCCATGTCCTATAGGTGACTTCCAAGTCAGCCATATTGCATGGGGGACATTGTGCTGGTTGTCTTGTATAGGTGACTTCCAAGTCAGCCATATTGCTTGGGGGACATTGTGCTGGTTGTATTGTATAGGTGACTTCCAAGTCAGCCATATTGCATGGGGGACATTGTGCTGGTTGCCATGTTGTATAGGTGACTTCCAAGTCAGCCATATTGCATGGGGGACGTTGTGCTGGTGGCCATGTTCTATAGGTGACTTCCAAGTCAGCCATATTGCATTTGGGACATTGTGCTGGTTGTCTTGTATAGGTGACTTCCAAGTCAGCCATATTGCTTGGGGGACATTGTGCTGGTTGCCATGTCCTATAGGTGACTTCCAAGTCAGCCATATTGCATGGGGAACATTGTGCTGGTTGTCTTGTATAGGTGACTTCCAAGTCAGCCATATTGCATGGGGGACATTGTGCTGGTTGCCATGTTGTATAGGTGACTTCCAAGTCAGCCATATTGCATGGGGGACATTGTGCTGGTTGCCATGTTGTAGAGGTGACTTCCAAGTGAGCCATATTGCTTGGGGGACATTGTGCTGGTTGTGTTGTATAAGTGACTTACAAGTCAGCCATATTGCATGGGGGACATTGTGCTGGTTGTCTTGTATAGGTGACTTCCAAGTCAGCCGTGTTGCATGGGGGACATTGTGCTGGTGGCCATGTTCTATAGGTGACTTCCAAGTCAGCCATATTGCATGGGGGACATTGTGCTGGTTGCCATGTTGTATAGGTGACTTCCAAGTCAGCCATATTGCTTGGGGGACATTGTGCTGGTTGCCATGTCCTATAGGTGACTTGCAAGTCAGCCATATTGCATGGGGGACATTGTGCTGGTTGTGTTGTATAGGTGACTTCCAAATCAGCCATATTGCATGGGGGACATTGTGCTGGTTGTATTGTATAGGTGACTTCCAAGTCAGCCATATTGCATGGGGGACATTGTGCTGGTGGCCATGTCCTATAGGTGACTTCCAAGTGAGCCATATTGCATGGGGGACATTGTGCTGGTTGTCTTGTATAGGTTACTTCCAAGTCAGCCATATTGCTTGGGGGACTTTGTGCTGGTTGCCATGTTGTATAGGTGACTTCCAAGTCAGCCATATTGCATGGGGGACATTGTGCTGGTGGCCATGTTCTATAGGTGACTTCCAAGTCAGCCATATTGCATTTGGGACATTGTGCTGGTTTTCTTGTATAGGTGACTTCCAAGTCAGCCATATTGCATGGGGGACATTGTGCTGGTTGTGTTGTATAGGTGACTTCCAAATCAGCCATATTGCATGGGGGACATTGTGCTGGTTGTATTGTATAGGTGACTTCCAAGTCAGCCATATTGCATGGGGGATATTGTGCTGGTTGTATTGTATAGGTGACTTCCAAGTCAGCCATATTGCATGGGGGACATTGTGCTGGTGGCCATGTCCTATAGGTGACTTCCAAGTCAGCCATATTGCATGGGGGACATTGTGCTGGTTGTCTTGTATAGGTGACTTCCAAGTCAGCCATATTGCTTGGGGGACATTGTGCTGGTTGTATTGTATAGGTGACTTCCAAGTCAGCCATATTGCATGGGGGACATTGTGCTGGTTGCCATGTTGTATAGGTGACTTCCAAGTCAGCCATACTGCATGGGGGACATTGTGCTGGTGGCCATGTTCTATAGGTGACTTCCAAGTCAGCCATATTGCATTTGGGACATTGTGCTGGTTGTCTTGTATAGGTGACTTCCAAGTCAGCCATATTGCTTGGGGGACATTGTGCTGGTTGCCATGTCCTATAGGTGACTTCCAAGTCAGCCATATTGCATGGGGGACATTGTGCTGGTTGTCTTGTATAGGTGACTTCCAAGTCAGCCATATTGCATGGGGGACATTGTGCTGGTTGCCATGTTGAATAGGTGACTTCCAAGTCAGCCATATTGCATGGGGGACATTGTGCTGGTTGCCATGTGATATAGGTGACTTCCAAGTGAGCCATATTGCTTGGGGGACATTGTGCTGGTTGTGTTGTAAAGGTGACTTCCAAGTCAGCCGTGTTGCATGAGGGACATTGTGCTGGTGGCCATGTTCTATAGGTGACTTCCAAGTCAGCCATATTGCATGAGGGACATTGTGCTGGTTGCCATGTTGTATAGGTGACTTCCAAGTCAGCCATATTGCTTGGGGGACATTGTGCTGGTTGCCATGTTCTATAGGTGACTTCCAAGTGAGCCATATTGCTTGGGGGACATTGTGCTGGTTGCCATGTTGTATAGGTGACTTCCAAGTCAGCCATATTGCATGGGGGACATTGTGCTGGTGGCCATGTTCTATAGGTGACTTCCAAGTCAGCCATATTGCATGGGGGACATTGTGCTGGTTGTCTTGTATAGGTGACTTCCAAGTCAGCCATATTGCATGGGGGACATTGTGCTGGTGGCCATGTTCTATAGGTGACTTCCAAGTCAGCCATATTGCATGGGGGACATTGTGCTGGTTGCCATGTTGTATAGGTGACTTCCAAGTCAGCCATATTGCTTGGGGGACATTGTGCTGGTTGCCATGTCCTATAAGTGACTTGCAAGTCAGCCATATTGCATGGGGGACATTGTGCTGGTTGTGTTGTATAGGTGACTTCCAAATCAGCCATATTGCATGGGGGACATTGTGCTGGTTGTATTGTATAGGTGACTTCCAAGTCAGCCATATTGCATGGGGGACATTGTGCTGGTGGCCATGTCCTATAGGTGACTTCCAAGTGAGCCATATTGCATGGGGGACATTGTGCTGGTTGTCTTGTATAGGTTACTTCCAAGTCAGCCATATTGCTTGGGGGAATTTGTGCTGGTTGCCATGTTGTATAGGTGACTTCCAAGTCAGCCATATTGCATGGGGGACATTGTGCTGGTGGCCATGTTCTATAGGTGACTTCCAAGTCAGCCATATTGCATTTGGGACATTGTGCTGGTTGTCTTGTATAGGTGACTTCCAAGTGAGCCATATTGCATGGGGGACATTGTGCTGGTTGTCTTGTATAGGTTACTTCCAAGTCAGCCATATTGCTTGGGGGACTTTGTGCTGGTTGCCATGTTGTATAGGTGACTTCCAAGTCAGCCATATTGCATGGGGGACATTGTGCTGGTGGCCATGTTCTATAGGTGACTTCCAAGTCAGCCATATTGCATTTGGGACATTGTGCTGGTTGTCTTGTATAGGTGACTTCCAAGTCAGCCATATTGCATGGGGGACATTGTGCTGGTTGTGTTGTATAGGTGACTTCCAAATCAGCCATATTGCATGGGGGACATTGTGCTGGTTGTATTGTATAGGTGACTTCCAAGTCAGCCATATTGCATGGGGGATATTGTGCTGGTTGTATTGTATAGGTGACTTCCAAGTCAGCCATATTGCATGGGGGACATTGTGCTGGTGGCCATGTCCTATAGGTGACTTCCAAGTCAGCCATATTGCATGGGGGACATTGTGCTGGTTGTCTTGTATAGGTGACTTCCAAGTCAGCCATATTGCTTGGGGGACATTGTGCTGGTTGTATTGTATAGGTGACTTCCAAGTCAGCCATATTGCATGGGGGACATTGTGCTGGTTGCCATGTTGTATAGGTGACTTCCAAGTCAGCCATACTGCATGGGGGACATTGTGCTGGTGGCCATGTTCTATAGGTGACTTCCAAGTCAGCCATATTGCATTTGGGACATTGTGCTGGTTGTCTTGTATAGGTGACTTCCAAGTCAGCCATATTGCTTGGGGGACATTGTGCTGGTTGCCATGTCCTATAGGTGACTTCCAAGTCAGCCATATTGCATGGGGGACATTGTGCTGGTTGTCTTGTATAGGTGACTTCCAAGTCAGCCATATTGCATGGGGGACATTGTGCTGGTTGCCATGTTGAATAGGTGACTTCCAAGTCAGCCATATTGCATGGGGGACATTGTGCTGGTTGCCATGTGATATAGGTGACTTCCAAGTGAGCCATATTGCTTGGGGGACATTGTGCTGGTTGTGTTGTAAAGGTGACTTCCAAGTCAGCCATATTGCATTGGGGACATTGCGCTGGTTGTCTTGTATAGGTGACTTCCAAGTCAGCCGTGTTGCATGAGGGACATTGTGCTGGTGGCCATGTTCTATAGGTGACTTCCAAGTCAGCCATATTGCATGAGGGACATTGTGCTGGTTGCCATGTTGTATAGGTGACTTCCAAGTCAGCCATATTGCTTGGGGGACATTGTGCTGGTTGCCATGTTCTATAGGTGACTTCCAAGTGAGCCATATTGCTTGGGGGACATTGTGCTGGTTGCCATGTTGTATAGGTGACTTCCAAGTCAGCCATATTGCATGGGGGACATTGTGCTGGTGGCCATGTTCTATAGGTGACTTCCAAGTCAGCCATATTGCATGGGGGACATTGTGCTGGTTGTGTTGTATAGGTGACTTCCAAGTCAGCCATGTTGCATGGGGGACATTGTGCTGGTTGCCATGTTGTATAGGTGACTTCCAAGTCAGCCATATTGCATGGGGGACATTGTGCTGGTTGTGTTGTATAGGTGACTTCCAAGTCAGCCATATTGCATGGGGGACATTGTGCTGGTTGTGTTGTATAGGTGACTTCCAAGTCAGCCATATTGCATGGGGGTCATTGTGCTGGTTGTATTGTATAGGTGACTTCCAAGTGAGCCATATTGCTTGGGGGACATTGTGCTGGTGGCCATGTTCTATAGGTGACTTCTAAGTCAGCCATATTGCATGGGGGACATTTTGCTGGTTGCCATGTCCTATAGGTGACTTCCAAGTCAGCCATATTGCATGGGGGACATTGTGCTGGTGGCCATGTTGTAAAGGTGACTTCCAAGTCAGCCATATTGCATGGGGGACATTGTGCTGGTTGCCATGTTGTATAGGTGACTTCCAAGTCAGCCATATTGCATGGGGGACATTGTGCTGGTTGCCATGTTGTATAGGTGACTTACAAGTCAGCCATATTGCATGGTGGACATTGTGCTGGTTGCCATGTCCTATAGGCGACTTCCAAGTCAGCCATATTGCATGGGGGAAATTGTGCTGGTTGTCTTGTATAGGTGACTTTTAAGTCAGCAATATTGCTTGGGGGACATTGTGCTGGTTGCCATGTTCTATAGGTGACTTGCAAGTCAGCCATATTGCTTGGGGGACATTGTGCTGGTTGCCATGTTGTATAGGTGACTTCCAAGTCAGCCATATTGCTTGGGGGACATTGTGCTGGTTGCCATGTTGTATAGGTGACTTCCAAGTCAGCCATATTGCATGGGGGACATTGTGCTGGTTGCCATGTTCTATAGGTGACTTCCATGTCAGCCATATTGCATTTGGGACATTGTGCTGGTTGTCTTGTATAGGTGACTTCCAAGTCAGCCATATTGCATGGGGGACATTGTGCTGGTTGTGTTGTATAGGTGACTTCCAAATCAGCCATATTGCATGGGGGACATTGTGCTGGTTGTATTGTATAGGTGACTTCCAAGTCAGCCATATTGCATGGGGGACATTGTGCTGGTTGTATTGTATAGGTGACTTCCAAGTCAGCCATATTGCATGGGGGACATTGTGCTGTTGGCCATGTCGTATAGGTGACTTCCAAGTCAGCCATATTGCATGGGGGACATTGTGCTGGTTGTCTTGTATAGGTGACTTCCAAGTCAGCCATATTGCTTGGGGGACATTGTGCTGGTTGTATTGTATAGGTGACTTACAAGTCAGCCATATTGCATGGGGGACATTGTGCTGGTTGCCATGTTGTATAGGTGACTTCCAAGTCAGCCATATTGCATGGGGGACATTGTGCTGGTGGCCATGTTCTATAGGTGACTTCCAAGTCAGCCATATTGCATTTGGGACATTGTGCTGGTTGTATTGTATAGGTGACTTCCAAGTCAGCCATATTGCATGGGGGACATTGTGCTGGTTGTATTGTATAGATGACTTCCAAGTGAGCCATATTGCTTGGGGGACATTGTGCTGGTGGCCATGTTCTATAGGTGACTTCCAAGTCAGCCATATTGCATGGGGGACATTGTGCTGGTTGCATTGTCCTATAGGTGACTTCCAAGTCAGCCATATTGCATGGGGGACATTGTGCTGGTGGCCATGTTCTATAGGTGACTTCCAAGTCAGCCATATTGCATGGGGGACATTGTGCTGGTTGTCTTGTATAGGTGACTTCCAAGTCAGCCATATTGCATGGGGGACATTGTGCTGGTGGCCATGTTCTATAGGTGACTTCCAAGTCAGCCATATTGCTTGGGGGACAATGTGCTGGTTGTATTGTATAGGTGACTTCCAATTCAGCCATATTGCATGGGGGACATTGTGCTGGTTGCCATGCTGTATAGGTGACTTCCAAGTCAGCCATATTGCATGGGGGACATTGTGCTGGTTGTCTTGTATAGGTGACTTCCAAGTCAGCCATATTGCATGGGGGACATTGTGCTGGTTGCCATGTTGTATAGGTGACTTCCAAGTCAGGCATATTGCATGGGGGACATTGTGCTGGTTGCCATGTTGTATAGGTGACTTCCAAGTGAGCCATATTGCTTGGGGGACATTGTGCTGGTTGTGTTGTATAGGTGACTTCCAAGTCAGCCATATTGCATGGGGGACATTGTGCTGGTTGTCTTGTATAGGTGACTTCCAAGTCAGCCGTGTTGCATGGGGGACATTGTGCTGGTGGCAATGTTCTATAGGTGACTTCCAAGTCAGCCATATTGCATTTGGGACATTGTGCTGGTTGTCTTGTATAGGTGACTTCCAAGTCAGCCATATTGCATGGGGGACATTGTGCTGGTTGTGTTGTATAGGTGACTTCCAAATCAGCCATATTGCATGGGGGACATTGTGCTGGTTGTATTGTATAGGTGACTTCCAAGTCAGCCATATTGCATGGGGGACATTGTGCTGTTGGCCATGTCGTATAGGTGACTTCCAAGTCAGCCATATTGCATGGGGGACATTGTGCTGGTTGTCTTGTATAGGTGACTTCCAAGTCAGCCATATTGCTTGGGGGACATTGTGCTGGTTGTATTGTATAGGTGACTTCCAAGTCAGCCATATTGCATGGGGGACATTGTGCTGGTTGCCATGTTGTATAGGTGACTTCCAAGTCAGCCATATTGCATGGGGGACATTGTGCTGGTGGCCATGTTCTATAGGTGACTTCCAAGTCAGCCATATTGCATTTGGGACATTGTGCTGGTTGTATTTGTATAGGTGACTTCCAAGTCAGCCATATTGCATGGGGGACATTGTGCTGGTTGTATTGTATAAGTGACTTCCAAGTGAGCCATATTGCTTGGGGGACATTGTGCTGGTGGCCATGTTCTATAGGTGACTTCCAAGTCAGCCATATTGCATGGGGGACATTGTGCTGGTTGCATTGTCCTATAGGTGACTTCCAAGTCAGCCATATTGCATGGGGGACATTGTGCTGGTTGTCTTGTATAGGTGACTTCCAAGTCAGCCATATTGCATGGGGGACATTGTGCTGGTGGCCATGTTCTATAGGTGACTTCCAAGTCAGCCATATTGCTTGGGGGACATTGTGCTGGTTGTATTGTATAGGTGACTTCCAAGTCAGCCATATTGCATGGGGGACATTGTGCTGGTTGCCATGCTGTATAGGTGACTTCCAAGTCAGCCATATTGCATGGGGGACATTGTGCTGGTTGTCTTGTATAGGTGACTTCCAAGTCAGCCATATTGCATGGGGGACATTGTGCTGGTTGCCATGTTGTATAGGTGACTTCCAAGTCAGGCATATTGCATGGGGGACATTGTGCTGGTTGCCATGTTGTATAGGTGACTTCCAAGTGAGCCATATTGCTTGGGGGACATTGTGCTGGTTGTGTTGTATAGGTGACTTCCAAGTCAGCCATATTGCATGGGGGACATTGTGCTGGTTGTCTTGTATAGGTGACTTCCAAGTCAGCCGTGTTGCATGGGGGACATTGTGCTGGTGGCCATGTTCTATAGGTGACTTCCAAGTCAGCCATATTGCATTTGGGACATTGTGCTGGTTGTCTTGTATAGGTGACTTCCAAGTCAGCCATATTGCATGGGGGACATTGTGCTGGTTGTGTTGTATAGGTGACTTCCAAATCAGCCATATTGCATGGGGGACATTGTGCTGGTTGTATTGTATAGGTGACTTCCAAGTCAGCCATATTGCATGGGGGACATTGTGCTGGTTGTATTGTATAGGTGACTTCCAAGTCAGCCATATTGCATGGGGGACATTGTGCTGGTGGCCATGTCGTATAGGTGACTTCCAAGTCAGCCATATTGCATGGGGGACATTGTGCTGGTGGCCATGTGCTATAGGTGACTTCCAAGTCAGCCATATTGCATTTGGGACATTGTGCTGGTTGTATTGTATAGGTGACTTCCAAGTCAGCCATATTGCATGGGGGACATTGTGCTGGTTGTATTGTATAGGTGACTTCCAAGTGAGCCATATTGCTTGGGGGACATTGTGCTGGTGGCCATGTTCTATAGGTGACTTCCAAGTCAGCCATATTGCATGGGGGACATTGTGCTGGTTGCATTGTCCTATAGGTGACTTCCAAGTCAGCCATATTGCATGGGGGACATTGTGCTGGTGGCCATGTTGTATAGGTGACTTCCAAGTCAGCCATATTGCATGGGGGACATTGTGCTGGTGGCCATGTTCTATAGGTGACTTCCAAGTCAGCCATATTGCATTTGGGACATTGTGCTGGTTGTATTGTATAGGTGACTTCCAAGTCAGCCATATTGCAATGGGGACATTGTGCTGGTTGTATTGTATAGGTGACTTCCAAGTGAGCCATATTGCTTGGGGGACATTGTGCTGGTGGCCATGTTCTATAGGTGACTTCCAAGTCAGCCATATTGCATGGGGGACATTGTGCTGGTTGCATTGTCCTATAGGTGACTTCCAAGTCAGCCATATTGCATGGGGGACATTGTGCTGGTGGCCATGTTCTATAGGTGACTTCCAAGTCAGCCATATTGCATGGGGGACATTGTGCTGGTTGTCTTGTATAGGTGACTTCCAAGTCAGCCATATTGCATGGGGGACATTGTGCTGGTGGCCATGTTCTATAGGTGACTTCCAAGTCAGCCATATTGCTTGGGGGACAATGTGCTGGTTGTATTGTATAGGTGACTTCCAAGTCAGCCATATTGCATGGGGGACATTGTGCTGGTTGCCATGTTGTATAGGTGACTTCCAAGTCAGGCATATTGCATGGGGGACATTGTGCTGGTTGCCATGTTGTATAGGTGACTTCCAAGTGAGCCATATTGCTTGGGGGACATTGTGCTGGTTGTGTTGTATAGGTGACTTCCAAGTCAGCCATATTGCATGGGGGACATTGTGCTGGTTGTCTTGTATAGGTGACTTCCAAGTCAGCCGTGTTGCATGGGGGACATTGTGCTGGTGGCCATGTTCTATAGGTGACGTCCAAGTCAGCCATATTGCATTTGGGACATTGTGCTGGTTGTCTTGTATAGGTGACTTCCAAGTCAGCCATATTGCATGGGGGACATTGTGCTGGTTGTGTTGTATAGGTGACTTCCAAATCAGCCATATTGCATGGGGGACATTGTGCTGGTTGTATTGTATAGGTGACTTCCAAGTCAGCCATATTGCATGGGGGACATTGTGCTGTTGGCCATGTCGTATAGGTGACTTCCAAGTCAGCCATATTGCATGGGGGACATTGTGCTGGTTGTCTTGTATAGGTGACTTCCAAGTCAGCCATATTGCTTGGGGGACATTGTGCTGGTTGTATTGTATAGGTGACTTCCAAGTCAGCCATATTGCATGGGGGACATTGTGCTGGTGGCCATGTTGTATAGGTGACTTCCAAGTCAGCCATATTGCATGGGGGACATTGTGCTGGTGGCCATGTTCTATAGGTGACTTCCAAGTCAGCCATATTGCATTTGGGACATTGTGCTGGTTGTATTGTATAGGTGACTTCCAAGTCAGCCATATTGCATGGGGGACATTGTGCTGGTTGTATTGTATAGGTGACTTCCAAGTCAGCCATATTGCATGGGGGACATTGTGCTGTTGGCCATGTCGTATAGGTGACTTCCAAGTCAGCCATATTGCATGGGGGACATTGTGCTGGTTGTCTTGTATAGGTGACTTCCAAGTCAGCCATATTGCTTGGGGGACATTGTGCTGGTTGTATTGTATAGGTGACTTCCAAGTCAGCCATATTGCATGGGGGACATTGTGCTGGTTGCCATGTTGTATAGGTGACTTCCAAGTCAGCCATATTGCATGGGGGACATTGTGCTGGTGGCCATGTTCTATAGGTGACTTCCAAGTCAGCCATATTGCATTTGGGACATTGTGCTGGTTGTATTGTATAGGTGACTTCCAAGTCAGCCATATTGCATGGGGGACATTGTGCTGGTTGTATTGTATAGGTGACTTCCAAGTGAGCCATATTGCTTGGGGGACATTGTGCTGGTGGCCATGTTCTATAGGTGACTTCCAAGTCAGCCATATTGCATGGGGGACATTGTGCTGGTTGCATTGTCCTATAGGTGACTTCCAAGTCAGCCATATTGCATGGGGGACATTGTGCTAGTGGCCATGTTCTATAGGTGACTTCCAAGTCAGCCATATTGCATGGGGGACATTGTGCTGGTTGTCTTGTATAGGTGACTTCCAAGTCAGCCATATTGCATGGGGGACATTGTGCTGGTGGCCATGTTCTATAGGTGACTTCCAAGTCAGCCATATTGCTTGGGGGACATTCTGCTGGTTGTATTGTATAGGTGACTTCCAAGTCAGCCATATTGCATGGGGGACATTGTGCTGGTTGCCATGCTGTATAGGTGACTTCCAAGTCAGCCATATTGCATGGGGGACATTGTGCTGGTTGTCTTGTATAGGTGACTTCCAAGTCAGCCATATTGCATGGGGGACATTGTGCTGGTTGCCATGTTGTATAGGTGACTTCCAAGTCAGGCATATTGCATGGGGGACATTGTGCTGGTTGCCATGTTGTATAGGTGACTTCCAAGTGAGCCATATTGCTTGGGGGACATTGTGCTGGTTGTGTTGTATAGGTGACTTCCAAGTCAGCCATATTGCATGGGGGACATTGTGCTGGTTGTCTTGTATAGGTGACTTCCAAGTCAGCCGTGTTGCATGGGGGACATTGTGCTGGTGGCCATGTTCTATAGGTGACTTCCAAGTCAGCCATATTGCATTTGGGACATTGTGCTGGTTGTCTTGTATAGGTGACTTCCAAGTCAGCCATATTGCATGGGGGACATTGTGCTGGTTGTGTTGTATAGGTGACTTCCAAATCAGCCATATTGCATGGGGGACATTGTGCTGGTTGTATTGTATAGGTGACTTCCAAGTCAGCCATATTGCATGGGGGACATTGTGCTGGTTGTATTGTATAGGTGACTTCCAAGTCAGCCATATTGCATGGGGGACATTGTGCTGGTGGCCATGTCGTATAGGTGACTTCCAAGTCAGCCATATTGCATGGGGGACATTGTGCTGGTTGTCTTGTATAGGTGACTTCCAAGTCAGCCATATTGCTTGGGGGACATTGTGCTGGTTGTATTGTATAGGTGACTTCCAAGTCAGCCATATTGCATGGGGGACATTGTTCTGGTTGCCATGTTGTATAGGTGACTTCCAAGTCAGCCATATTGCATGGGGGACATTGTGCTGGTGGCCATGTGCTATAGGTGACTTCCAAGTCAGCCATATTGCATTTTGGACATTGTGCTGGTTGTATTGTATAGGTGACTTCCAAGTCAGCCATATTGCATGGGGGACATTGTGCTGGTTGTATTGTATAGGTGACTTCCAAGTGAGCCATATTGCTTGGGGGACATTGTGCTGGTGGCCATGTTCTATAGGTGACTTCCAAGTCAGCCATATTGCATGGGGGACATTGTGCTGGTTGCATTGTCCTATAGGTGACTTCCAAGTCAGCCATATTGCATGGGGGACATTGTGCTGGTGGCCATGTTGTATAGGTGACTTCCAAGTCAGCCATATTGCATGGGGGACATTGTGCTGGTGGCCATGTTCTATAGGTGACTTCCAAGTCAGCCATATTGCATTTGGGACATTGTGCTGGTTGTATTGTATAGGTGACTTCCAAGTCAGCCATATTGCATGGGGGACATTGTGCTGGTTGTATTGTATAGGTGACTTCCAAGTGAGCCATATTGCTTGGGGGACATTGTGCTGGTGGCCATGTTCTATAGGTGACTTCCAAGTCAGCCATATTGCATGGGGGACATTGTGCTGGTTGCATTGTCCTATAGGTGACTTCCAAGTCAGCCATATTGCATGGGGGACATTGTGCTGGTGGCCATGTTCTATAGGTGACTTCCAAGTCAGCCATATTGCATGGGGGACATTGTGCTGGTTGTCTTGTATAGGTGACTTCCAAGTCAGCCATATTGCATGGGGGACATTGTGCTGGTGGCCATGTTCTCTAGGTGACTTCCAAGTCAGCCATATTGCTTGGGGGACAATGTGCTGGTTGTGTTGTATAGGTGACTTCCAAATCAGCCATATTGCATGGAGGACATTGTGCTGGTTGTATTGTATAGGTGACTTCCAAGTCAGCCATATTGCATGGGGGACATTGTGCTGGTTGTATTGTATAGGTGACTTCCAAGTCAGCCATATTGCATGGGGGACATTGTGCTGTTGGCCATGTCGTATAGGTGACTTCCAAGTCAGCCATATTGTATGGGGGACATTGTGCTGGTTGTCTTGTATAGGTGACTTCCAAGTCAGCCATATTGCTTGGGGGACATTGTGCTGGTTGTATTGTATAGGTGACTTCCAAGTCAGCCATATTGCATGGGGGACATTGTGCTGGTTGCCATGTTGTATAGGTGACTTCCAAGTCAGCCATATTGCATGGGGGACATTGTGCTGGTGGCCATGTTCTATAGGTGACTTCCAAGTCAGCCATATTGCATTTGGGACATTGTGCTGGTTGTATTGTATAGGTGACTTCCAAGTCAGCCATATTGCATGGGGGACATTGTGCTGGTTGTATTGTATAGGTGACTTCCAAGTGAGCCATATTGCTTGGGGGACATTGTGCTGGTGGCCATGTTCTATAGGTGACTTCCAAGTCAGCCATATTGCATGGGGGACATTGTGCTGGTTGCATTGTCCTATAGGTGACTTCCAAGTCAGCCATATTGCATGGGGGACATTGTGCTAGTGGCCATGTTCTATAGGTGACTTCCAAGTCAGCCATATTGCATGGGGGACATTGTGCTGGTTGTCTTGTATAGGTGACTTCCAAGTCAGCCATATTGCATGGGGGACATTGTGCTGGTGGCCATGTTCTATAGGTGACTTCCAAGTCAGCCATATTGCTTGGGGGACATTCTGCTGGTTGTATTGTATAGGTGACTTCCAAGTCAGCCATATTGCATGGGGGACATTGTGCTGGTTGCCATGCTGTATAGGTGACTTCCAAGTCAGCCATATTGCATGGGGGACATTGTGCTGGTTGTCTTGTATAGGTGACTTCCAAGTCAGCCATATTGCATGGGGGACATTGTGCTGGTTGCCATGTTGTATAGGTGACTTCCAAGTCAGGCATATTGCATGGGGGACATTGTGCTGGTTGCCATGTTGTATAGGTGACTTCCAAGTGAGCCATATTGCTTGGGGGACATTGTGCTGGTTGTGTTGTATAGGTGACTTCCAAGTCAGCCATATTGCATGGGGGACATTGTGCTGGTTGTCTTGTATAGGTGACTTCCAAGTCAGCCGTGTTGCATGGGGGACATTGTGCTGGTGGCCATGTTCTATAGGTGACTTCCAAGTCAGCCATATTGCATGGGGGACATTGTGCTGGTGGCCATGTCGTATAGGTGACTTCCAAGTCAGCCATATTGCATGGGGGACATTGTGCTGGTTGTATTGTATAGGTGACTTCCAAGTCAGCCATATTGCATGGGGGACATTGTGCTGGTTGTATTGTATAGGTGACTTCCAAGTCAGCCATATTGCATGGGGGACATTGTGCTGGTGGCCATGTTCTATAGGTGACTTCCAAGTCAGCCATATTGCTTGGGGGACATTCTGCTGGTTGTATTGTATAGGTGACTTCCAAGTCAGCCATATTGCATGGGGGACATTGTGCTGGTTGCCATGCTGTATAGGTGACTTCCAAGTCAGCCATATTGCATGGGGGACATTGTGCTGGTTGTCTTGTATAGGTGACTTCCAAGTCAGCCATATTGCATGGGGGACATTGTGCTGGTTGCCATGTTGTATAGGTGACTTCCAAGTCAGGCATATTGCATGGGGGACATTGTGCTGGTTGCCATGTTGTATAGGTGACTTCCAAGTGAGCCATATTGCTTGGGGGACATTGTGCTGGTTGTGTTGTATAGGTGACTTCCAAGTCAGCCATATTGCATGGGGGACATTGTGCTGGTTGTCTTGTATAGGTGACTTCCAAGTCAGCCGTGTTGCATGGGGGACATTGTGCTGGTGGCCATGTTCTATAGGTGACTTCCAAGTCAGCCATATTGCATGGGGGACATTGTGCTGGTGGCCATGTCGTATAGGTGACTTCCAAGTCAGCCATATTGCATGGGGGACATTGTGCTGGTTGTATTGTATAGGTGACTTCCAAGTCAGCCATATTGCATGGGGGACATTGTGCTGGTTGTATTGTATAGGTGACTTCCAAGTCAGCCATATTGCATGGGGGACATTGTGCTGGTGGCCATGTCGTATAGGTGACTTCCAAGTCAGCCATATTGCATGGGGGACATTGTGCTGGTTGTCTTGTATAGGTGACTTCCAAGTCAGCCATATTGCTTGGGGGACATTGTGCTGGTTGTATTGTATAGGTGACTTCCAAGTCAGCCATATTGCATGGGGGACATTGTGCTGGTTGCCATGTTGTATAGGTGACTTCCAAGTCAGCCATATTGCATGGGGGACATTGTGCTGGTGGCCATGTTCTATAGGTGACTTCCAAGTCAGCCATATTGCATTTGGGACATTGTGCTGGTTGTATTGTATAGGTGACTTCCAAGTCAGCCATATTGCATGGGGGACATTGTGCTGGTTGTATTGTATAGGTGACTTCCAAGTGAGCCATATTGCTTGGGGGACATTGTGCTGGTGGCCATGTTCTATAGGTGACTTCCAAGTCAGCCATATTGCATGGGGGACATTGTGCTGGTTGCATTGTCCTATAGGTGACTTCCAAGTCAGCCATATTGCATGGGGGACATTGTGCTAGTGGCCATGTTCTATAGGTGACTTCCAAGTCAGCCATATTGCATGGGGGACATTGTGCTGGTTGTCTTGTATAGGTGACTTCCAAGTCAGCCATATTGCATGGGGGACATTGTGCTGGTGGCCATGTTCTATAGGTGACTTCCAAGTCAGCCATATTGCTTGGGGGACATTCTGCTGGTTGTATTGTATAGGTGACTTCCAAGTCAGCCATATTGCATGGGGGACATTGTGCTGGTTGCCATGCTGTATAGGTGACTTCCAAGTCAGCCATATTGCATGGGGGACATTGTGCTGGTTGTCTTGTATAGGTGACTTCCAAGTCAGCCATATTGCATGGGGGACATTGTGCTGGTTGCCATGTTGTATAGGTGACTTCCAAGTCAGGCATATTGCATGGGGGACATTGTGCTGGTTGCCATGTTGTATAGGTGACTTCCAAGTGAGCCATATTGCTTGGGGGACATTGTGCTGGTTGTGTTGTATAGGTGACTTCCAAGTCAGCCATATTGCATGGGGGACATTGTGCTGGTTGTCTTGTATAGGTGACTTCCAAGTCAGCCGTGTTGCATGGGGGACATTGTGCTGGTGGCCATGTTCTATAGGTGACTTCCAAGTCAGCCATATTGCATGGGGGACATTGTGCTGGTGGCCATGTCGTATAGGTGACTTCCAAGTCAGCCATATTGCATGGGGGACATTGTGCTGGTTGTATTGTATAGGTGACTTCCAAGTCAGCCATATTGCATGGGGGACATTGTGCTGGTTGTATTGTATAGGTGACTTCCAAGTCAGCCATATTGCATGGGGGACATTGTGCTGGTGGCCACGTTCTATAGGTGACTTCCAAGTCAGCCATATTGCTTGGGGGACATTCTGCTGGTTGTATTGTATAGGTGACTTCCAAGTCAGCCATATTGCATGGGGGACATTGTGCTGGTTGCCATGCTGTATAGGTGACTTCCAAGTCAGCCATATTGCATGGGGGACATTGTGCTGGTTGTCTTGTATAGGTGACTTCCAAGTCAGCCATATTGCATGGGGGACATTGTGCTGGTTGCCATGTTGTATAGGTGACTTCCAAGTCAGGCATATTGCATGGGGGACATTGTGCTGGTTGCCATGTTGTATAGGTGACTTCCAAGTGAGCCATATTGCTTGGGGGACATTGTGCTGGTTGTGTTGTATAGGTGACTTCCAAGTCAGCCATATTGCATGGGGGACATTGTGCTGGTTGTCTTGTATAGGTGACTTCCAAGTCAGCCGTGTTGCATGGGGGACATTGTGCTGGTGGCCATGTTCTATAGGTGACTTCCAAGTCAGCCATATTGCATGGGGGACATTGTGCTGGTGGCCATGTCGTATAGGTGACTTCCAAGTCAGCCATATTGCATGGGGGACATTGTGCTGGTTGTATTGTATAGGTGACTTCCAAGTCAGCCATATTGCATGGGGGACATTGTGCTGGTTGTATTGTATAGGTGACTTCCAAGTCAGCCATATTGCATGGGGGACATTGTGCTGGTGGCCATGTCGTATAGGTGACTTCCAAGTCAGCCATATTGCATGGGGGACATTGTGCTGGTTGTCTTGTATAGGTGACTTCCAAGTCAGCCATATTGCTTGGGGGACATTGTGCTGGTTGTATTGTATAGGTGACTTCCAAGTCAGCCATATTGCATGGGGGACATTGTGCTGGTTGCCATGTTGTATAGGTGACTTCCAAGTCAGCCATATTGCATGGGGGACATTGTGCTGGTGGCCATGTGCTATAGGTGACTTCCAAGTCAGCCATATTGCATTTTGGACATTGTGCTGGTTGTATTGTATAGGTGACTTCCAAGTCAGCCATATTGCATGGGGGACATTGTGCTGGTTGTATTGTATAGGTGACTTCCAAGTGAGCCATATTGCTTGGGGGACATTGTGCTGGTGGCCATGTTCTATAGGTGACTTCCAAGTCAGCCATATTGCATGGGGGACATTGTGCTGGTTGCATTGTCCTATAGGTGACTTCCAAGTCAGCCATATTGCATGGGGGACATTGTGCTGGTGGCCATGTTGTATAGGTGACTTCCAAGTCAGCCATATTGCATGGGGGACATTGTGCTGGTGGCCATGTTCTATAGGTGACTTCCAAGTCAGCCATATTGCATTTGGGACATTGTGCTGGTTGTATTGTATAGGTGACTTCCAAGTCAGCCATATTGCATGGGGGACATTGTGCTGGTTGTATTGTATAGGTGACTTCCAAGTGAGCCATATTGCTTGGGGGACATTGTGCTGGTGGCCATGTTCAATAGGTGACTTCCAAGTCAGCCATATTGCATGGGGGACATTGTGCTGGTTGCATTGTCCTATAGGTGACTTCCAAGTCAGCCATATTGCATGGGGGACATTGTGCTGGTGGCCATGTTCTATAGGTGACTTCCAAGTCAGCCATATTGCATGGGGGACATTGTGCTGGTTGTCTTGTATAGGTGACTTCCAAGTCAGCCATATTGCATGGGGGACATTGTGCTGGTGGCCATGTTCTATAGGTGACTTCCAAGTCAGCCATATTGCTTGGGGGACAATGTGCTGGTTGTATTGTATAGGTGACTTCCAAGTCAGCCATATTGCATGGGGGACATTGTGCTGGTTGCCATGCTGTATAGGTGACTTCCAAGTCAGCCATATTGCATGGGGGACATTGTGCTGGTTGTCTTGTATAGGTGACTTCCAAGTCAGCCATATTGCATGGGGGACATTGTGCTGGTTGCCATGTTGTATAGGTGACTTCCAAGTCAGGCATATTGCATGGGGGACATTGTGCTGGTTGCCATGTTGTATAGGTGACTTCCAAGTGAGCCATATTGCTTGGGGGACATTGTGCTGGTTGTGTTGTATAGGTGACTTCCAAGTCAGCCATATTGCATGGGGGACATTGTGCTGGTTGTCTTGTATAGGTGACTTCCAAGTCAGCCGTGTTGCATGGGGGACATTGTGCTGGTTGTGTTGTATAGGTGACTTCCAAATCAGCCATATTGCATGGGGGACATTGTGCTGGTTGTATTGTATAGGTGACTTCCAAGTCAGCCATATTGCATGGGGGACATTGTGCTGTTGGCCATGTCGTATAGGTGACTTCCAAGTCAGCCATATTGCATGGGGGACATTGTGCTGGTTGTCTTGTATAGGTGACTTCCAAGTCAGCCATATTGCTTGGGGGACATTGTGCTGGTTGTATTGTATAGGTGACTTCCAAGTCAGCCATATTGCATGGGGGACATTGTGCTGGTTGCCATGTTGTATAGGTGACTTCCAAGTCAGCCATATTGCATGGGGGACATTGTGCTGGTGGCCATGTTCTATAGGTGACTTCCAAGTGAGCCATATTGCTTGGGGGACATTGTGCTGGTGGCCATGTTCTATAAGTGACTTCCAAGTCAGCCATATTGCATGGGGGACATTGTGCTGGTTGCATTGTCCTATAGGTGACTTCCAAGTCAGCCATATTGCATGGGGGACATTGTGCTGGTTGTCTTGTATAGGTGACTTCCAAGTCAGCCATATTGCATGGGGGACATTGTGCTGGTGGCCATGTTCTATAGGTGACTTCCAAGTCAGCCATATTGCTTGGGGGACAATGTGCTGGTTGTATTGTATAGGTGACTTCCAAGTCAGCCATATTGCATGGGGGACATTGTGCTGGTTGCCATGCTGTATAGGTGACTTCCAAGTCAGCCATATTGCATGGGGGACATTGTGCTGGTTGTCTTGTATAGGTGACTTCCAAGTCAGCCATATTGCATGGGGGACATTGTGCTGGTTGCCATGTTGTATAGGTGACTTCCAAGTCAGGCATATTGCATGGGGGACATTGTGCTGGTTGCCATGTTGTATAGGTGACTTCCAAGTGAGCCATATTGCTTGGGGGACATTGTGCTGGTTGTGTTGTATAGGTGACTTCCAAGTCAGCCATATTGCATGGGGGACATTGTGCTGGTTGTCTTGTATAGGTGACTTCCAAGTCAGCCGTGTTGCATGGGGGACATTGTGCTGGTGGCCATGTTCTATAGGTGACTTCCAAGTCAGCCATATTGCATTTGGGACATTGTGCTGGTTGTCTTGTATAGGTGACTTCAAGTCAGCCATATTGCATGGGGGACATTGTGCTGGTTGTGTTGTATAGGTGACTTCCAAATCAGCCATATTGCATGGGGGACATTGTGCTGGTTGTATTGTATAGGTGACTTCCAAGTCAGCCATATTGCATGGGGGACATTGTGCTGTTGGCCATGTCGTATAGGTGACTTCCAAGTCAGCCATATTGCATGGGGGACATTGTGCTGGTTGTCTTGTATAGGTGACTTCCAAGTCAGCCATATTGCTTGGGGGACATTGTGCTGGTTGTATTGTATAGGTGACTTCCAAGTCAGCCATATTGCATGGGGGACATTGTGCTGGTTGCCATGTTGTATAGGTGACTTCCAAGTCAGCCATATTGCATGGGGGACATTGTGCTGGTGGCCATGTTCTATAGGTGACTTCCAAGTCAGCCATATTGCATTTGGGACATTGTGCTGGTTGTATTGTATAGGTGACTTCCAAGTCAGCCATATTGCATGGGGGACATTGTGCTGGTTGTATTGTATAGGTGACTTCCAAGTGAGCCATATTGCTTGGGGGACATTGTGCTGGTGGCCATGTTCTATAGGTGACTTCCAAGTCAGCCATATTGCATGGGGGACATTGTGCTGGTTGCATTGTCCTATAGGTGACTTCCAAGTCAGCCATATTGCATGGGGGACATTGTGCTGGTGGCCATGTTCTATAGGTGACTTCCAAGTCAGCCATATTGCATGGGGGACATTGTGCTGGTTGTCTTGTATAGGTGACTTCCAAGTCAGCCATATTGCATGGGGGACATTGTGCTGGTGGCCATGTTCTATAGGTGACTTCCAAGTCAGCCATATTGCTTGGGGGACATTGTGCTGGTTGTATTGTATAGGTGACTTCCAAGTCAGCCATATTGCATGGGGGACATTGTGCTGGTTGCCATGCTGTATAGGTGACTTCCAAGTCAGCCATATTGCATGGGGGACATTGTGCTGGTTGTCTTGTATAGGTGACTTCCAAGTCAGCCATATTGCATGGGGGACATTGTGCTGGTTGCCATGTTGTATAGGTGACTTCCAAGTCAGGCATATTGCATGGGGGACATTGTGCTGGTTGCCATGTTGTATAGGTGACTTCCAAGTGAGCCATATTGCTTGGGGGACATTGTGCTGGTTGTGTTGTATAGGTGACTTCCAAGTCAGCCATATTGCATGGGGGACATTGTGCTGGTTGTCTTGTATAGGTGACTTCCAAGTCAGCCGTGTTGCATGGGGGACATTGTGCTGGTGGCCATGTTCTATAGGTGACTTCCAAGTCAGCCATATTGCATTTGGGACATTGTGCTGGTTGTCTTGTATAGGTGACTTCCAAGTCAGCCATATTGCATGGGGGACATTGTGCTGGTTGTGTTGTATAGGTGACTTCCAAATCAGCCATATTGCATGGGGGACATTGTGCTGGTTGTATTGTATAGGTGACTTCCAAGTCAGCCATATTGCATGGGGGACATTGTGCTGGTTGTATTGTATAGGTGACTTCCAAGTCAGCCATATTGCATGGGGGACATTGTGCTGGTGGCCATGTCGTATAGGTGACTTCCAAGTCAGCCATATTGCATGGGGGACATTGTGCTGGTTGTCTTGTATAGGTGACTTCCAAGTCAGCCATATTGCTTGGGGGACATTGTGCTGGTTGTATTGTATAGGTGACTTCCAAGTCAGCCATATTGCATGGGGGACATTGTGCTGGTTGCCATGTTGTATAGGTGACTTCCAAGTCAGCCATATTGCATGGGGGACATTGTGCTGGTGGCCATGTGCTATAGGTGACTTCCAAGTCAGCCATATTGCATTTGGGACATTGTGCTGGTTGTATTGTATAGGTGACTTCCAAGTCAGCCATATTGCATGGGGGACATTGTGCTGGTTGTATTGTATAGGTGACTTCCAAGTGAGCCATATTGCTTGGGGGACATTGTGCTGGTGGCCATGTTCTATAGGTGACTTCCAAGTCAGCCATATTGCATGGGGGACATTGTGCTGGTTGCATTGTCCTATAGGTGACTTCCAAGTCAGCCATATTGCATGGCGGACATTGTGCTGGTGGCCATGTTCTATAGGTGACTTCCAAGTCAGCCATATTGCATGGGGGACATTGTGCTGGTTGTCTTGTATAGGTGACTTCCAAGTCAGCCATATTGCATGGGGGACATTGTGCTGGTGGCCATGTTCTATAGGTGACT
Source organism: Petromyzon marinus (assembly GCF_048934315.1). Taxonomy (NCBI): domain Eukaryota; kingdom Metazoa; phylum Chordata; class Hyperoartia; order Petromyzontiformes; family Petromyzontidae; genus Petromyzon; species Petromyzon marinus. Next base: position 6,825,656 of record NW_027423002.1, read on the forward strand.
TCCAAGTCAGCCATATTGCTTGGGGGACATTGTGCTGGTTGTATTGTCTAGGTGACTTCCAAGTCCACCATATTGCATGGGGGACATTGTGCTGGTTGCCATGTTGTATAGGTGACTTCCAAGTCAGCCATATTGCATGGGGGACATTGTGCTGGTTGTCTTGTATAGGTGACTTCCAAGTCAGCCATATTGCATGGGGGACATTGTGCTGCTTGCCATGTTGTATAGGTGACTTCCAAGTCAGGCATATTGCATGGGGGACATTGTGCTGGTTGCCATGTTGTATAGGTGACTTCCAAGTGAGCCATATTGCTTGGGGGACATTGTGCTGGTTGTGTTGTATAGGTGTCTTCCAAGTCAGCCATATTGCATAGGGGACATTGTGCTGGTTGTCTTGTATAGGTGACTTCCAAGTCAGTCGTTTTGCATGGGGGACATTGTGCTGGTGGCCATGTTCTATAGGTGACTTCCAAGTCAGCCATATTGCATGGAGGACATTGTGCTGGTTGTCTTGTATAGGTGACTTCCAAGTCAGACATATTGCTTGGCGGACATTGTGCTTGTTGTCTTGTATAGGTGACTTCCAAGTCAGCCATATTACATGGGGGAAATTGTGCTGGTTGCCATGTTGTATAGGTGACTTCCAAGTCAGCCATATTGCATGGGGGACATTGTGCTGGTTGCCATGTTGTATAGGTGACTTCCAAGTCAGCCATATTGCATGGGGGACATTGTGCTGGTGGCCATGTCCTATAGGTGACTTCCAAGTCAGCCATATTGCATGGGGGACATTGTGCTGGTTGTCTTGTATAGGTGACTTCCAAGTCAGCCATATTGCTTGGGGGACATTGTGCTGGTTGTATTGTATAGGTGACTTCCAAGTCAGCCATATTGCATGGGGGACATTGTGCTGGTTGCCATGTTCTATAGGTGACTTCCAAGTCATCCATATTGCATGGGGGACATTGTGCTGGTGGCCATGTTCTATACGTGACTTCCAAGTCAGCCATATTGCATTTGGGACATTGTGCTGGTTGTCTTGTATAGGTGACTTCCAAGTCAGCCATATTGCATGGGGGACATTGTGCTGGTTGTGTTGTATAGGTGACTTCCAAATCAGCCATATTGCATGGAGGACATTGTGCTGGTTGTATTGTATAGGTGACTTCCAAGTCAGCCATATTGCATGGGGGACATTGTGCTGGTTGTCTTGTATAGGTGACTTCCAAGTCAGCCATATTGCTTGGGGGACATTGTGCTGGTTGTATTGTATAGGTGACTTCCAAGTCAGCCATATTGCATGGGGGACATTGTGCTGGTTGCCATGTTGTATAGGTGACTTCCAAGTCAGCCATATTGCATGGGGGACATTGTGCTGGTGGCCATGTTCTATAGGTGACTTCTAAGTCAGCCATATTGCATTTGGGACATTGTGCTGGTTGTATTGTATAGGTGACTTCCAAGTCAGCCATATTGCATGGGGGACATTGTGCTGGTTGTCTTGTATAGGTGACTTCCAAGTCAGCCATATTGCTTGGGGGACATTGTGCTGGTTGCCATGTTCTATAGGTGACTTCCAAGTCAGCCATATTGCTTGGGGGACATTGTGCTGGTGGCCATGTTCTATAGGTGACTTCCAAGTCAGCCATATTGCATGAGGGACATTGTGCTGGTTGTCTTGTATAGGTGACTTCCAAGTCAGCCGTGTTGCATGGGGGACATTGTGCTGGTTGTATTGTATAGGTGACTTCCAAGTCAGCCATATTGCATGGGGGACATTGTGCTGGTGGCCATGTCCTATAGGTGACTTCCAAGTCAGCCATATTGCATGGGGGACATTGTGCTGGTTGTCTTGTATAGGTGACTTCCAAGTCAGCCATATTGCTTGGGGGACATTGTGCTGGTTGTATTGTATAGGTGACTTCCAAGTCAGCCATATTGCATGGGGGACATTGTGCTGGTTGCCATGTTCTATAGGTGACTTCCAAGTCATCCATATTGCATGGGGGACATTGTGCTGGTGGCCATGTTCTATACGTGACTTCCAAGTCAGCCATATTGCATTTGGGACATTGTGCTAGTTGTCTTGTATAGGTGACTTCCAAGTCAGCCATATTGCATGGGGGGCATTGTGCTGGTTGTGTTGTATAGGTGACTTCCAAATCAGCCATATTGCATGGGGGACATTGTGCTGGTTGTATTGTATAGGTGACTTCCATGTCAGCCATATTGCATGGGGGACATTGTGCTGGTTGTCTTGTATAGGTGACTTCCAAGTCAGCCATATTGCTTGGGGGACATTGTGCTGGTTGTATTGTATAGGTGACTTCCAAGTCAGCCATATTGCATGGGGGACATTGTGCTGGTTTCCATGTTGTATAGGTGACTTCCAAGTCAGCCATATTGCATGGGGGACATTGTGCTGGTGGCCATGTTCTATAGGTGACGTGTAAGTCAGCCATATTGCATTTGGGACATTGTGCTGGTTGTAGTGTATAGGTGACTTCCAAGTCAGCCATATTGCATGGGGGACATTGTGCTGGTTGTCTTGTATAGGTGACTTCCAAGTCAGCCATATTGCCTGGGGGACATTGTGCTGGTTGCCATGTTCTATAGGTGACTTCCAAGTCAGCCATATTGCTTGGGGGACATTGTGCTGGTGGCCATGTTCTATAGGTGACTTCCAAGTCAGCCATATTGCATGGGGGACATTGTGCTGGTTGTCTTGTATAGGTGACTTCCAAGTCAGCCGTGTTGCATGGGGGACATTGTGCTGGTTGTATTGTATAGGTGACTTCCAAGTCAGCCATATTGCATGGGGGACATTGTGCTGGTTGCCATGTTGTAAAGGTGACTTCCAAGTCAGCCATATTGCATGGGGGACATTGTGCTGGTTGTCTTGTATAGGTGACTTCCAAGTCAGCCATATTGCTTGGGGGACATTGTGCTGGTTGTATTGTATAGGTGACTTCCAAGTCAGCCATATTGCATGGGGGACATTGTGCTGGTTGCCATGTTGTATAGGTGACTTCCAAGTCAGCCATATTGCATGGGGGACATTGTGCTGGTGGCCATGTTCTATAGGTGACTTCTAAGTCAGCCATATTGCATTTGGGACATTGTGCTGGTTGTATTGTATAGGTGACTTCCAAGTCAGCCATATTGCATGGGGGACATTGTGCTGGTTGTCTTGTATAGGTGACTTCCAAGTCAGCCATATTGCTTGGGGGACATTGTGCTGGTTGCCATGTTCTATAGGTGACTTCCAAGTCAGCCATATTGCTTGGGGGACATTGTGCTGGTGGCCATGTTCTATAGGTGACTTCCAAGTCAGCCATATTGCATGAGGGACATTGTGCTGGTTGTCTTGTATAGGTGACTTCCAAGTCAGCCGTGTTGCATGGGGGACATTGTGCTGGTTGTATTGTATAGGTGACTTCCAAGTCAGCCATATTGCATGGGGGACATTGTGCTGGTGGCCATGTCCTATAGGTGACTTCCAAGTCAGCCATATTGCATGGGGGACATTGTGCTGGTTGTCTTGTATAGGTGACTTCCAAGTCAGCCATATTGCTTGGGGGACATTGTGCTGGTTGTATTGTATAGGTGACTTCCAAGTCAGCCATATTGCATGGGGGACATTGTGCTGGTTGCCATGTTCTATAGGTGACTTCCAAGTCATCCATATTGCATGGGGGACATTGTGCTGGTGGCCATGTTCTATACGTGACTTCCAAGTCAGCCATATTGCATTTGGGACATTGTGCTAGTTGTCTTGTATAGGTGACTTCCAAGTCAGCCATATTGCATGGGGGACATTGTGCTGGTTGTGTTGTATAGGTGACTTCCAAATCAGCCATATTGCATGGGGGACATTGTGCTGGTTGTATTGTATAGGTGACTTCCAAGTCAGCCATATTGCATGGGGGACATTGTGCTGGTTGTCTTGTATAGGTGACTTCCAAGTCAGCCATATTGCTTGGGGGACATTGTGCTGGTTGTATTGTATAGGTGACTTCCAAGTCAGCCATATTGCATGGGGGACATTGTGCTGGTTGCCATGTTGTATAGGTGACTTCCAAGTCAGCCATATTGCATGGGGGACATTGTGCTGGTGGCCATGTTCTATAGGTGACGTGTAAGTCAGCCATATTGCATTTGGGACATTGTGCTGGTTGTAGTGTATAGGTGACTTCCAAGTCAGCCATATTGCATGGGGGACATTGTGCTGGTTGTCTTGTATAGGTGACTTCCAAGTCAGCCATATTGCCTGGGGGACATTGTGCTGGTTGCCATGTTCTATAGGTGACTTCCAAGTCAGCCATATTGCTTGGGGGACATTGTGCTGGTGGCCATGTTCTATAGGTGACTTCCAAGTCAGCCATATTGCATGGGGGACATTGTGCTGGTTGTCTTGTATAGGTGACTTCCAAGTCAGCCGTGTTGCATGGGGGACAATGTGCTGGTTGTATTGTATAGGTGACTTCCAAGTCAGCCATATTGCATGGGGGACATTGTGCTGGTTGCCATGTTGTAAAGGTGACTTCCAAGTCAGCCATATTGCATGGGGGACATTGTGCTGGTTGTCTTGTATAGGTGACTTCCAAGTCAGCCATATTGCTTGGGGGACATTGTGCTGGTTGTATTGTATAGGTGACTTCCAAGTCAGCCATATTGCATGGGGGACATTGTGCTGGTTGCCATGTTCTATAGGTGACTTCCAAGTCATCCATATTGCATGGGGACATTGTGCTGGTGGCCATGTTCTATACGTGACTTCCAAGTCAGCCATATTGCATTTGGGACATTGTGCTGGTTGTCTTGTATAGGTGACTTCCAAGTCAGCCATATTGCATGGGGGACATTGTGCTGGTTGTGTTGTATAGGTGACTTCCAAATCAGCCATATTGCATGGGGGACATTGTGCTGGTTGTATTGTATAGGTGAATTCCATGTCAGCCATATTGCATGGGGGACATTGTGCTGGTTGTCTTGTATAGGTGACTTCCAAGTCAGCCATATTGCATGGGGGACATTGTGCTGGTTGCCATGTTGTATAGGTGACTTCCAAGTCAGCCATATTGCATGGGGGACATTGTGCTGGTGGCCATGTTCTATAGGTGACTTCTAAGTCAGCCATATTGCATTTGGGACATTGTGCTGGTTGTATTGTATAGGTGACTTCCAAGTCAGCCATATTGCATGGGGGACATTGTGCTGGTTGTCTTGTATAGGTGACTTCCAAGTCAGCCATATTGCTTGGGGGACATTGTGCTGGTTGCCATGTTCTATAGGTGACTTCCAAGTCAGCCATATTGCTTGGGGGACATTGTGCTGGTGGCCATGTTCTATAGGTGACTTCCAAGTCAGCCATATTGCATGGGGGACATTGTGCTGGTTGTCTTGTATAGGTGACTTCCAAGTCAGCCGTGTTGCATGGGGGACATTGTGCTGGTTGTATTGTATAGGTGACTTCCAAGTCAGCCATATTGCATGGGGGACATTGTGCTGGTTGCCATGTTGTAAAGGTGACTTCCAAGTCAGCCATATTGCATGGGGGACATTGTGCTGGTTGTCTTGTATAGGTGACTTCCAAGTCAGCCATATTGCTTGGGGGACATTGTGCTGGTTGTATTGTATAGGTGACTTCCAAGTCAGCCATATTGCTTGGGGGACATTGTGCTGGTTGTATTGTATAGGTGACTTCCAAGTCAGCCATATTGCATGGGGGACATTGTGCCGGTTGCCATGTTCTATAGGTGACTTCCAAGTCATCCATATTGCATGGGGGACATTGTGCTGGTGGCCATGTTCCATAGGTGACTTCTAAGTCAGCCATATTGCATTTGGGACATTGTGCTGGTTGTATTGTATAGGTGACTTCCAAGTCAGCCATATTGCATGGGGGACATTGTGCTGGTTGTCTTGTATAGGTGACTTCCAAGTCAGCCATATTGCTTGGGGGACATTGTGCTGGTTGCCATGTTCTATAGGTGACTTCCAAGTCAGCCATATTGCTTGGGGGACATTGTGCTGGTGGCCATGTTCTATAGGTGACTTCCAAGTCAGCCATATTGCATGGGGGACATTGTGCTGGTTGTCTTGTATAGGTGACTTCCAAGTCAGCCGTGTTGCATGGGGGACATTGTGCTGGTTGTATTGTATAGGTGACTTCCAAGTCAGCCGTGTTGCATGGGGGACATTGTGCTGGTTGTATTGTATAGGTGACTTCCAAGTCAGCCATATTGCATGGGGGACATTGTGCTGGTTGCCATGTTGTATAGGTGACTTCCAAGTCAGCCATATTGCATGGGGGACATTGTGCTGGTTGCGATGTCCTATAGGTGACTTCCAAGTCAGCCATATTGCATGGGGGAAATTGTGCTGGTTGTCTTGTATAGGTGACTTTTAAGTCAGCCATATTGCTTGGGGGACATTGTGCTAGTTGCCATGTTCTATAGGTGACTTCCAAGTCAGCCATATTGCTTGGGGGACATTGTGCTGGTTGCCATGTTGTATAGGTGACTTCCAAGTCAGCCATATTGCTTGGGGGACATTGTGCTGGTTGCCATGTTGTATAGGTGACTTCCAAGTCTGCCATATTGCATGGGGGACATTGTGCTGGTGGCCATGTTCTATAGGTGACTTCCAAGTCAGCCATATTGCATGGGGGACATTGTGCTGGTTGTCTTGTATAGGTGACGTCCAAATCAGCCATATTGCATGGGGGACATTGTGCTGGTTGTCTTGTATAGGTGACTTCCAAGTCAGCCATATTGCATGGGGGACATTGTGCTGGTTGTGTTGTATAGGTGACTTCCAAATCAGCCATATTGCATGGGGGACATTGTGCTGGTTGTATTGTATAGGTGACTTCCAAGTCAGCCATATTGCATGGGGGACATTGTGCTGGTTGTATTGTATAGGTGACTTCCAAGTCAGCCATATTGCATGGGGGACATTGTGCTGTTGGCCATGTCGTATAGGTGACTTCCAAGTCAGCCATATTGCATGGGGGACATTGTGCTGGTTGTCTTGTATAGGTGACTTCCAAGTCAGCCATATTGCTTGGGGGACATTGTGCTGGTTGTATTGTATAGGTGACTTCCAAGTCAGCCATATTGCATGGGGGACGTTGTGCTGGTTGTGTTGTATAGGTGACTTCCAAATCAGCCATATTGCATGGGGGACATTGTGCTGGTTGTATTGTATAGGTGACTTCCAAGTCAGCCATATTGCATGGGGGACATTGTGCTGGTTGTCTTGTATAGGTGACTTCCAAGTCAGCCATATTGCTTGGGGGACATTGTGCTGGTTGTATTGTATAGGTGACTTCCAAGTCAGCCATATTGCATGGGGGACATTGTGCTGGTTGCCATGTTGTATAGGTGACTTCCAAGTCAGCCATATTGCATGGGGGACATTGTGCTGGTGGCCATGTTCTATAGGTGACGTCTAAGTCAGCCATATTGCATTTGGGACATTGTGCTGGTTGTAGTGTATAGGTGACTTCCAAGTCAGCCATATTGCATGGGGGACATTGTGCTGGTTGTCTTGTATAGGTGACTTCCAAGTCAGCCATATTGCCTGGGGGACATTGTGCTGGTTGCCATGTTCTATAGGTGACTTCCAAGTCAGCCATATTGCTTGGGGGACATTGTGCTGGTGGCCATGTTCTATAGGTGACTTCCAAGTCAGCCATATTGCATGGGGGACATTGTGCCGGTTGTCTTGTATAGGTGACTTCCAAGTCAGCCGTGTTGCATGGGGGACATTGTGCTGGTTGTATTGTATAGGTGACTTCCAAGTCAGCCATATTGCATGGGGGACATTGTGCTGGTTGCCATGTTGTAAAGGTGACTTCCAAGTCAGCCATATTGCATGGGGGACATTGTGCTGGTTGTCTTGTATAGGTGACTTCCAAGTCAGCCATATTGCTTGGGGGACATTGTGCTGGTTGTATTGTATAGGTGACTTCCAAGTCAGCCATATTGCATGGGGGACATTGTGCTGGTTGCCATGTTCTATAGGTGACTTCCAAGTCATCCATATTGCATGGGGGACATTGTGCTGGTGGCCATGTTCTATACGTGACTTCCAAGTCAGCCATATTGCATTTGGGACATTGTGCTGGTTGTCTTGTATAGGTGACTTCCAAGTCAGCCATATTGCATGGGGGACATTGTGCTGGTTGTGTTGTATAGGTGACTTCCAAATCAGCCATATTGCATGGGGGACATTGTGCTGGTTGTATTGTATAGGTGAATTCCATGTCAGCCATATTGCATGGGGGACATTGTGCTGGTTGTCTTGTATAGGTGACTTCCAAGTCAGCCATATTGCATGGGGGACATTGTGCTGGTTGCCATGTTGTATAGGTGACTTCCAAGTCAGCCATATTGCATGGGGGACATTGTGCTGGTGGCCATGTTCTATAGGTGACTTCTAAGTCAGCCATATTGCATTTGGGACATTGTGCTGGTTGTATTGTATAGGTGACTTCCAAGTCAGCCATATTGCATGGGGGACATTGTGCTGGTTGTCTTGTATAGGTGACTTCCAAGTCAGCCATATTGCTTGGGGGACATTGTGCTGGTTGCCATGTTCTATAGGTGACTTCCAAGTCAGCCATATTGCTTGGGGGACATTGTGCTGGTGGCCATGTTCTATAGGTGACTTCCAAGTCAGCCATATTGCATGGGGGACATTGTGCTGGTTGTCTTGTATAGGTGACTTCCAAGTCAGCCGTGTTGCATGGGGGACATTGTGCTGGTTGTATTGTATAGGTGACTTCCAAGTCAGCCATATTGCATGGGGGACATTGTGCTGGTTGCCATGTTGTAAAGGTGACTTCCAAGTCAGCCATATTGCATGGGGGACATTGTGCTGGTTGTCTTGTATAGGTGACTTCCAAGTCAGCCATATTGCTTGGGGGACATTGTGCTGGTTGTATTGTATAGGTGACTTCCAAGTCAGCCATATTGCATGGGGGACATTGTGCTGGTTGCCATGTTCTATAGGTGACTTCCAAGTCATCCATATTGCATGGGGGACATTGTGCTGGTGGCCATGTTCTATACGTGACTTCCAAGTCAGCCATATTGCATTTGGGACATTGTGCTGGTTGTCTTGTATAGGTGACTTCCAAGTCAGCCATATTGCATGGGGGACATTGTGCTGGTTGTGTTGTATAGGTGACTTCCAAATCAGCCATATTGCATGGGGGACTTTGTGCTGGTTGTATTGTATAGGTGACTTCCAAGTCAGCCATTTTGCATGGGGGACATTGTGCTGGTTGTCTTGTATAGGTGACTTCCAAGTCAGCCATATTGCTTGGGGGACATTGTGCTGGTTGTATTGTATAGGTGACTTCCAAGTCAGCCATATTGCATGGGGGACATTGTGCTGGTTGCCATGTTGTATATGTGACTTCCAAGTCAGCCATATTGCATGGGGGACATTGTGCTGGTGGCCATGTTCCATAGGTGACTTCTAAGTCAGCCATATTGCATTTGGGACATTGTGCTGGTTGTATTGTATAGGTGACTTCCAAGTCAGCCATATTGCATGGGGGACATTGTGCTGGTTGTCTTGTATAGGTGACTTCCAAGTCAGCCATATTGCTTGGGGGACATTGTGCTGGTTGCCATGTTCTATAGGTGACTTCCAAGTCAGCCATATTGCTTGGGGGACATTGTGCTGGTGGCCATGTTCTATAGGTGACTTCCAAGTCAGCCATATTGCATGGGGGACATTGTGCTGGTTGTCTTGTATAGGTGACTTCCAAGTCAGCCGTGTTGCATGGGGGACATTGTGCTGGTTGTATTGTATAGGTGACTTCCAAGTCAGCCGTGTTGCATGGGGAACATTGTGCTGGTTGTATTGTATAGGTGACTTCCAAGTCAGCCATATTGCATGGGGGACATTGTGCTGGTTGCCATGTTGTATAGGTGACTTCCAAGTCAGCCATATTGCATGGGGGACATTGTGCTGGTTGCGATGTCCTATAGGTGACTTCCAAGTCAGCCATATTGCATGGGGGAAATTGTGCTGGTTGTCTTGTATAGGTGACTTTTAAGTCAGCCATATTGCTTGGGGGACATTGTGCTAGTTGCCATGTTCTATAGGTGACTTCCAAGTCAGCCATATTGCTTGGGGGACATTGTGCTGGTTGCCATGTTGTATAGGTGACTTCCAAGTCAGCCATATTGCTTGGGGGACATTGTGCTGGTTGCCATGTTGTATAGGTGACTTCCAAGTCTGCCATATTGCATGGGGGACATTGTGCTGGTGGCCATGTTCTATAGGTGACTTCCAAGTCAGCCATATTGCATGGGGGACATTGTGCTGGTTGTCTTGTATAGGTGACTTCCAAATCAGCCATATTGCATGGGGGACATTGTGCTGGTTGTCTTGTATAGGTGACTTCCAAGTCAGCCATATTGCATGGGGGACATTGTGCTGGTTGTGTTGTATAGGTGACTTCCAAATCAGCCATATTGCATGGGGGACATTGTGCTGGTTGTATTGTATAGGTGACTTCCAAGTCAGCCATATTGCATGGGGGACATTGTGCTGGTTGTATTGTATAGGTGACTTCCAAGTCAGCCATATTGCATGGGGGACATTGTGCTGTTGGCCATGTCGTATAGGTGACTTCCAAGTCAGCCATATTGCATGGGGGACATTGTGCTGGTTGTCTTGTATAGGTGACTTCCAAGTCAGCCATATTGCTTGGGGGACATTGTGCTGGTTGTATTGTATAGGTGACTTCCAAGTCAGCCATATTGCATGGGGGACGTTGTGCTGGTTGCCATGTTGTATAGGTGACTTCCAAGTCAGCCATATTGCATGGGGGACATTGTGCTGGTGGCCATGTTCTATAGGTGACTTCCAAGTCAGCCATATTGCATTTGGGACATTGTGCTGGTTGTATTGTATAGGTGACTTCCAAGTCAGCCATATTGCATGGGGGACATTGTGCTGGTTGTATTGTATAGGTGACTTCCAAGTGAGCCATATTGCTTGGGGGACATTGTGCTGGTGGCCATGTTCTATAGGTGACTTCCAAGTCAGCCATATTGCATGGGGGACATTGTGCTGGTTGCATTGTCCTATAGGTGACTTCCAAGTCAGCCATATTGCATGGGGGACATTGTGCTGGTGGCCATGTTCTATAGGTGACTTCCAAGTCAGCCATATTGCATGGGGGACATTGTGCTGGTTGTCTTTTATAGGTGACTTCCAAGTCAGCCATATTGCATGGGGGACATTGTGCTGGTGGCCATGTTCTATAGGTGACTTCCAAGTCAGCCATATTGCTTGGGGGACATTGTGCTGGTTGTATTGTATAGGTGACTTCCAAGTCAGCCATATTGCATGGGGGACATTGTGCTGGTTGCCATGCTGTATAGGTGACTTCCAAGTCAGCCATATTGCATGGGGGACATTGTGCTGGTTGTCTTGTATAGGTGACTTCCAAGTCAGCCATATTGCATGGGGGACATTGTGCTGGTTGCCATGTTGTATAGGTGACTTCCAAGTCAGGCATATTGCATGGGGGACATTGTGCTGGTTGCCATGTTGTATAGGTGACTTCCAAGTGAGCCATATTGCTTGGTGGACATTGTGCTGGTTGTGTTGTATAGGTGACTTCCAAGTCAGCCATATTGCATGGGGGACATTGTGCTGGTTGTCTTGTATAGGTGACTTCCAAGTCAGCCGTGTTGCATGGGGGACATTGTGCTGGTGTCCATGTTCTATAGGTGACTTCCAAGTCAGCCATATTGCATTTGGGACATTGTGCTGGTTGTCTTGTATAGGTGACTTCCAAGTCAGCCATATTGTATGGGGGACATTGTGCTGGTTGTATTGTATAGGTGACTTCCAAGTCAGCCATATTGCATGGGGGACATTGTGCTGGTTGTATTGTATAGGTGACTTCCAAGTCAGCCATATTGCATGGGGGACATTGTGCTGGTGGCCATGTCGTATAGGTGACTTCCAAGTCAGCCATATTGCATGGGGGACATTGTGCTGGTTGTCTTGTATAGGTGACTTCCAAGTCAGCCATATTGCATGGGGGACATTGTGCTGGTTGCCATGTTGTATAGGTGACTTCCAAGTCAGCCATATTGCATGGGGGACATTGTGCTGGTGGCCATGTGCTATAGGTGACTTCCAAGTCAGCCATATTGCATTTGGGACATTGTGCTGGTTGTATTGTATAGGTGACTTCCAAGTCAGCCATATTGCATGGGGGACATTGTGCTGGTTGTATTGTATAGGTGACTTCCAAGTGAGCCATATTGCTTGGGGGACATTGTGCTGGTGGCCATGTTCTATAGGTGACTTCCAAGTCAGCCATATTGCATGGGGGACATTGTGCTGGTTGCATTGTCCTATAGGTGACTTCCAAGTCAGCCATATTGCATGGGGGACATTGTGCTGGTGGCCATGTTCAATAGGTGACTTCCAAGTCAGCCATATTGCATGGGGGACATTGTGCTGGTTGTCTTGTATAGGTGACTTCCAAGTCAGCCATATTGCATGGGGGACATTGTGCTGGTGGCCATGTTCTATAGGTGACTTCCAAGTCAGCCATATTGCTTGGGGGACATTGTGCTGGTTGTATTGTATAGGTGACTTCCAAGTCAGCCATATTGCATGGGGGACATTGTGCTGGTTGCCATGTTGTATAGGTGACTTCCAAGTCAGCCATATTGCATGGGGGACATTGTGCTGGTTGTCTTGTATAGGTGACTTCCAAGTCAGCCATATTGCATGGGGGACATTGTGCTGCTTGCCATGTTGTATAGGTGACTTCCAAGTCAGGCATATTGCATGGGGGACATTGTGCTGGTTGCCATGTTGTATAGGTGACTTCCAAGTGAGCCATATTGCTTGGGGGACATTGTGCTGGTTGTGTTGTATAGGTGTCTTCCAAGGCAGCCATATTGCATAGGGGACATTGTGCTGGTTGTCTTGTATAGGTGACTTCCAAGTCAGTCGTGTTGCATGGGGGACATTGTGCAGGTGGCCATGTTCTATAGGTGACTTCCAAGTCAGCCATATTGCATGGGGGACATTGTGCTGGTTGCCATGTTGTATAGGTGACTTCCAAGTGAGCCATATTGCTTGGGGGACATTGTGCTGGTGGCCATGTTCTATAGGTGACTTCCAAGTCAGCCATATTGCTTGGAGGACATTGTGCTGGTTGTCTTGTATAGGTGACTTCCAAGTCAGCCATATTGCATGGAGGACATTGTGCTGGTTGTCTTGTATAGGTGACTTCCAAGTCAGCCATATTGCTTGGCGGACATTGTGCTGGTTGTCTTGTATAGGTGACTTCCAAGTCAGCCATATTACATGGGGGAAATTGTGCTGGTTGCCATGTTGTATAGGTGACTTCCAAGTCAGGCATATTGCATGGGGGACATTGTGCTGGTTGCCATGTTGTATAGGTGACTTCCAAGTGAGCCATATTGCTTGGGGGACATTGTGCTGGTTGTGTTGTATAGGTGTCTTCCAAGGCAGCCATATTGCATAGGGGACATTGTGCTGGTTGTCTTGTATAGGTGACTTCCAAGTCAGTCGTGTTGCATGGGGGACATTGTGCAGGTGGCCATGTTCTATAGGTGACTTCCAAGTCAGCCATATTGCATGGGGGACATTGTGCTGGTTGCCATGTTGTATAGGTGACTTCCAAGTGAGCCATATTGCTTGGGGGACATTGTGCTGGTGGCCATGTTCTATAGGTGACTTCCAAGTCAGCCATATTGCTTGGAGGACATTGTGCTGGTTGTCTTGTATAGGTGACTTCCAAGTCAGCCATATTGCATGGAGGACATTGTGCTGGTTGTCTTGTATAGGTGACTTCCAAGTCAGCCATATTGCTTGGCGGACATTGTGCTGGTTGTCTTGTATAGGTGACTTCCAAGTCAGCCATATTACATGGGGGAAATTGTGCTGGTTGCCATGTTGTATAGGTGACTTCCAAGTCAGCCATATTGCATGGGGGACATTGTGCTGGTTGCCATGTTGTATAGGTGACTTCCAAGTGAGCCATATTGCTTGGGGGACATTGTGCTGGTTGTGTTGTATAGGTGTCTTCCAAGTCAGCCATATTGCATAGGGGACATTGTGCTGGTTGTCTTGTATAGGTGACTTCCAAGTCAGTCGTGTTGCATGGGGGACATTGTGCAGGTGGCCATGTTCTATAGGTGACTTCCAAGTCAGCCATATTGCATGGGGGACATTGTGCTGGTTGCCATGTTGTATAGGTGACTTCCAAGTGAGCCATATTGCTTGGGGGACATTGTGCTGGTGGCCATGTTCTATAGGTGACTTCCAAGTCAGCCATATTACTTGGAGGACATTGTGCTGGTTGTCTTGTATAGGTGACTTCCAAGTCAGCCATATTGCATGGAGGACATTGTGCTGGTTGTCTTGTATAGGTGACTTCCAAGTCAGCCATATTGCTTGGCGGACATTGTGCTGGTTGTCTTGTATAGGTGACTTCCAAGTCAGCCATATTACATGGGGGAAATTGTGCTGGTTGCCATGTTGTATAGGTGACTTCCAAGTCAGCCATATTGCATGGGGGACATTGTGCTGGTTGCCATGTTGTATAGGTGACTTCCAAGTCAGCCATATTACATGGGGGAAATTGTGCTGGTTGCCATGTTGTATAGGTGACTTCCAAGTCAGCCATATTGCATGGGGGACATTGTGCTGGTTGCCATTTTGTATAGGTGACTTTCAAGTGAGCCATATTGCATGGGGGACATTGTGCTGGTTGTGTTGTATAGGTGACTTCCAAGTCAGCCATATTGCATGGGGGACATTGTGCTGGTTGTGTTGTATAGGTGACTTCCAAGTTAGCCATATTGCATGGGGGACATTGTGCTGGTTGTATTGTATAGGTGACTTCCAAGTCAGCCATATTGCATGGGGGACATTGTGCTGGTTGTATTGTATAGGTGACTTCCAAGTCAGCCATATTGCATGGGGGACATTGTGCTGGTGGCCATGTTCTATAGGTGACTTCCAAGTCAGCCATATTGCATGGGGGACATTTGTGCTGGTTGTGTTGTTTAGGTGACTTCCAAGTCAGCCATATTGCATGGGGGACATTGTGCTGGTTGTGTTGTATAGGTGACTTCCAAGTCAGCCATATTGCATGGGGGACATTGTGCTGGTTGTATTGTATAGGTGACTTCCAAGTCAGCCATATTGCATGGGGGACATTGTGCTGGTTGTATTGTATAGGTGACTTCCAAGTCAGCCATATTGCATGGGGGACATTTTGCTGGTTGTCTTGTATAGGTGACTTCCAAGTCAGCCATATTGCTTGGGGGACATTGTGCTGGTTGCCATTTTCTATAGGTGACTTCCAATTCAGCCATATTGCATGGGGGACATTGTGCTGGTGGCCATGTTCTATAGGTGACTTCCAAGTCAGCCATATTGCATGGGGGACATTGTGCTGGTTGTATTGTATAGGTGACTTCCAAGTCAGCCATATTGCATGGGGGACATTGTGCTGCTTGCCATGTTGTATAGGTGACTTCCAAGTCAGGCATATTGCATGGGGGACATTGTGCTGGTTGCCATGTTGTATAGGTGACTTCCAAGTGAGCCATATTGCTTGGGGGACATTGTGCTGGTTGTGTTGTATAGGTGTCTTCCAAGTCAGCCATATTGCATGGGGGACATTGTGCTGGTTGTCTTGTATAGGTGACTTCCAAGTCAGTCGTGTTGCATGGGGGACATTGTGCTGGTGGCCATGTTCTATAGGTGACTTCCAAGTCAACCATATTGCATGGGGGACATTGTGCTGGTTGCCGTGTTGTATAGGTGACTTCCAAGTGAGCCATATTGCTTGGGGGACATTGTGCTGGTTGCCATGTTGTATAGGTGACTTCCAAGTCAGCCATATTGCATGGGGAGCATTGTGCTGGTGGCCATGTTCTATAGGTGACTTCCAAGTCAGCCATATTGCATTTGGGACATTGTGCTGGTTGTATTGTATAGGTGACTTCCAAGTCAGCCATATTGCATGGGGGACATTGTGCTGGTTGTATTGTATAGGTGACTTCCAAGTGAGCCATATTGCTTGGGGGACATTGTGCTGGTGGCCATGTTCTATAGGTGACTTCCAAGTCAGCCATATTGCATGGGGGACATTGTGCTGGTTGCATTGTCCTATAGGTGACTTCCAAGTCAGCCATATTGCATGGGGGACATTGTGCTGGTGGCCATGTTCTATAGTTGACTTCCAAGTCAGCCATATTGCATGGGGGACATTGTGCTGGTTGTCTTGTATAGGTGACTTCCAAGTCAGCCATATTGCATGTGGGACATTGTGCTGGTGGCCATGTTCTATAGGTGACTTCCAAGTCAGCCATATTGCTTGGGGGACATTGTGCTGGTTGCCATGTTGTATAGGTGACTTCCAAGTCAGGCATATTGCATGGGGGACATGGTGCTGGTTGCCATGTTGTATAGGTGACTTCCAAGTCAGGCATATTGCATGGGGGACATGGTGCTGGTTGCCATGTTGTATAGGTGACTTCCAAGTGAGCCATATTGCTTGGGGGACATTGTGCTGGTTGTGTTGTATAGGTGACTTCCAAGTCAGCCATATTGCATGGGGTACATTGTGCTGGTTGCCATGTTGTATAGGTGACTTCCAAGTCAGGCATATTGCATGGGGGACATGGTGCTGGTTGCCATGTTGTATAGGTGACTTCCAAGTGAGCCATATTGCTTGGGGGACATTGTGCTGGTTGTGTTGTATAGGTGACTTCCAAGTCAGCCATATTGCATGGGGGACATTGTGCTGGTTGCCATGTTGTATAGGTGACTTCCAAGTCAGGCATATTGCATGGGGGACATGGTGCTGGTTGCCATGTTGTATAGGTGACTTCCAAGTGAGCCATATTGCTTGGGGGACATTGTGCTGGTTGTGTTGTATAGGTGACTTCCAAGTCAGCCATATTGCATGGGGGACATTGTGCTGGTTGTCTTGTATAGGTGACTTCCAAGTCAGCCATATTGCATGGGGGACATTGTGCTGGTTGTGTTGTATAGGTGACTTCCAAATCAGCCATATTGCATGAGGGACATTGTGCTGGTTGTATTGTATAGGTGACTTCCAAGTCAGCCATATTGCATGGGGGACATTGTGCTTGTTGTATTGTATAGGTGACTTCCAAGTCAGCCATATTGCATGGGGGACATTGTGCTGGTGGCCATGTCGTATAGGTGACTTCCAAGTCAGCCATATTGCATGGGGGACATTGTGCTGGTTGTCTTGTATAGGTGACTTCCAAGTCAGCCATATTGCTTGGGGGACGTTGTGCTGGTTGTATTGTATAGGTGACTTCCAAGTGAGCCATATTGCTTGGGGGACATTGTGCTGGTGGCCATGTTCTATAGGTGACTTCCAAGTCAGCCATATTGCATGGGGGACATTGTGCTGGTTGCATTGTCCTATAGGTGACTTCCAAGTCAGCCATATTGCATGGGGGACATTGTGCTGGTGGCCATGTTCTATAGGTGACTTCCAAGTCAGCCATATTGCATGGGGGACATTGTGCTGGTTGTCTTGTATAGGTGACTTCCAAGTCAGCCATATTGCATGGGGGACATTGTGCTGGTGGCCATGTTCTATAGGTGACTTCCAAGTCAGCCATATTGCTTGGGGGACATTGTGCTGGTTGTATTGTATAGGTGACTTCCAAGTCAGCCATATTGCATGGGGGACATTGTGCTGGTTGCCATGTTGTATAGGTGACTTCCAAGTCAGCCATATTGCATGGGGGACATTGTGCTGGTTGTCTTGTATAGGTGACTTCCAAGTCAGCCATATTGCATGGGGGACATTGTGCTGCTTGCCATGTTGTATAGGTGACTTCCAAGTCAGGCATATTGCATGGGGGACATTGTGCTGGTTGCCATGTTGTATAGGTGACTTCCAAGTGAGCCATATTGCTTGGGGGACATTGTGCTGGTTGTGTTGTATAGGTGTCTTCCAAGTCAGCCATATTGCATGGGGGACATTGTGCTGGTTGTCTTGTATAGGTGACTTCCAAGTCAGTCGTGTTGCATGGGGGACATTGTGCTGGTGGCCATGTTCTATAGGTGACTTCCAAGTCAACCATTTTGCATGGGGGACATTGTGCTGGTTGCCATGTTGTATAGGTGACTTCCAAGTGAGCCATATTGCTTGGGGGACATTGTGCTGGTTGCCATGTTGTATAGGTGACTTCCAAGTCAGCCATATTGCATGGGGGACATTGTGCTGGTGGCCATATTCTATAGGTGACTTCCAAGTCAGCCATATTGCTTGGAGGACATTGTGCTGGTTGTCTTGTATAGGTGACTTCCAATTCAGCCATATTGCATGGGGGACATTGTGCTGGTTGTCTTGTATAGGTGACTTCCAAGTCAGCCATATTGCTTGGCGGACATTGTGCTGGTTGTCTTGTATAGGTGACTTCCAAGTCAGCCATATTACATGGGGGAAATTGTGCTGGTTGCCATGTTGTATAGGTGACTTCCAAGTCAGCCATATTGCATGGGGGACATTGTGCTGGTTGCCATTTTGTATAGGTGACTTTCAAGTGAGCCATATTGCATGGGGGACATTGTGCTGGTTGTGTTGTATAGGTGACTTCCAAGTCAGCCATATTGCATGGGGGACATTGTGCTGGTTGTGTTGTATAGGTGACTTCCAAGTTAGCCATATTGCATGGGGGACATTGTGCTGGTTGTATTGTATAGGTGACTTCCAAGTCAGCCATATTGCATGGGGGACATTGTGCTGGTTGTATTGTATAGGTGACTTCCAAGTGAGCCATATTGCATGGGGGACATTGTGCTGGTGGCCATGTTCTATAGGTGACTTCCAAGTCAGCCATATTGCATGGGGGACATTTGTGCTGGTTGTGTTGTTTAGGTGACTTCCAAGTCAGCCATATTGCATGGGGGACATTGTGCTGGTTGTGTTGTATAGGTGACTTCCAAGTCAGCCATATTGCATGGGGGACATTGTGCTGGTTGTATTGTATAGGTGACTTCCAAGTCAGCCATATTGCATGGGGGACATTGTGCTGGTTGTATTGTATAGGTGACTTCCAAGTCAGCCATATTGCATGGGGGACATTTTGCTGGTTGTCTTGTATAGGTGACTTCCAAGTCAGCCATATTGCTTGGGGGACATTGTGCTGGTTGCCATTTTCTATAGGTGACTTCCAATTCAGCCATATTGCATGGGGGACATTGTGCTGGTGGCCATGTTCTATAGGTGACTTCCAAGTCAGCCATATTGCATTTGGGACATTGTGCTGGTTGTATTGTATAGGTGACTTCCAAGTCAGCCATATTGCATGGGGGACATTGTGCTGGTTGTATTGTATAGGTGACTTCCAAGTGAGCCATATTGCTTGGGGGACATTGTGCTGGTGGCCATGTTCTATAGGTGACTTCCAAGTCAGCCATATTGCATGGGGGACATTGTGCTGGTTGCATTGTCCTATAGGTGACTTCCAAGTCAGCCATATTGCATGGGGGACATTGTGCTGGTGGCCATGTTCTATAGTTGACTTCCAAGTCAGCCATATTGCATGGGGGACATTGTGCTGGTTGTCTTGTATAGGTGACTTCCAAGTCAGCCATATTGCATGTGGGACATTGTGCTGGTGGCCATGTTCTATAGGTGACTTCCAAGTCAGCCATATTGCTTGGGGGACATTGTGCTGGTTGTATTGTATAGGTGACTTCCAAGTCAGCCATATTGCATGGGGGACATTGTGCTGGTTGCCATGTTGTATAGGTGACTTCCAAGTCAGGCATATTGCATGGGGGACATTGTGCTGGTTGCCATGTTGTATAGGTGACTTCCAAGTGAGCCATATTGCTTGGGGGACATTGTGCTGGTTGTGTTGTATAGGTGACTTCCAAGTCAGCCATATTGCATGGGGGACATTGTGCTGGTTGTCTTGTATAGGTGACTTCCAAGTCAGCCATATTGCATGGGGGACATTGTGCTGGTTGTGTTGTATAGGTGACTTCCAAATCAGCCATATTGCATGAGGGACATTGTGCTGGTTGTATTGTATAGGTGACTTCCAAGTCAGCCATATTGCATGGGGGACATTGTGCTTGTTGTATTGTATAGGTGACTTCCAAGTCAGCCATATTGCATGGGGGACATTGTGCTGGTGGCCATGTCGTATAGGTGACTTCCAAGTCAGCCATATTGCATGGGGGACATTGTGCTGGTTGTCTTGTATAGGTGACTTCCAAGTCAGCCATATTGCTTGGGGGACGTTGTGCTGGTTGTATTGTATAGGTGACTTCCAAGTGAGCCATATTGCTTGGGGGACATTGTGCTGGTGGCCATGTTCTATAGGTGACTTCCAAGTCAGCCATATTGCATGGGGGACATTGTGCTGGTTGCATTGTCCTATAGGTGACTTCCAAGTCAGCCATATTGCATGGGGGACATTGTGCTGGTGGCCATGTTCTATAGGTGACTTCCAAGTCAGCCATATTGCATGGGGGACATTGTGCTGGTTGTCTTGTATAGGTGACTTCCAAGTCAGCCATATTGCATGGGGGACATTGTGCTGGTGGCCATGTTCTATAGGTGACTTCCAAGTCAGCCATATTGCTTGGGGGACATTGTGCTGGTTGTATTGTATAGGTGACTTCCAAGTCAGCCATATTGCATGGGGGACATTGTGCTGGTTGCCATGTTGTATAGGTGACTTCCAAGTCAGCCATATTGCATGGGGGACATTGTGCTGGTTGTCTTGTATAGGTGACTTCCAAGTCAGCCAAATTGCATGGGGGACATTGTGCTGCTTGCCATGTTGTATAGGTGACTTCCAAGTCAGGCATATTGCATGGGGGACATTGTGCTGGTTGCCATGTTGTATAGGTGACTTCCAAGTGAGCCATATTGCTTGGGGGACATTGTGCTGGTTGTGTTGTATAGGTGTCTTCCAAGTCAGCCATATTGCATGGGGGACATTGTGCTGGTTGTCTTGTATAGGTGACTTCCAAGTCAGTCGTGTTGCATGGGGGACATTGTGCTGGTGGCCATGTTCTATAGGTGACTTCCAAGTCAACCATATTGCATGGGGGACATTGTGCTGGTTGCCATGTTGTATAGGTGACTTCCAAGTGAGCCATATTGCTTGGGGGACATTGTGCTGGTTGCCATGTTGTATAGGTGACTTCCAAGTCAGCCATATTGCATGGGGGACATTGTGCTGGTGGCCATATTCTATAGGTGACTTCCAAGTCAGCCAAATTGCTTGGAGGACATTGTGCTGGTTGTCTTGTATAGGTGACTTCCAAGTCAGCCATATTGCATGGGGGACATTGTGCTGGTTGTCTTATATAGGTGACTTCCAAGTCAGCCATATTGCTTGGCGGACATTGTGCTGGTTGTCTTGTATAGGTGACTTCCAAGTCAGCCATATTACATGGGGAAATTGTGCTGGTTGCCATGTTGTATAGGTGACTTCCAAGTCAGCCATATTGCATGGGGGACATTGTGCTGGTTGCCATTTTGTATAGGTGACTTTCAAGTGAGCCATATTGCATGGGGGACATTGTGCTGGTTGTCTTGTATAGGTGACTTCCAAGTCAGCCATATTGCATGGGGGACATTGTGCTGGTTGTGTTGTATAGGTGACTTCCAAGTTAGCCATATTGCATGGGGGACATTGTGCTGGTTGTATTGTATAGGTGACTTCCAAGTCAGCCATATTGCATGGGGGACATTGTGCTGGTTGTATTGTATAGGTGACTTCCAAGTGAGCCATATTGCATGGGGGACATTGTGCTGGTGGCCATGTCGTATAGGTGACTTCCAAGTCAGCCATATTGCATGGGGGACATTGTGCTGGTTGTCTTGTATAGGTGACTTCCAAGTCAGCCATATTGCTTGGGGGACGTTGTGCTGGTTGTATTGTATAGGTGACTTCCAAGTGAGCCATATTGCTTGGGGGACATTGTGCTGGTGGCCATGTTCTATAGGTGACTTCCAAGTCAGCCATATTGCATGGGGGACATTGTGCTGGTTGCATTGTCCTATAGGTGACTTCCAAGTCAGCCATATTGCATGGGGGACATTGTGCTGGTGGCCATGTTCTATAGGTGACTTCCAAGTCAGCCATATTGCATGGGGGACATTGTGCTGGTTGTCTTGTATAGGTGACTTCCAAGTCAGCCATATTGCATGGGGGACATTGTGCTGGTGGCCATGTTCTATAGGTGACTTCCAAGTCAGCCATATTGCTTGGGGGACATTGTGCTGGTTGTATTGTATAGGTGACTTCCAAGTCAGCCATATTGCATGGGGGACATTGTGCTGGTTGCCATGTTGTATAGGTGACTTCCAAGTCAGCCATATTGCATGGGGGACATTGTGCTGGTTGTCTTGTATAGGTGACTTCCAAGTCAGCCATATTGCATGGGGGACATTGTGCTGCTTGCCATGTTGTATAGGTGACTTCCAAGTCAGGCATATTGCATGGGGGACATTGTGCTGGTTGCCATGTTGTATAGGTGACTTCCAAGTGAGCCATATTGCTTGGGTGACATTGTGCTGGTTGTGTTGTATAGGTGTCTTCCAAGTCAGCCATATTGCATGGGGGACATTGTGCTGGTTGTCTTGTATAGGTGACTTCCAAGTCAGTCGTGTTGCATGGGGGACATTGTGCTGGTGGCCATGTTCTATAGGTGACTTCCAAGTCAACCATATTGCATGGGGGACATTGTGCTGGTTGCCATGTTGTATAGGTGACTTCCAAGTGAGCCATATTGCTTGGGGGACATTGTGCTGGTTGCCATGTTGTATAGGTGACTTCCAAGTCAGCCATATTGCATGGGGGACATTGTGCTGGTGGCCATATTCTATAGGTGACTTCCAAGTCAGCCAAATTGCTTGGAGGACATTGTGCTGGTTGTCTTGTATAGGTGACTTCCAAGTCAGCCATATTGCATGGGGGACATTGTGCTGGTTGTCTTATATAGGTGACTTCCAAGTCAGCCATATTGCTTGGCGGACATTGTGCTGGTTGTCTTGTATAGGTGACTTCCAAGTCAGCCATATTACATGGGGAAATTGTGCTGGTTGCCATGTTGTATAGGTGACTTCCAAGTCAGCCATATTGCATGGGGGACATTGTGCTGGTTGCCATTTTGTATAGGTGACTTTCAAGTGAGCCATATTGCATGGGGGACATTGTGCTGGTTGTGTTGTATAGGTGACTTCCAAGTCAGCCATATTGCATGGGGGACATTGTGCTGGTTGTGTTGTATAGGTGACTTCCAAGTTAGCCATATTGCATGGGGGACATTGTGCTGGTTGTATTGTATAGGTGACTTCCAAGTCAGCCATATTGCATGGGGGACATTGTGCTGGTTGTATTGTATAGGTGACTTCCAAGTGAGCCATATTGCATGGGGGACATTGTGCTGGTGGCCATGTCGTATAGGTGACTTCCAAGTCAGCCATATTGCATGGGGGACATTGTGCTGGTTGTCTTGTATAGGTGACTTCCAAGTCAGCCATATTGCTTGGGGGACGTTGTGCTGGTTGTATTGTATAGGTGACTTCCAAGTGAGCCATATTGCTTGGGGGACATTGTGCTGGTGGCCATGTTCTATAGGTGACTTCCAAGTCAGCCATATTGCATGGGGGACATTGTGCTGGTTGCATTGTCCTATAGGTGACTTCCAAGTCAGCCATATTGCATGGGGGACATTGTGCTGGTGGCCATGTTCTATAGGTGACTTCCAAGTCAGCCATATTGCATGGGGGACATTGTGCTGGTTGTCTTGTATAGGTGACTTCCAAGTCAGCCATATTGCATGGGGGACATTGTGCTGGTGGCCATGTTCTATAGGTGACTTCCAAGTCAGCCATATTGCTTGGGGGACATTGTGCTGGTTGTATTGTATAGGTGACTTCCAAGTCAGCCATATTGCATGGGGGACATTGTGCTGGTTGCCATGTTGTATAGGTGACTTCCAAGTCAGCCATATTGCATGGGGGACATTGTGCTGGTTGTCTTGTATAGGTGACTTCCAAGTCAGCCATATTGCATGGGGGACATTGTGCTGCTTGCCATGTTGTATAGGTGACTTCCAAGTCAGGCATATTGCATGGGGGACATTGTGCTGGTTGCCATGTTGTATAGGTGACTTCCAAGTGAGCCATATTGCTTGGGTGACATTGTGCTGGTTGTGTTGTATAGGTGTCTTCCAAGTCAGCCATATTGCATGGGGGACATTGTGCTGGTTGTCTTGTATAGGTGACTTCCAAGTCAGTCGTGTTGCATGGGGGACATTGTGCTGGTGGCCATGTTCTATAGGTGACTTCCAAGTCAACCATATTGCATGGGGGACATTGTGCTGGTTGCCATGTTGTATAGGTGACTTCCAAGTGAGCCATATTGCTTGGGGGACATTGTGCTGGTTGCCATGTTGTATAGGTGACTTCCAAGTCAGCCATATTGCATGGGGGACATTGTGCTGGTGGCCATATTCTATAGGTGACTTCCAAGTCAGCCATATTGCTTGGAGGACATTGTGCTGGTTGTCTTGTATAGGTGACTTCCAAGTCAGCCATATTGCATGGGGGACATTGTGCTGGTTGTCTTGTATAGGTGACTTCCAAGTCAGCCATATTGCTTGGCGGACATTGTGCTGGTTGTCTTGTATAGGTGACTTCCAAGTCAGCCATATTACATGGGGGAAATTGTGCTGGTTGCCATGTTGTATAGGTGACTTCCAAGTCAGCCATATTGCATGGGGGACATTGTGCTGGTTGCCATTTTGTATAGGTGACTTTCAAGTGAGCCATATTGCATGGGGGACATTGTGCTGGTTGTGTTGTATAGGTGACTTCCAAGTCAGCCATATTGCATGGGGGACATTGTGCTGGTTGTGTTGTATAGGTGACTTCCAAGTTAGCCATATTGCATGGGGGACATTGTGCTGGTTGTATTGTATAGGTGACTTCCAAGTCAGCCATATTGCATGGGGGACATTGTGCTGGTTGTATTGTATAGGTGACTTCCAAGTGAGCCATATTGCATGGGGGACATTGTGCTGGTGGCCATGTTCTATAGGTGACTTCCAAGTCAGCCATATTGCATGGGGGACATTTGTGCTGGTTGTGTTGTTTAGGTGACTTCCAAGTCAGCCATATTGCATGGGGGACATTGTGCTGGTTGTGTTGTATAGGTGACTTCCAAGTCAGCCATATTGCATGGGGGACATTGTGCTGGTTGTATTGTATAGGTGACTTCCAAGTCAGCCATATTGCATGGGGGACATTGTGCTGGTTGTATTGTATAGGTGACTTCCAAGTCAGCCATATTGCATGGGGGACATTTTGCTGGTTGTCTTGTATAGGTGACTTCCAAGTCAGCCATATTGCTTGGGGGACATTGTGCTGGTTGCCATTTTCTATAGGTGACTTCCAATTCAGCCATATTGCATGGGGGACATTGTGCTGGATGTATTTTATAGGTGACTTCCAAGTCAGCCATATTGCATGGGGGACATTGTGCTGGTTGTATGTATAGGTGACTTCCAAGTCAGCCATATTGCATGGGGGACATTGTGCTGGTTGTCTTGTATAGGTGACTTCCAAGTCAGCCATATTGCTTGGGGGACATTGTGCTGGTTGCCATGTTCTATAGGTGACTTCCAAGTCAGCCATATTGCTTGGGGGACATTGTGCTGGTGGCCATGTTCTATAGGTGACTTCCAAGTCAGCCATATTGCTTGGGGGACATTGTGCTGGTTGCCATGTTGTATAGGTGACTTCCAAGTCAGCCATATTGCATGGGGGACATTGTGCTGGTGGCCATGTTCTATAGGTGACTTCCAAGTCAGCCATATTGCATGCGGGACATTGTGCTGGTTGTCTTGTATAGGTGACTTCCAAGTCAGCCATATTGCATGGGGGACATTGTGCTGGTGGCCATGTTCTATAGGTGACTTCCAAGTCAGCCATATTGCTTGGGGGACATTGTGCTGGTTGCCATGTTGTATAGGTGACTTCCAAGTGAGCCATATTGCTTGGGGGACATTGTGCTGGTTGTGTTGTATAGGTGACTTCCAAGTCAGCCATATTGCATGGGGGACATTGTGCTGGTCGTCTTGTATAGGTGACTTCCAAGTCAGCCGTGTTGCATCGGGGACATTGTGCTGGTTGCCATGTTCTATAGGTGACTTCCAAGTCAGCCATATTGCTTGGGGGACATTGTGCTGGTTGCCATGTTGTATAGGTGACTTCCAAGTCAGCCATATTGCTTGGAGGACATTGTGCTGGTTGCATGTTGTATAGGTGACTTCCAAGTCAGCCATATTGCATGGGGGACATTGTGCTGGTGGCCATGTTCTATAGGTGACTTCCAAGTCAGCCATATTGCATGGGGGACATTGTGCTGGTTGTCTTGTATAGGTGACTTCCAAGTCAGCCATATTGCATGGGGGACATTGTGCTGGTTGTGTTGTATAGGTGACTTCCAAATCAGCCATATTGCATGGGGGACATTGTGCTGGTTGTATTGTATAGGTGACTTCCAAGTCAGCCATATTGCATGGGGGACATTGTGCTGGTGGCCATGTCCTATAGGTGACTTCCTAGTGAGCCATATTGCATGGGGGACATTGTGCTGGTTGTCTTGTATAGGTGACTTCCAAGTCAGCCATATTGCTTTCGGGACATTGTGCTGGTTGTATTGTATAGGTGACTTCCAAGTCAGCCATATTGCATGGGGGACATTGTGCTGGTTGCCATGTTGTATAGGTGACTTCCAAGTCAGCCATATTGCATGGGGGACATTGTGCTGGTTGTATTGTATAGGTGACTTCCAAGTCAGCCATATTGCATGGGGGACATTGTGCTGGTTGTATTGTATAGGTGACTTCCAAGTCAGCCATATTGCATGGGGGACATTTTGCTGGTTGTCTTGTATAGGTGACTTCCAAGTCAGCCATATTGCTTGGGGGACATTGTGCTGGTTGCCATTTTCTATAGGTGACTTCCAATTCAGCCATATTGCATGGGGGACATTGTGCTGGATGTATTTTATAGGTGACTTCCAAGTCAGCCATATTGCATGGGGGACATTGTGCTGGTTGTATGTATAGGTGACTTCCAAGTCAGCCATATTGCATGGGGGACATTGTGCTGGTTGTCTTGTATAGGTGACTTCCAAGTCAGCCATATTGCTTGGGGGACATTGTGCTGGTTGCCATGTTCTATAGGTGACTTCCAAGTCAGCCATATTGCTTGGGGGACATTGTGCTGGTGGCCATGTTCTATAGGTGACTTCCAAGTCAGCCATATTGCTTGGGGGACATTGTGCTGGTTGCCATGTTGTATAGGTGACTTCCAAGTCAGCCATATTGCATGGGGGACATTGTGCTGGTGGCCATGTTCTATAGGTGACTTCCAAGTCAGCCATATTGCATGGGGGACATTGTGCTGGTTGTGTTGTATAGGTGACTTCCAAGTCAGCCATATTGCATGGGGGACATTGTGCTGGTGGCCATGTTCTATAGGTGACTTCCAAGTCAGCCATATTGCTTGGGGGACATTGTGCTGGTTGCCATGTTGTATAGGTGACTTCCAAGTGAGCCATATTGCTTGGGGGACATTGTGCTGGTTGTGTTGTATAGGTGACTTCCAAGTCAGCCATATTGCATGGGGGACATTGCTGGTCGTCTTGTATAGGTGACTTCCAAGTCAGCCGTGTTGCATCGGGGACATTGTGCTGGTTGCCATGTTCTATAGGTGACTTCCAAGTCAGCCATATTGCTTGGGGGACATTGTGCTGGTTGCCATGTTGTATAGGTGACTTCCAAGTCAGCCATATTGCTTGGAGGACATTGTGCTGGTTGCATGTTGTATAGGTGACTTCCAAGTCAGCCATATTGCATGGGGGACATTGTGCTGGTGGCCATGTTCTATAGGTGACTTCCAAGTCAGCCATATTGCATGGGGGACATTGTGCTGGTTGTCTTGTATAGGTGACTTCCAAGTCAGCCATATTGCATGGGGGACATTGTGCTGGTTGTGTTGTATAGGTGACTTCCAAATCAGCCATATTGCATGGGGGACATTGTGCTGGTTGTATTGTATAGGTGACTTCCAAGTCAGCCATATTGCATGGGGGACATTGTGCTGGTGGCCATGTCCTATAGGTGACTTCCTAGTGAGCCATATTGCATGGGGGACATTGTGCTGGTTGTCTTGTATAGGTGACTTCCAAGTCAGCCATATTGCTTTCGGGACATTGTGCTGGTTGTATTGTATAGGTGACTTCCAAGTCAGCCATATTGCATGGGGGACATTGTGCTGGTTGCCATGTTGTATAGGTGACTTCCAAGTCAGCCATATTGCATGGGGGACATTGTGCTGGTGGCCATGTTCTATAGGTGACTTCCAAGTCAGCCATATTGCATGGGGGACATTGTGCTGGTTGTGTTGTATAGGTGACTTCTAAGTCAGCCATATTGCATGGGGGACATTGTGCTGGTTGTATTGTATAGGTGACTTCCAAGTCAGCCATATTGCATGGGGGACATTGTGCTGGTGGCCATGTTCTATAGGTGACTTCCAAGTCAGCCATATTGCATGGGGGACATTGTGCTGGTTGTCTTGTATAGGTGACTTCCAAGTCAGCCATATTGCATGGGGGACATTGTGCTGGTGGCCATGTTCTATAGGTGACTTCCAAGTCAGCCATATTGCTTGGGGGACATTGTGCTGGTTGCCATGTTGTATAGGTGACTTCCAAGTGAGCCATATTGCTTGGGGGACATTGTGCTGGTTGTGTTGTATAGGTGACTTCCAAGTCAGCCATATTGCATGGGGGACATTGTGCTGGTCGTCTTGTATAGGTGACTTCCAAGTCAGCCGTGTTGCATCGGGGACATTGTGCTGGTTGCCATGTTCTATAGGTGACTTCCAAGTCAGCCATATTGCTTGGGGGACATTGTGCTGGTTGCCATGTTGTATAGGTGACTTCCAAGTCAGCCATATTGCTTGGAGGACATTGTGCTGGTTGCATGTTGTATAGGTGACTTCCAAGTCAGCCATATTGCATGGGGGACATTGTGCTGGTGGCCATGTTCTATAGGTGACTTCCAAGTCAGCCATATTGCATGGGGGACATTGTGCTGGTTGTCTTGTATAGGTGACTTCCAAGTCAGCCATATTGCATGGGGGACATTGTGCTGGTTGTGTTGTATAGGTGACTTCCAAATCAGCCATATTGCATGGGGGACATTGTGCTGGTTGTATTGTATAGGTGACTTCCAAGTCAGCCATATTGCATGGGGGACATTGTGCTGGTGGCCATGTCCTATAGGTGACTTCCAAGTGAGCCATATTGCATGGGGGACATTGTGCTGGTTGTCTTGTATAGGTGACTTCCAAGTCAGCCATATTGCTTTCGGGACATTGTGCTGGTTGTATTGTATAGGTGACTTCCAAGTCAGCCATATTGCATGGGGGACATTGTGCTGGTTGCCATGTTGTATAGGTGACTTCCAAGTCAGCCATATTGCATGGGGGACATTGTGCTGGTGGCCATGTTCTATAGGTGACTTCCAAGTCAGCCATATTGCATGGGGGACATTGTGCTGGTTGTGTTGTATAGGTGACTTCCAAGTCAGCCATATTGCATGGGGGACATTGTGCTGGTTGTATTGTATAGGTGACTTCCAAGTCAGCCATATTGCATGGGGGACATTGTGCTGGTTGTATTGTATAGGTAACTTCCAAGTCAGCCATATTGCATGGGGGACATTGTGCTGGTTGTCTTGTATAGGTGACATCCAAGTCAGCCATATTGCTTGGGGGACATTGTGCTGGTTGCCATTTTCTATAGGTGACTTCCAATTCAGCCATATTGCATGGGGGACATTGTGCTGGTTGTATTGTATAGGTGACTTCCAAGTCAGCCATATTGCATGGGGGACATTGTGCTGGTTGTATGTATAGGTGACTTCCAAGTCAGCCATATTGCATGGGGGACATTGTGCTGGTTGCCATGTCCTATAGGTGACTTCCAAGTCAGCCATATTGCATGGGGGACATTGTGCTGGTTGTCTTGTATAGGTGAATTCCAAGTCAGCCATATTGCTTGGGGGACATTGTGCTGGTTGTGTTGTATAGGTGACTTCCAAATCAGCCATATTGCATGGGGGACATTGTGCTGGTTGTATTGTATAGGTGACTTCCAAGTCAGCCATATTGCATGGGGGACATTGTGCTGGTGGCCATGTCCTATAGGTGACTTCCAAGTGAGCCATATTGCATGG
Source organism: Petromyzon marinus (assembly GCF_048934315.1). Taxonomy (NCBI): domain Eukaryota; kingdom Metazoa; phylum Chordata; class Hyperoartia; order Petromyzontiformes; family Petromyzontidae; genus Petromyzon; species Petromyzon marinus. Next base: position 6,856,028 of record NW_027423002.1, read on the forward strand.
GGGACATTGTGCTGGTTGTCTTGTATAGGTGACTTCCAAGTCAGCCATATTGCTTTCGGGACATTGTGCTGGTTGTATTGTATAGGTGACTTCCAAGTCAGCCATATTGCATGGGGGACATTGTGCTGGTTGCCATGTTGTATAGGTGACTTCCAAGTCAGCCATATTGCATGGGGGACATTGTGCTGGTGGCCATGTTCTATAGGTGACTTCCAAGTCAGCCATATTGCATGGGGGACATTGTGCTGGTTGTGTTGTATAGGTGACTTCCAAGTCAGCCATATTGCATGGGGGACATTGTGCTGGTTGTATTGTATAGGTGACTTCCAAGTCAGCCATATTGCATGGGGGACATTGTGCTGGTTGTATTGTATAGGTGACTTCCAAGTCAGCCATATTGCATGGGGGACATTGTGCTGGTTGTCTTGTATAGGTGACTTCCAAGTCAGCCATATTGCTTGGTGGACATTGTGCTGGTTGCCATTTTCTATAGGTGACTTCCAATTCAGCCATATTGCATGGGGGACATTGTGCTGGTTGTATTGTATAGGTGACTTCCAAGTCAGCCATATTGCATGGGGGACATTGTGCTGGTTGTATGTATAGGTGACTTCCAAGTCAGCCATATTGCATGGGGGACATTGTGCTGGTTGCCATGTCCTATAGGTGACTTCCAAGTCAGCCATATTGCATGGGGGACATTGTGCTGGTTGTCTTGTATAGGTGACTTCCAAGTCAGCCATATTGCTTGGGGGACATTGTGCTGGTGGCCATGTTCTATAGGTGACTTCCAAGTCAGCCATATTGCTTGGGGGACATTGTGCTGGTTGCCATGTTGTAAAGGTGACTTCCAAGTCAGCCATATTGCATGGGGGACATTGTGCTGGTGGCCATGTTCTATAGGTGACATCCAAGTCAGCCATATTGCATGGGGGACATTGTGCTGGTTGTCTTGTATAGGTGACTTCCAAGTCAGCCATATTGCATGGGGGACATTGTGCTGGTGGCCATGTTCTATAGGTGACTTCCAAGTCAGCCATATTGCTTGGGGGACATTGTGCTGGTTGTATTGTATAGGTGACTTCCAAGTCAGCCATATTGCATGGGGGACATTGTGCTGGTTGCAATGTTGTATAGGTGACTTCCAAGTGAGCCATATTGCTTGGGGGACATTGTGCTGGTTGTGTTGTATAGGTGACTTCCAAGTCAGCCATATTGCATGGGGGACATTGTGCTGGTTGTCTTGTATAGGTGACTTCCAAGTCAGCCGTGTTGCATGGGGGACATTGTGCTGGTGGCCATGTTGTATAGGTGACTTCCAAGTCAGCCATATTGCTTGGGGGACATTGTGCTGGTGGCCATGTTCTATAGGTGACTTCCAAGTCAGCCATATTGCATGGGGGACATTGTGCTGGTTGCCATGTTGTATTGGTGACTTATAAGTCAGCCATATTGCATCGGGGACATTGTGCTGGTTGCCATGTCCTATAGGTGACTTCCAAGTCAGCCATATTGCATGGGGGAAATTGTGCTGCTTGTCTTGTATAGGTGACTTTTAAGTCAGCCATATTGCTTGGGGGACATTGTGCTGGTTGCCATGTTCTATAGGTGACTTCCAAGTCAGCCATATTGCATTTGGGACATTGTGCTGGTTGTCTTGTATAGGTGACTTCCAAGTCAGCCATATTGCATGGGGGACATTGTGCTGGTTGTGTTTGTATAGGTGACTTCCAAATCAGCCATATTGCATCGGGGACATTGTGCTGGTTGTATTGTATAGGTGACTTCCAAGTCAGCCATATTGGATGGGGGACATTGTGCTGGTTGTCTTGTATAGGTGACTTCCAAGTCAGCCATATTGCTTGGGGGACATTGTGCTGGTTGTATTGTATAGGTGACTTCCAAGTCAGCCATATTGCATGGGGGACATTGTGCTGGTTGCCATGTTGTATAGGTGACTTCCAAGTCAGCCATATTGCATGGGGGACATTGTGCTGGTGGCCATGTTCTATAGGTGACTTCCAAGTCAGCCATATTGCATTCGGGACATTGTGCTGGTTGCCATGTCCTATAGGTGACTTCCAAGTCAGCCATATTGCATGGGGGACATTGTGCTAGTTGTCTTGTATAGGTGACTTCCAAGTCAGCCATATTGCTTGGGGGACATTGTGCTGGTTGCCATGTTCTATAGGTGACTTCCAAGTCAGCCATATTGCTTGGGGGACATTGTGCTGGTGGCCATGTTCTATAGGTGACTTCCAAGTCAGCCATATTGCTTGGGGGACATTGTGCTGGTTGCCATGTTGTATAGGTGACTTCCAAGTCAGCCATATTGCATGGGGGACATTGTGCTGGTGGCCATGTTCTATAGGTGACTTCCAAGTCAGCCATATTGCATGGGGACATTGTGCTGGTTGCCATGTTGTATAGGAGACTTCCAAGTCAGCCATATTGCATGGGGGACATTGTGCTGGTTGTATTGTATAGGTGACTTCCAAGTCAGCCATATTGCATGGGGGACATTGTGCTGGTTGTATTGTATAGGTGACTTCCAAGTGAGCCATATTGCTTGGCGGACATTGTGCTGGTGGCCATGTTCTATAGGTGACTTCCAAGTCAGCCATATTGCATTCGGGACATTGTGCTGTTTGCCATGTCCTATAGGTGACTTCCAAGTCAGCCATATTGCATGGGGGACATTGTGCTGGTTGTCTTGTATAGGTGACTTCCAAGTCAGCCATATTGCTTGGGGGACATTGTGCTGGTTGCCATGTTCTATAGGTGACTTCCAAGTCAGCCATATTGCTTGGGGGACATTGTGCTGGTGTCCATGTTCTATAGGTGACTTCCAAGTCAGCCATATTGCTTGGGGGACATTGTGCTGGTTGCCATGTTGTATAGGTGACTTCCAAGTCAGCCATATTGCATGGGGGACATTGTGCTGGTGGCCATGTTCTATAGGTGACTTCCAAGTCAGCCATATTGCATGGGGGACATTGTGCTGGTTGCCATGTTGTATAGGTGACTTCCAAGTCAGCCATATTGCATGGGGGACATTGTGCTGGTTGTATTGTATAGGTGACTTCCAAGTCATCCATATTGCATGGGGGACATTGTGCTGGTTGCCTTGTCCTATAGGTGACTTCCAAGTCAGCCATATTGCTTGGGGGACATTGTGCTGGTTGCCATGTTCTATAGGTGACTTCCAAGTCAGCCATATTGCATGGGGGACATTGTGCTGGTGGCCATGTTTTATAGGTGACTTCCAAGTCAGCCATATTGCATGGGGGACATTGTGCTGGTTGTCTTGTATAGGTGACTTCCAAGTCAGCCATATTGCATGGGGGACATTGTGCTGGTGGCCATGTTCTATAGGTGACTTCCAAGTCAGCCATATTGCTTGGGGGACATTGTGCTGGTTGTATTGTATAGGTGACTTCCAAGTCAGCCATATTGCATGGGGGACATTGTGCTGGTTGCCATGTTGTATAGGTGACTTCCAAGTGAGCCATATTGCTTGGGGGACATTGTGCTGGTTGTGTTGTATAGGTGACTTCCAAGTCAGCCATATTGCATGGGGGACATTGTGCTGGTTGTCTTGTATAGGTGACTTCCAAGTCAGCCGTGTTGCATGGGGGACATTGTGCTGGTTGTCTTGTATAGGTGACTTCCAAGTCAGCCATATTGCTTGGGGGACATTGTGCTCGTTGCCATGTTCTGTAGGTGACTTCCAAGTCAGCCATATTGCTTGGGGGACATTGTGCTGGTGGCCATGTTCTATAGGTGACTTCCAAGTCAGCCATATTGCTTGGGGGACATTGTGCTGGTTGCCATGTTGTATAGGTGACTTCCAAGTCAGCCATATTGCATGGGGGACATTGTGCTGGTGGCCATGTTCTATAGGTGACTTCCAAGTCAGCCATATTGCTTGGGGGACATTGTGCTGGTTGCCATGTTGTATAGGTGACTTCCAAGTCAGCCATATTGCATGGGGGACATTGTGCTGGTGGCCATGTTCTATAGGTGACTTCCAAGTCAGCCATATTGCATGGGGACATTGTGCTGGTTGCCATGTTGTATAGGAGACTTCCAAGTCAGCCATATTGCATGGGGGACATTGTGCTGGTTGTATTGTATAGGTGACTTCCAAGTCAGCCATATTGCATGGGGGACATTGTGCTGGTTGTATTGTATAGGTGACTTCCAAGTGAGCCATATTGCTTGGCGGACATTGTGCTGGTGGCCATGTTCTATAGGTGACTTCCAAGTCAGCCATATTGCATTCGGGACATTGTGCTGTTTGCCATGTCCTATAGGTGACTTCCAAGTCAGCCATATTGCATGGGGGACATTGTGCTGGTTGTCTTGTATAGGTGACTTCCAAGTCAGCCATATTGCTTGGGGGACATTGTGCTGGTTGCCATGTTCTATAGGTGACTTCCAAGTCAGCCATATTGCTTGGGGGACATTGTGCTGGTGTCCATGTTCTATAGGTGACTTCCAAGTCAGCCATATTGCTTGGGGGACATTGTGCTGGTTGCCATGTTGTATAGGTGACTTCCAAGTCAGCCATATTGCATGGGGGACATTGTGCTGGTGGCCATGTTCTATAGGTGACTTCCAAGTCAGCCATATTGCATGGGGGACATTGTGCTGGTTGCCATGTTGTATAGGTGACTTCCAAGTCAGCCATATTGCATGGGGGACATTGTGCTGGTTGTATTGTATAGGTGACTTCCAAGTCATCCATATTGCATGGGGGACATTGTGCTGGTTGCCTTGTCCTATAGGTGACTTCCAAGTCAGCCATATTGCTTGGGGGACATTGTGCTGGTTGCCATGTTCTATAGGTGACTTCCAAGTCAGCCATATTGCATGGGGGACATTGTGCTGGTGGCCATGTTCTATAGGTGACTTCCAAGTCAGCCATATTGCATGGGGGACATTGTGCTGGTTGTCTTGTATAGGTGACTTCCAAGTCAGCCATATTGCATGGGGGACATTGTGCTGGTGGCCATGTTCTATAGGTGACTTCCAAGTCAGCCATATTGCTTGGGGGACATTGTGCTGGTTGTATTGTATAGGTGACTTCCAAGTCAGCCATATTGCATGGGGGACATTGTGCTGGTTGCCATGTTGTATAGGTGACTTCCAAGTGAGCCATATTGCTTGGGGGACATTGTGCTGGTTGTGTTGTATAGGTGACTTCCAAGTCAGCCATATTGCATGGGGGACATTGTGCTGGTTGTCTTGTATAGGTGACTTCCAAGTCAGCCGTGTTGCATGGGGGACATTGTGCTGGTTGTCTTGTATAGGTGACTTCCAAGTCAGCCATATTGCTTGGGGGACATTGTGCTCGTTGCCATGTTCTGTAGGTGACTTCCAAGTCAGCCATATTGCTTGGGGGACATTGTGCTGGTGGCCATGTTCTATAGGTGACTTCCAAGTCAGCCATATTGCTTGGGGGACATTGTGCTGGTTGCCATGTTGTATAGGTGACTTCCAAGTCAGCCATATTGCATGGGGGACATTGTGCTGGTGGCCATGTTCTATAGGTGACTTCCAAGTCAGCCATATTGCATTTGGGACATTGTGCTGGTTGTCTTGTATAGGTGACTTCCAAGTCAGCCATATTGCATGGGGGACATTGTGCTGGTTGTGTTTGTATAGGTGACTTCCAAATCAGCCATATTGCATCGGGGACATTGTGCTGGTTGTATTGTATAGGTGACTTCCAAGTCAGCCATATTGCATGGGGGACATTGTGCTGGTTGTCTTGTATAGGTGACTTCCAAGTCAGCCATATTGCTTGGGGGACATTGTGCTGCTTGTATTGTATAGGTGACTTCCAAGTCAGCCATATTGCATGGGGGACATTGTGCTGGTTGCAATGTTGTATAGGTGACTTCCAAGTCAGCCATATTGCATGGGGGACATTGTGCTGGTGGCCATGTTCTATAGGTGACTTCCAAGTCAGCCATATTGCATTTGGGACATTGTGCTGGTTGTATTGTATAGGTGACTTCCAAGTCAGCCATATTGCATGGGGGACATTGTGCTGGTTGTATTGTATAGGTGACTTCCAAGTGAGCCATATTGCTTGGCGGACATTGTGCTGGTGGCCATGTTCTATAGGTGACTTCCAAGTCAGCCATATTGCATTCGGGACATTGTGCTGGTTGCCATGTCCTATAGGTGACTTCCAAGTCAGCCATATTGCATGGGGGACATTGTGCTGGTTGTCTTGTATAGGTGACTTCCAAGTCAGCCATATTGCTTGGGGGACATTGTGCTGGTTGCCATGTTCTATAGGTGACTTCCAAGTCAGCCATATTGCTTGGGGGACATTGTGCTGGTGGCCATGTTCTATAGGTGACTTCCAAGTCAGCCATATTGCTTGGGGGACATTGTGCTGGTTGCCATGTTGTATAGGTGACTTCCAAGTCAGCCATATTGCATGGGGGACATTGTGCTGGTGGCCATGTTCTATAGGTGACTTCCAAGTCAGCCATATTGCATGGGGACATTGTGCTGGTTGCCATGTTGTATAGGTGACTTCCAAGTCAGCCATATTGCATGGGGGACATTGTGCTGGTTGTATTGTATAGGTGACTTCCAAGTCAGCCATATTGCATGGGGGACATTGTGCTGGTTGTATTGTATAGGTGACTTCCAAGTGAGCCATATTGCTTGGCGGACATTGTGCTGGTGGCCATGTTCTATAGGTGACTTCCAAGTCAGCAATATTGCATTCGGGACATTGTGCTGGTTGCCATGTCCTATAGGTGACATCCAAGTCAGCCATATTGCATGGGGGACATTGTGCTGGTTGTCTTGTATAGGTGACTTCCAAGTCAGCCATATTGCTTGGGGGACATTGTGCTGGTTGCCATGTTCTATAGGTGACTTCCAAGTCAGCCATATTGCTTGGGGGACATTGTGCTGGTGGCCATGTTCTATAGGTGACTTCCAAGTCAGCCATATTGCTTGGGGGACATTGTGCTGGTTGCCATGTTGTATAGGTGACTTCCAAGTCAGCCATATTGCATGGGGGACATTGTGCTGGTGGCCATGTTCTATAGGTGACTTCCAAGTCAGCCATATTGCATGGGGGACATTGTGCTGGTTGCCATGTTGTATAGGTGACTTCCAAGTCAGCCATATTGCATGGGGGACATTGTGCTGGTTGTATTGTATAGGTGACTTCCAAGTCATCCATATTGCATGGGGGACATTGTGCTGGTTGCCTTGTCCTATAGGTGACTTCCAAGTCAGCCATATTGCATGGGGGAAATTGTGCTGGTTGTCTTTTATAGGTGACTTCCAAGTCAGCCATATTGCATGGGGGACATTGTGCTGGTGGCCATGTTCTATAGGTGACTTCCAAGTCAGCCATATTGCATGGGGGACATTGTGCTGGTTGTCTTGTATAGGTGACTTCCAAGTCAGCCATATTGCATGGGGGACATTGTGCTGGTGGCCATGTTCTATAGGTGACTTCCAAGTCAGCCATATTGCTTGGGGGACATTGTGCTGGTTGTATTGTATAGGTGACTTCCAAGTCAGCCATATTGCATGGGGGACATTGTGCTGGTTGCCATGTTGTATAGGTGACTTCCAAGTGAGCCATATTGCTTGGGGGACATTGTGCTGGTTGTGTTGTATAGGTGACTTCCAAGTCAGCCATATTGCATGGGGGACATTGTGCTGGTTGTCTTGTATAGGTGACTTCCAAGTCAGCCGTGTTGCATGGGGGACATTGTGCTGGTTGTCTTGTATAGGTGACTTCCAAGTCAGCCATATTGCTTGGGGGACATTGTGCTCGTTGCCATGTTCTGTAGGTGACTTCCAAGTCAGCCATATTGCTTGGGGGACATTGTGCTGGTGGCCATGTTCTATAGGTGACTTCCAAGTCAGCCATATTGCTTGGGGGACATTGTGCTGGTTGCCATGTTGTACAGGTGACTTCCAACTCAGCCATATTGCATGGGGGACATTGTGCTGGTGGCCATTTTCTATAGGTGACTTCCAAGTCAGCCATATTGCATTTGGGGCATTGTGCTGGTTGTCTTGTATAGGTGACTTCCAAGTCAGCCATATTGCTTGGGGGACATTGTGCTGGTTGCCATGTCCTATAGGTGACTTCCAAGTCAGCCATATTGCATGGTGGACATTGTGCTGGTTGTCTTGTATAGGTGTCTTCCAAGTCAGCCATATTGCATGGGGGACATTGTGCTGGTGGCCATGTTGTATAGGTGACTTCCAAGTCAGCCATATTGCATGGGGGACATTGTGCTGGTTGCCATGTTGTATAAGTGACTTCCAAGTCAGCCATATTGCATGGGGGACATTGTGCTGGTTGCCATGTTGTATAGGTGACTTCCAAGTCAGCCATATTGCATGGGGGACATTGTGCTGGTTGCCATGTTGTATAGGTGACTTCCAAGTCAGCCATATTGCTTGGGGGACATTGTGCTGGTTGCCATGTTGTATAGGTGACTTCCAAGTCAGCCATATTGCCTGGGGGACATTGTGCTGGTTGTATTGTATAGGTGACTTCCAAGTCAGCCATATTGCATGGGGGACATTGTGCTGGTGGCCATGTTCTATAGGTGACTTCCAAGTCAGCCATATTGCATGGGGGACATTGTGCTGGTTGCCATGTTGTATAGGTGACTTCCAAGTCAGCCATATTGCATGGGGGACATTGTGCTGGTTGTATTGTATAGGTGACTTCCAAGTCATCCATATTGCATGGGGGACATTGTGCTGGTTGCCTTGTCCTATAGGTGACTTCCAAGTCAGCCATATTGCATGGGGGAAATTGTGCTGGTTGTCTTGTATAGGTGACTTCCAAGTCAGCCATATTGCATGGGGGACATTGTGCTGGTGGCCATGTTCTATAGGTGACTTCCAAGTCAGCCATATTGCATGGGGGACATTGTGCTGGTTGTCTTGTATAGGTGAGTTCCAAGTCAGCCATATTGCATGGAGGACATTGTGCTGTTGGCCATGTTCTATAGGTGACTTCCAAGTCAGCCATATTGCTTGGGGGACATTGTGCTGGTTGTATTGTATAGGTGACTTCCAAGTCAGCCATATTGCATGGGGGACATTGTGCTGGTTGCCATGTTGTATAGGTGACTTCCAAGTGAGCCATATTGCTTGGGGGACATTGTGCTGGTTGTGTTGTATAGGTGACTTCCAAGTCAGCCATATTGCATGGGGGACATTGTGCTGGTTGTCATGTATAGGTGACTTCCAAGTCAGCCGTGTTGCATGGGGGACATTGTGCTGGTTGTCTTGTATAGGTGACTTCCAAGTCAGCCATATTGCTTGGGGGACATTGTGCTCGTTGCCATGTTCTGTAGGTGACTTCCAAGTCAGCCATATTGCTTGGGGGACATTGTGCTGGTGGCCATGTTCTATAGGTGACTTCCAAGTCAGCCATATTGCTTGGGGGACATTGTGCTGGTTGCCATGTTGTACAGGTGACTTCCAACTCAGCCATATTGCATGGGGGACATTGTGCTGGTGGCCATGTTCTATAGGTGACTTCCAAGTCAGCCATATTGCATTTGGGGCATTGTGCTGGTTGTCTTGTATAGGTGACTTCCAAGTCAGCCATATTGCTTGGGGGACATTGTGCTGGTTGCCATGTCCTATAGGTGACTTCCAAGTCAGCCATATTGCATGGTGGACATTGTGCTGGTTGTCTTGTATAGGTGTCTTCCAAGTCAGCCATATTGCATGGGGGACATTGAGCTGGTGGCCATGTTGTATAGGTGACTTCCAAGTCAGCCATATTGCATGGGGGACATTGTGCTGGTTGCCATGTTGTATAAGTGACTTCCAAGTCAGCCATATTGCATGGGGGACATTGTGCTGGTTGCCATGTTGTATAGGTGACTTCCAAGTCAGCCATATTGCATGGGGGACATTGTGCTGGTTGCCATGTTGTATAGGTGACTTCCAAGTCAGCCATATTGCTTGGGGGACATTGTGCTGGTTGCCATGTTGTATAGGTGACTTCCAAGTCAGCCATATTGCCTGGGGGACATTGTGCTGCTTGTATTGTATAGGTGACTTCCAAGTCAGCCATATTGCATTGGGGACATTGTGCTGGTTGCCATGTTGTATAGGTGACTTCCAAGTCAGCCATATTGCATGGGGGACATTGTGCTGGTTGCCATGTTGTATAGGTGACTTCCAAGTCACCCATATTGCCTGGGGGACATTGTGCTGGTTGTATTGTATAGGTGACTTCCAAGTCAGCCATATTGCATGGGGGACATTGTGCTGGTTGCCATGTTGTATAGGTGACTTCCAAGTCAGCCATATTGCATGGGGGACATTGTGCTGGTTGCCATGTTGTATAGGTGACGTCCAAGTGAGCCATATTGCTTGGGGGACATTGTGCTGGTTGTGCTGTATAGGTGACTTCCAAGTCAGCCATATTGCATCGGGGACATTGTGCTGGTTGTCTTGTATAGGTGACTTCCAAGTCAGCCGTGTTGCATGGGGGACATTGTGCTGGTGGCCATGTTCTATAGGTGACTTCCAAGTCAGCCATATTGCATGGGGGACATTGTGCTGGTTGCCATGTTGTATAGGTGACTTCCAAGTCAGCCATATTGCATGGGGGACATTGTGCTGGTTGTGTTGTATAGGTGACTTCCAAGTCAGCCATATTGCATGGGGGACATTGTGCTGGTTGTATTGTATAGGTGACTTCCAAGTCAGCCATATTGCATGGGGGACATTGTGCTGGTTGTATTGTATAGGTGACTTCCAAGTGAGCCATATTGCTTGGGGGACATTCTGCTGGTGGCCATGTTGTATAGGTGACTTCCAAGTCAGCCATATTGCTTGGGGGACATTGTGCTGGTTGCCATGTTCTATAGGTGACTTCCAAGTCAGCCATATTGCATGGGGGACATTGTGCTGGTTGTGTTGTATAGGTGACTTCCAAGTCAGCCATATTGCATGGGGGACATTGTGCTTGTTGTGTTGTATAGGTGACTTCCAAGTCAGCCATATTGCATGGGGGACATTGTGCTGGTTGTATTGCATAGGTGACTTCCAAGTCAGCCATATTGCATGGGGGACATTGTGCTGGTTGCCATGTTGTATAGGTGACTTCCAAGTCAGCCATATTGCATGGGGGACATTGTGCTGGTGGCCATGTTCTATAGGTGACTTCCAAGTCAGCCATATTGCATTTGGGACATTGTGCTGGTTGTCTTGTATAGGTGACTTCCAAGTCAGCCATATTGCATGGGGGACATTGTGCTGGTTGTGTTGTATACGTGACTTCCAAATCAGCCATATTGCATGGGGGACATTGTGCTGGTTGTATTGTATAGGTGACTTCCAAGTCAGCCATATTGCATGGGGGACATTGTGCTGGTTGTATTGTATAGGTGACTTCCAAGTCAGCCATATTGCATGGGGGACATTGTGCTGGTGGCCATGTCCTATAGGTGACTTCCAAGTCAGCCATATTGCATGGGGGACATTGTGCTGGTTGTCTTGTATAGGTGACTTCCAAATCAGCCATATTGCTTGGGGGACATTGTGCTGGTGGTATTGTATAGGTGACTTCCAAGTCAGCCATATTGCATGGGGGACATTGTGCTGGTTGCCATGTTGTATAGGTGACTTCCAAGTCAGCAATATTGCATGGGGGACATTGTGCTGTTGGCCATGTTCTATAGGTGCCTTCCAAGTCAGCCATATTGCATTTGGGACATTGTGCTGGTTGTCTTGTATAGGTGACTTCCAAGTCAGCCATATTGCATGGGTGACATTGTGCTGGTTGCCATGTTGTATAGGTGACTTCCAAGTGAGCCATATTGCTTGGGGGACATTGTGCTGGTTGTGTTGTATAGGTGACTTCCAAGTCAGCCATATTGCATGGGGGACATTGTGCTGGTTGTCTTGTATAGGTGACTTCCAAGTCAGCCGTGTTGCATGGGGGACATTGTGCTGGTGGCCATGTTCTATAGGTGACTTCCAAGTGAGCCATATTGCATGGGGGACATTGTGCTGGTTGCCATGTTGTATAGGTGACTTCCAAGTCAGCCATATTGCTTGGGGGACATTGTGCTGGTTGCCATGTTCTATAGGTGACTTCCAAGTGAGCCATATTGCTTGGGGGACATTGTGCTGGTTGCCATGTTGTATAGGTGACTTCCAAGTGAGCCATATTGCATGGGGGACATTGTGCTGGTGGCCATGTTCTATAGGTGACTTCCAAGTCAGCCACATTGCATGGGGGACATTGTGCTGGTTTCTTGTATAGGTGACTTCCAAGTCAGCCATATTGCATGGGGGACATTGTGCTGGTTGCCATGTTGTATAGGTGACTTCCAAGTCAGCCATATTGCATGGGGGACATTGTGCTGGTTGCCATGTTGTATAGGTGACTTCCAAGTCAGCCATATTGCATGGGGGACATTGTGCTGGATGCCATGTTGTATAGGTGACTTCCAAATCAGCCATATTGCATGGGGGACATTGTGCTGGTTGTATTGTATAGGTGACTTCCAAGTCAGCCGTGTTGCATGGGGGACATTGTGCTGGTGGCCATGTTCTATAGGTGACTTCCAAGTGAGCCATATTGCATGGGGGACATTGTGCTGGTTGCCATGTTGTATAGGTGACTTCCAAGTCAGCCATATTGCTTGGGGGACATTGTGCTGGTTGCCATGTTCTATAGGTGACTTCCAAGTGAGCCATATTGCTTGGGGGACATTGTGCTGGTTGCCATGTTGTATAGGTGACTTCCAAGTCAGCCATATTGCATGGGGGACATTGTGCTGGTGGCCATGTTCTATAGGTGACTTCCAAGTCAGCCACATTGCATGGGGGACATTGTGCTGGTTTCTTGTATAGGTGACTTCCAAGTCAGCCATATTGCATGGGGGACATTGTGCTGGTTGCCATGTTGTATAGGTGACTTCCAAGTCAGCCATATTGCATGGGGGACATTGTGCTGGTTGCCATGTTGTATAGGTGACTTCCAAGTCAGCCATATTGCATGGGGGACATTGTGCTGGATGCCATGTTGTATAGGTGACTTCCAAGTGAGCCATATTGCATGGGGGACATTGTGCTGGTTGTGTTGTATAGGTGACTTCCAAGTCAGCCATATTGCATGGGGGACATTGTGCTGGTTGTGTTGTATAGGTGACTTCCAAGTCAGCCATATTGCATGGGGGACATTGTGCTGGTTGTATTGTATAGGTGACTTCCAAGTCAGCCATATTGCATGGGGGACATTGTGCTGGTTGTATTGTATAGGTGACTTCCAAGTAAGCCATATTGCTTGGGGGACATTGTGCTGGTGGCCATGTTCTATAGGTGACTTCCAAGTCAGCCATATTGCATGGGGGACATTGTGCTGGTTGCCATGTCCTATAGGTGACTTCCAAGTCAGCCATATTGCATGGGGGACATTGTGCTGGTTGCCATGTTGTATAGGTGACTTCCAAGTGAGCCATATTGCTTGGGGGACATTGTGCTGGTTGTGTTGTATAGGTGACTTCCAAGTCAGCCATATTGCATGGGGGACATTGTGCTGGTTGTCTTGAATAGGTGACTTCCAAGTCAGCCGTGTTGCATGGGGGACATTGTGCTGGTGGCCATGTTGTAAAGGTGACTTCCAAGTCAGCCATATTGCATGGGGGACATTGTGCTGGTTGCCATGTTGTATAGGTGACTTCCAAGTGAGCCATATTGCTTGGGGGACATTGTGCTGGTTGTGTTGTATAGGTGACTTCCAAGTCAGCCATATTGCATGGGGGACATTGTGCTGGTTGTCTTGAATAGGTGACTTCCAAGTCAGCCGTGTTGCATGGGGGACATTGTGCTGGTGGCCATGTTGTAAAGGTGACTTCCAAGTCAGCCATATTGCATGGGGGACATTGTGCTGGTTGCCATGTTGTATAGGTGACTTCCAAGTGAGCCATATTGCTTGGGGGACATTGTGCTGGTTGTGTTGTATAGGTGACTTCCAAGTCAGCCATATTGCATGGGGGACATTGTGCTGGTTGTCTTGTATAGGTGACTTCCAAGTCAGCCGTGTTGCATGGGGGACATTGTGCTGGTGGCCATGTTGTAAAGGTGACTTCCAAGTCAGCCATATTGCATGGGGGACATTGTGCTGGTTGCCATGTTGTATAGGTGACTTCCAAGTCAGCCATATTGCATGGGGGACATTGTGCTGGTTGCCATGTTGTATAGGTGACTTACAAGTCAGCCATATTGCATGGGGGACATTGTGCTGGTTGCCATGTCCTATAGGTGACTTCCAAGTCAGCCATATTGCATGGGGGAAATTGTGCTGGTTGTCTTGTATAGGTGACTTTTAAGTCAGCCATATTGCTTGGGGGACATTGTGCTGGTTGCCATGTTCTATAGGTGACTTCCAAGTCAGCCATATTGCTTGGGGGACATTGTGCTGGTTGCCATGTTGTATAGGTGACTTCCAAGTCAGCCATATTGCTTGGTGGACATTGTGCTGGTTGCCATGTTCTATAGGTGACTTACAAGTCAGCCATATTGCATGGGGGACGTTGTGCTGGTTGTCTTGTATAGGTGACATCCAAGTCAGCCATATTGCATGGGGGACATTGTGCTGGTTGTATTGTATAGGTGACTTCCAAGTGAGCCATATTGCATGGGGGACATTGTGCTGGTGGCCATGTCCTATAGGTGACTTCCAAGTCAGCCATATTGCATGGGGGACATTGTGCTGGTTGTCTTGTATAGGTGACTTCCAAGTCAGCCATATTGCTTGGGGGACATTGTGCTGGTTGTATTGTATAGGTGACTTCCAAGTCAGCCATATTGCATGGGGGACATTGTGCTGGTTGCCATGTTGTATAGGTGACTTCCAAGTCAGCCATATTGCATGGGGGACATTGTGCTGGTGGCCATGTTCTATAGGTGACTTCCAAGTCAGCCATATTGCATTTGGGACATTGTGCTGGTTGTCTTGTATAGGTGACTTCCAAGTCAGCCATATTGCATGGGGGACATTGTGCTGGTTGTGTTGTATAGGTGACTTCCAAATCAGCCATATTGCATGGGGGACATTGTGCTGGTTGTATTGTATAGGTGACTTCGAAGTCAGCCATATTGCATGGGGGACATTGTGCTGGTTGTCTTGTATAGGTGACTTCCAAGTCAGCCGTATTGCATGGGGGACATTGTGCTGGTTGTATTGTATAGGTGACTTCCAAGTCAGCCATATTGCATGGTTGACATTGTGCTGGTGGCCATGTTCTATAGGTGACTTCCAAGTCAGCCACATTGCATGGGGGACATTGTGCTGGTTTCTTGTATAGGTGACTTCCAAGTCAGCCATATTGCATGGGGGACATTGTGCTGGTTGCTATGTTGTATAGGTGACTTCCAAGTCAGCCATATTGCATGGGGGACATTGTGCTGGTTGCCATGTTGTATAGGTGACTTCCAAGTCAGCCATATTGCATGGGGGACATTGTGCTGGATGCCATGTTGTATAGGTGACTTCCAAGTGAGCCATATTGCATGGGGGATATTGTGCTGGTTGTGCTGTATAGGTGACTTCCAAGTCAGCCATATTGCATGGGGGACATTGTGCTGGTTGTGTTGTATAGGTGACTTCCAAGTCAGCCATATTGCATGGGGGACATTGTGCTGGTTGTATTGTATAGGTGACTTCCAAGTCAGCCATATTGCATGGGGGACATTGTGCTGGTTGTATTGTATAGGTGACTTCCACGTGAGCCATATTGCTTGGGGGACATTGTGCTGGTGGCCATGTTCTATAGGTGACTTCCAAGTCAGCCATATTGCATGGGGGACATTGTGCTGGTTGCCATGTCCTATAGGTGACTTCCAAGTCAGCCATATTGCATGGGGGACATTGTGCTGGTTGCCATGTTGTATAGGTGACTTCCAAGTGAGCCATATTGCTTGGGGGACATTGTGCTGGTTGTGTTGTATAGGTGACTTCCAAGTCAGCCATATTGCATGGGGGACATTGTGCTGGTTGTCTTGTATAGGTGACTTCCAAGTCAGCCGTGTTGCATGGGGGACATTGTGCTGGTGGCCATGTTGTAAAGGTGACTTCCAAGTCAGCCATATTGCATGGGGGACATTGTGCTGGTTGCCATGTTGTATAGGTGACTTCCAAGTCAGCCATATTGCATGGGGGACATTGTGCTGGTTGCCATGTTGTATAGGTGACTTACAAGTCAGCCATATTGCATGGGGGACATTGTGCTGGTTGCCATGTCCTATAGGTGACTTCCAAGTCAGCCATATTGCATGGGGGAAATTGTGCTGGTTGTCTTGTATAGGTGACTTTTAAGTCAGCCATATTGCTTGGGGGACATTGTGCTGGTTGCCATGTTCTATAGGTGACTTCCAAGTCAGCCATATTGCTTGGGGGACATTGTGCTGGTTGCCATGTTGTATAGGTGACTTCCAAGTCAGCCATAATGCTTGGGGGACATTGTGCTGGTTGCCATGTTGTATAGGTGACTTCCAAGTCAGCCATATTGCATGGGGGACATTGTGCTGGTGGCCATGTTCTATAGGTGACTTCCAAGTCAGCCATATTGCATGGGGGACGTTGTGCTGGTTGTCTTGTATAGGTGACTTCCAAGTCAGCCATATTGCATGGGGGACATTGTGCTGGTTGTGTTGTATAGGTGACTTCCAAATCAGCCATATTGCATGGGGGACATTGTGCTGGTTGTATTGTATAGGTGACTTCCAAGTCAGCGATATTGCATGGGGGACATTGTGCTGGTTGTATTGTATAGGTGACTTCCAAGTCAGCCATATTGCATGGGGGACATTGTGCTGGTGGCCATGTCCTATAGGTGACTTCCAAGTCAGCCATATTGCATGGGGGACATTGTGCTGGTGGCCATGTTCTATAGGTGACTTCCAAGTCAGCCATATTCCATTTGGGACATTGTGCTGGTTGTCTTGTATAGGTGACTTCCAAGTCAGCCATATTGCATGGGGGACATTGTGCTGGTTGTGTTGTATAGGTGACTTCCAAATCAGCCATATTGCATGGGGGACATTGTGCTGGTTGTATTGTATAGGTGACTTCCAAGTCAGCCATATTGCATGGGGGACATTGTGCTGGTTGTCTTGTATAGGTGACTTCCAAGTCAGCCATATTGCATGGGGGACATTGTGCTGGTTGTATTGTATAGGTGACTTCCAAGTCAGCCATATTGCATGGGGGACATTGTGCTGGTTGCCATGTTGTATAGGTGACTTCCAAGTCAGCCATATTGCATGGGGGACATTGTGCTGGTGGCCATGTTCTATAGGTGACTTCCAAGTCAGCCATATTGCATGGGGGACATTGTGCTGGTTGCCATGTTGTATAGGTGACTTCCAAGTGAGCCATATTGCTTGGGGGACATTGTGCTGGTTGTGTTGTATAGGTGACTTCCAAGTCAGCCATATTGCATGGGGGACATTGTGCTGGTTGTATTGTATAGGTGACTTCCAAGTCAGCCATATTGCATGGGGGACATTGTGCTGGTTGTATTGTATAGGTGACTTCCAAGTAAGCCATATTGCTTGGGGGACATTGTGCTGGTGGCCATGTTCTATAGGTGACTTCCAAGTCAGCCATATTGCATGGGGGACATTGTGCTGGTTGCCATGTCCTATAGGTGACTTCCAAGTCAGCCATATTGCATGGGGGACATTGTGCTGGTTGCCATGTTGTATAGGTGACTTCCAAGTGAGCCATATTGCTTGGGGGACATTGTGCTGGTTGTGTTGTATAGGTGACTTCCAAGTCAGCCATATTGCATGGGGGACATTGTGCTGGTTGTCTTGAATAGGTGACTTCCAAGTCAGCCATGTTGCATGGGGGACATTGTGCTGGTGGCCATGTTGTAAAGGTGACTTCCAAGTCAGCCATATTGCATGGGGGACATTGTGCTGGTTGCCATGTTGTATAGGTGACTTCCAAGTGAGCCATATTGCTTGGGGGACATTGTGCTGGTTGTGTTGTATAGGTGACTTCCAAGTCAGCCATATTGCATGGGGGACATTGTGCTGGTTGTCTTGAATAGGTGACTTCCAAGTCAGCCGTGTTGCATGGGGGACATTGTGCTGGTGGCCATGTTGTAAAGGTGACTTCCAAGTCAGCCATATTGCATGGGGGACATTGTGCTGGTTGCCATGTTGTATAGGTGACTTCCAAGTGAGCCATATTGCTTGGGGGACATTGTGCTGGTTGTGTTGTATAGGTGACTTCCAAGTCAGCCATATTGCATGGGGGACATTGTGCTGGTTGTCTTGTATAGGTGACTTCCAAGTCAGCCGTGTTGCATGGGGGACATTGTGCTGGTGGCCATGTTGTAAAGGTGACTTCCAAGTCAGCCATATTGCATGGGGGACATTGTGCTGGTTGCCATGTTGTATAGGTGACTTCCAAGTCAGCCATATTGCATGGGGGACATTGTGCTGGTTGCCATGTTGTATAGGTGACTTACAAGTCAGCCATATTGCATGGGGGACATTGTGCTGGTTGCCATGTCCTATAGGTGACTTCCAAGTCAGCCATATTGCATGGGGGAAATTGTGCTGGTTGTCTTGTATAGGTGACTTTTAAGTCAGCCATATTGCTTGGGGGACATTGTGCTGGTTGCCATGTTCTATAGGTGACTTCCAAGTCAGCCATATTGCTTGGGGGACATTGTGCTGGTTGCCATGTTGTATAGGTGACTTCCAAGTCAGCCATATTGCTTGGTGGACATTGTGCTGGTTGCCATGTTCTATAGGTGACTTACAAGTCAGCCATATTGCATGGGGGACGTTGTGCTGGTTGTCTTGTATAGGTGACATCCAAGTCAGCCATATTGCATGGGGGACATTGTGCTGGTTGTATTGTATAGGTGACTTCCAAGTGAGCCATATTGCATGGGGGACATTGTGCTGGTGGCCATGTCCTATAGGTGACTTCCAAGTCAGCCATATTGCATGGGGGACATTGTGCTGGTTGTCTTGTATAGGTGACTTCCAAGTCAGCCATATTGCTTGGGGGACATTGTGCTGGTTGTATTGTATAGGTGACTTCCAAGTCAGCCATATTGCATGGGGGACATTGTGCTGGTTGCCATGTTGTATAGGTGACTTCCAAGTCAGCCATATTGCATGGGGGACATTGTGCTGGTGGCCATGTTCTATAGGTGACTTCCAAGTCAGCCATATTGCATTTGGGACATTGTGCTGGTTGTCTTGTATAGGTGACTTCCAAGTCAGCCATATTGCATGGGGGACATTGTGCTGGTTGTGTTGTATAGGTGACTTCCAAATCAGCCATATTGCATGGGGGACATTGTGCTGGTTGTATTGTATAGGTGACTTCGAAGTCGGCCATATTGCATGGGGGACATTGTGCTGGTTGTCTTGTATAGGTGACTTCCAAGTCAGCCGTATTGCATGGGGGACATTGTACTGGTTGTATTGTATAGGTGACTTCCAAGTCAGCCATATTGCATGGTTGACATTGTGCTGGTGGCCATGTTCTATAGGTGACTTCCAAGTCAGCCACATTGCATGGGGGACATTGTGCTGGTTTCTTGTATAGGTGACTTCCAAGTCAGCCATATTGCATGGGGGACATTGTGCTGGTTGCTATGTTGTATAGGTGACTTCCAAGTCAGCCATATTGCATGGGGGACATTGTGCTGGTTGCCATGTTGTATAGGTGACTTCCAAGTCAGCCATATTGCATGGGGGACATTGTGCTGGATGCCATGTTGTATAGGTGACTTCCAAGTGAGCCATATTGCATGGGGGATATTGTGCTGGTTGTGCTGTATAGGTGACTTCCAAGTCAGCCATATTGCATGGGGGACATTGTGCTGGTTGTGTTGTATAGGTGACTTCCAAGTCAGCCATATTGCATGGGGGACATTGTGCTGGTTGTATTGTATAGGTGACTTCCAAGTCAGCCATATTGCATGGGGGACATTGTGCTGGTTGTATTGTATAGGTGACTTCCACGTGAGCCATATTGCTTGGGGGACATTGTGCTGGTGGCCATGTTCTATAGGTGACTTCCAAGTCAGCCATATTGCATGGGGGACATTGTGCTGGTTGCCATGTCCTATAGGTGACTTCCAAGTCAGCCATATTGCATGGGGGACATTGTGCTGGTTGCCATGTTGTATAGGTGACTTCCAAGTGAGCCATATTGCTTGGGGGACATTGTGCTGGTTGTGTTGTATAGGTGACTTCCAAGTCAGCCATATTGCATGGGGGACATTGTGCTGGTTGTCTTGTATAGGTGACTTCCAAGTCAGCCGTGTTGCATGGGGGACATTGTGCTGGTGGCCATGTTGTAAAGGTGACTTCCAAGTCAGCCATATTGCATGGGGGACATTGTGCTGGTTGCCATGTTGTATAGGTGACTTCCAAGTCAGCCATATTGCATGGGGGACATTGTGCTGGTTGCCATGTTGTATAGGTGACTTACAAGTCAGCCATATTGCATGGGGGACATTGTGCTGGTTGCCATGTCCTATAGGTGACTTCCAAGTCAGCCATATTGCATGGGGGAAATTGTGCTGGTTGTCTTGTATAGGTGACTTTTAAGTCAGCCATATTGCTTGGGGGACATTGTGCTGGTTGCCATGTTCTATAGGTGACTTCCAAGTCAGCCATATTGCTTGGGGGACATTGTGCTGGTTGCCATGTTGTATAGGTGACTTCCAAGTCAGCCATAATGCTTGGGGGACATTGTGCTGGTTGCCATGTTGTATAGGTGACTTCCAAGTCAGCCATATTGCATGGGGGACATTGTGCTGGTGGCCATGTTCTATAGGTGACTTCCAAGTCAGCCATATTGCATGGGGGACGTTGTGCTGGTTGTCTTGTATAGGTGACTTCCAAGTCAGCCATATTGCATGGGGGACATTGTGCTGGTTGTGTTGTATAGGTGACTTCCAAATCAGCCATATTGCATGGGGGACATTGTGCTGGTTGTATTGTATAGGTGACTTCCAAGTCAGCGATATTGCATGGGGGACATTGTGCTGGTTGTATTGTATAGGTGACTTCCAAGTCAGCCATATTGCATGGGGGACATTGTGCTGGTGGCCATGTCCTATAGGTGACTTCCAAGTCAGCCATATTGCATGGGGGACATTGTGCTGGTGGCCATGTTCTATAGGTGACTTCCAAGTCAGCCATATTCCATTTGGGACATTGTGCTGGTTGTCTTGTATAGGTGACTTCCAAGTCAGCCATATTGCATGGGGGACATTGTGCTGGTTGTGTTGTATAGGTGACTTCCAAATCAGCCATATTGCATGGGGGACATTGTGCTGGTTGTATTGTATAGGTGACTTCCAAGTCAGCCATATTGCATGGGGGACATTGTGCTGGTTGTCTTGTATAGGTGACTTCCAAGTCAGCCATATTGCATGGGGGACATTGTGCTGGTTGTATTGTATAGGTGACTTCCAAGTCAGCCATATTGCATGGGGGACATTGTGCTGGTTGCCATGTTGTATAGGTGACTTCCAAGTCAGCCATATTGCATGGGGGACATTGTGCTGGTGGCCATGTTCTATAGGTGACTTCCAAGTCAGCCATATTGCATGGGGGACATTGTGCTGGTTGCCATGTTGTATAGGTGACTTCCAAGTGAGCCATATTGCTTGGGGGACATTGTGCTGGTTGTGTTGTATAGGTGACTTCCAAGTCAGCCATATTGCATGGGGGACATTGTGCTGGTTGTCTTGTATAGGTGACTTCCAAGTCAGCCGTGTTGCATGGGGGACATTGTGCTGGTGGCCATGTTGTAAAGGTGACTTCCAAGTCAGCCATATTGCATGGGGGACATTGTGCTGGTTGCCATGTTGTATAGGTGACTTCCAAGTCAGCCATATTGCATGGGGGACATTGTGCTGGTTGCCATGTTGTATAGGTGACTTACAAGTCAGCCATATTGCATGGGGGACATTGTGCTGGTTGCCATGTCCTATAGGTGACTTCCAAGTCAGCCATATTGCATGGGGGAAATTGTGCTGGTTGTCTTGTATAGGTGACTTTTAAGTCAGCCATATTGCTTGGGGGACATTGTGCTGGTTGCCATGTTCTATAGGTGACTTCCAAGTCAGCCATATTGCTTGGGGGACATTGTGCTGGTTGCCATGTTGTATAGGTGACTTCCAAGTCAGCCATATTGCTTGGGGGACATTGTGCTGGTTGCCATGTTGTATAGGTGACTTCCAAGTCAGCCATATTGCATGGGGGACATTGTGCTGGTGGCCATGTTCTATAGGTGACTTCCAAGTCAGCCATATTGCATGGGGGACGTTGTGCTGGTTGTCTTGTATAGGTGACTTCCAAGTCAGCCATATTGCATGGGGGACATTGTGCTGGTTGTGTTGTATAGGTGACTTCCAAATCAGCCATATTGCATGGGGGACATTGTGCTGGTTGTATTGTATAGGTGACTTCCAAGTCAGCGATATTGCATGGGGGACATTGTGCTGGTTGTATTGTATAGGTGACTTCCAAGTCAGCCATATTGCATGGGGGACATTGTGCTGGTGGCCATGTCCTATAGGTGACTTCCAAGTCAGCCATATTGCATGGGGGACATTGTGCTGGTGGCCATGTTCTATAGGTGACTTCCAAGTCAGCCATATTCCATTTGGGACATTGTGCTGGTTGTCTTGTATAGGTGACTTCCAAGTCAGCCATATTGCATGGGGGACATTGTGCTGGTTGTGTTGTATAGGTGACTTCCAAATCAGCCATATTGCATGGGGGACATTGTGCTGGTTGTATTGTATAGGTGACTTCCAAGTCAGCCATATTGCATGGGGGACATTGTGCTGGTTGTCTTGTATAGGTGACTTCCAAGTCAGCCATATTGCATGGGGGACATTGTGCTGGTTGTATTGTATAGGTGACTTCCAAGTCAGCCATATTGCATGGGGGACATTGTGCTGGTTGCCATGTTGTATAGGTGACTTCCAAGTCAGCCATATTGCATGGGGGACATTGTGCTGGTGGCCATGTTCTATAGGTGACTTCCAAGTCAGCCTTATTGCATTTGGGACATTGTGCTGGTTGTATTGTATAGGTGACTTCCAAGTCAGCCATATTGCATGGGGGACATTGTGCTGGTTGTATTGTATAGGTGACTTCCAAGTGAGCCATATTGCTTGGGGGACATTGTGCTGGTGGCCATGTTCTATAGGTGACTTCCAAGTCAGCCATATTGCATGGGGGACATTGTGCTGGTTGCCATGTCCTATAGGTGACTTCCAAGTCAGCCATATTGCAAGGGGGACATTGTGCTGGTTGTCTTGTATAGGTGACTTCCAAGTCAGCCATATTGCTTGGGGGACATTGTGCTGGTTGCCATGTTCTATAGGTGACTTCCAAGTCAGCCATATTGCTTGGGGGACATTGTGCTGGTGGCCATGTTCTATAGGTGACTTCCAAGTCAGCCATATTGCTTGGGGGACATTGTGCTGGTTGCCATGTTGTATAGGTGACTTCCAAGTCAGCCATATTGCATGGGGGACATTGTGCTGGTGGCCATGTTCTATAGGTGACTTCCAAGTCAGCCAAATTGCATGGGGGACATTGTGCTGGTTGCCATGTTGTATAGGTGACTTCCAAGTCAGCCATATTGTATGGGGGACATTGTGCTGGTGGCCATGTTCTATAGGTGACTTCCAAGTCAGCCATATTGCATTTGGGACATTGTGCTGGTTGTCTTGTATAGGTGACTTCCAAGTCAGCCATATTGCATGGGGGACATTGTGCTGGTTGTGTTGTATAGGTGACTTCCAAATCAGCCATATTGCATGGGGGACATTGTGCTGGTTGTATTGTATAGGTGACTTCCAAGTCAGCCATATTGCATGGGGGACATTGTGCTGGTTGTGTTGTATAGGTGACTTCCAAATCAGCCATATTGCATGGGGGACATTGTGCTGGTTGTATTGTATAGGTGACTTCCAAGTCAGCCATATTGCATGGGGGACATTGTGCTGGTTGTCTTGTATAGGTGACTTCCAAGTCAGCCATATTGCATGGGGGACATTGTGCTGGTTGTATTGTATAGGTGACTTCCAAGTCAGCCATATTGCATGGGGGACATTGTGCTGGTTGCCATGTTGTATAGGTGACTTCCAAGTCAGCCATATTGCATGGGGGACATTGTGCTGATGGCCATGTTCTATAGGTGACTTCCAAGTCAGCCATATTGCATTTGGGACATTGTGCTGGTTGTATTGTATAGGTGACTTCCAAGTCAGCCATATTGCATGGGGGACATTGTGCTGGTTGTATTGTATAGGTGACTTCCAAGTGAGCCATATTGCTTGGGGGACATTGTGCTGGTGGCCATGTTCTATAGGTGACTTCCAAGTCAGCCATATTGCATGGGGGACATTGTGCTGGTTGCCATGTCCTATAGGTGACTTCCAAGTCAGCCATATTGCAAGGGGGACATTGTGCTGGTTGTCTTGTATAGGTGACTTCCAATTCAGCCATATTGCTTGGGGGACATTGTGCTGGTTTCCATGTTCTATAGGTGACTTCCAAGTCAGCCATATTGCTTGGTGGACATTGTGCTGGTGGCCATGTTCTATAGGTGACTTCCAAGTCAGCCATATTGCTTGGGGGACATTGTGCTGGTTGCCATGTTGTATAGGTGACTTCCAAGTCAGCCATTTTGCATGGGGGACATTGTGCTGGTGGCCATGTTCTATAGGTGACTTCCAAGTCAGCCATATTGCATGGGGGACATTGTGCTGGTTGCCATGTTGTATAGGTGACTTCCAAGTCAGCCATATTGCATGGGGGACATTGTGCTGGTGGCCATGTTCTATAGGTGACTTCCAAGTCAGCCATATTGCATTTGGGACATTGTGCTGGTTGTATTGTATAGGTGACTTCCAAGTCAGCCATATTGCATGGGGGACATTGTGCTGGTTGTATTGCATAGGTGACTTCCAAGTGAGCCATATTGCTTGGGGGACATTGTGCTGGTGGCCATGTTCTATAGGTGACTTCCAAGTCAGCCATATTGCATGGGGGACATTGTGCTGGTTGCCATGTCCTATAGGTGACTTCCAAGTCAGCCATATTGCAAGGGGGACATTGTGCTGGTTGTCTTGTATAGGTGACTTCCAAGTCAGCCATATTGCTTGGGGGACATTGTGCTGGTTGCCATGTTCTATAGGTGACTTCCAAGTCAGCCATATTGCTTGGGGGACATTGTGCTGGTGGCCATGTTCTATAGGTGACTTCCAAGTCAGCCATATTGCTTGGGGGACATTGTGCTGGTTGCCATGTTGTATAGGTGACTTCCAAGTCAGCCATATTGCATGGGGGACATTGTGCTGGTGGCCATGTTCTATAGGTGACTTCCAAGTCAGCCATATTGCATGGGGGACATTGTGCTGGTTGCCATGTTGTATAGGTGACTTCCAAGTCAGCCATATTGCATGGGGGACATTGTGCTGGTGGCCATGTTCTATAGGTGACTTCCAAGTCAGCCATATTGCATTTGGGACATTGTGCTGGTTGTCTTGTATAGGTGACTTCCAAGTCAGCCATATTGCATGGGGGACATTGTGCTGGTTGTGTTGTATAGGTGACTTCCAAATCAGCCATATTGCATGGGGGACATTGTGCTGGTTGTATTGTATAGGTGACTTCCAATTCAGCCATATTGCATGGGGGACGTTGTGCTTGTTGTCTTGTATAGGTGACTTCCAAGTCAGCCATATTGCATGGGGGACATTGTGCTGGTTGTATTGTATAGGTGACTTCCAAGTCAGCCATATTGCATGGGGGACATTGTGCTGGTTGCCCTGTTGTATAGGTGACTTCCAAGTCAGCCATATTGCATGGGGGACATTGTGCTGGTGGCCATGTTCTATAGGTGACTTCCAAGTCAGCCATATTGCATTTGGGACATTGTGCTGGTTGTGTTGTATAGGTGACTTCCAAGTCAGCCATATTGCATGGTGGACATTGTGCTGGTTGTATTGTATAGGTGACTTCCAAGTGAGCCACATTGCTTGGGGGACATTGTGCTGGTGGCCATGTTCTATAGGTGACTTCCAAGTCAGCCATATTGCATGGGGGACATTGTGCTGGTTGCCATGTCCTATAGGTGACTTCTAAGTCAGCCATATTGCAAGGGGGACATTGTGCTGGTTGTCTTGTATAGGTGACTTCCAAGTCAGCCATATTGCTTGGGGGACATTGTGCTGGTTGCCATGTTCTATAGGTGACTTCCAAGTCAGCCATATTGCTTGGTGGACATTGTGCTGGTGGGCATGTTCTATAGGTGACTTCCAAGTCAGCCATATTGCTTGGGGGACATTGTGCTGGTTGCCATGTTGTATAGGTGACTTCCAAGTCAGCCATATTGCATGGGGGACATTGTGCTGGTGGCCATGTTCTATAGGTGACTTCCAGGTCAGCCATATTGCATGGGGGACATTGTGCTGGTTGCCATGTTGTATAGGTGACTTCCAAGTCAGCCATATTGCATGGGTGACATTGTGCTGGTGGCCATGTTCTATAGGTGACTTCCAAGTCAGCCATATTGCATGGGGGACATTGTGCTGGTTGTCTTGTATAGGTGACTTCCAAGTCAGCCATATTGCTTGGGGGACATTGTGCTGGTTGTATTGTATAGGTGACTTCCAAGTCAGCCATATTGCATGGGGGACATTGTGCTGGTTGCCATGTTGTATAGGTGACTTCCAAGTCAGCCATATTGCATGGGGGACATTGTGCTGGTGGCCATGTTCTATAGGTGACTTCCAAGTCAGCCACATTGCATGGGGGACATTGTGCTGGTTTCTTGTATAGGTGACTTCCAAGTCAGCCATATTGCATGGGGGACATTGTGCTGGTTGCCATGTTGTATAGGTGACTTCCAAGTCAGCCATATTGCATGGGGGACATTGTGCTGGTTGCCATGTTGTATATGTGACTTCCAAGTCAGCCATATTGCATGGGGGACATTGTGCTGGATGCCATGTTGTATAGGTGACTTCCAAGTGAGCCATATTGCATGGGGGACATTGTGCTGGTTGTGTTGTATAGGTGACTTCCAAGTTAGCCATATTGCATGGGGGACATTGTGCTGGTTGTGTTGTATAGGTTACTTCCAAGTCAGCCATATTGCATGGGGGACATTATGCTGGTTGTATTGTATAGGTGACTTCCAAGTCAACCATATTGCATGGGGGACATTGTGCTGGTTGTATTGTATAGGTGACTTCCAAGTGAGCCATATTGTTTGGGGGACATTGTGCTGGTGGCCATGTTCTATAGGTGACTTCCAAGTCAGCCATATTGCATGGGGGACATTGTGCTGGTTGCCATGTCCTATAGGTGACTTCCAAGTCAGCCATATTGCATGGGGGACATTGTGCTGGTTGCCATGTTGTATAGGTGACTTCCAAGTGAGCCATATTGCTTGGGGGACATTGTGCTGGTTGTGTTGTATAGGTGACTTCCAAGTCAGCCATATTGCATGGGGGACATTGTGCTGGTTGCCATGTTGTATAGGTGACTTCCAAGTCAGCCATTTTGCATGGGGGACATTGTGCTGGTGGCCATGTTCTATAGGTGACTTCCAAGTCAGCCATATTGCAAGGGGGACATTGCGCTGGTTGCCATGTTGTATAGGTGACTTCCAAGTCAGCCATATTGCATGGGGGACATTGTGCTGGTGGCCATGTTCTATAGGTGACTTCCAAGTCAGCAATATTGCATGGGGGACATTGTGCTGGTTGTATTGCATAGGTGACTTCCAAGTGAGCCATATTGCTTGGGGGACATTGTGCTGGTGGCCATGTTCTATAGGTGACTTCCAAGTCAGCCATATTGCTTGGGGGACATTGTGCTGGTTGCCATGTTGTATAGGTGACTTCCAAGTCAGCCATATTGCATGGGGGACATTGTGCTGTTGGCCATGTTCTATAGGTGACTTCCAAGTCAGCCATATTGCATGGGGAACATTGTGCTGGTTGCCATGTTGTATAGGTGACTTCCAAGTCAGCCATATTGCATGGGGGACATTGTGCTGGTGGCCATGTTCTATAGGTGACTTCCAAGTCAGCCATATTGCATTTTGGACATTGTGCTGGTTGTCTTGTATAGGTGACTTCCAAGTCAGCCATATTGCATGGGGGACATTGTGCTGGTTGTGTTGTATAGGTGACTTCCAAATCAGCCATATTGCATGGGGGACATTGTGCTGGTTGTATTGTATAGGTGACTTCCAAGTCAGCCATATTGCATGGGGGACATTGTGCTGGTTGTCTTGTATAGGTGACATCCAAGTCAGCCATATTGCATGGGGGACATTGTGCTGGTTGTATTGTATAGGTGACTTCCAAGTCAGCCATATTGCATGGGGGACATTGTGCTGGTGGCCATGTTCTATAGGTGACTTCCAAGTCAGCCATATTGCATTTGGGACATTGTGCTGGTTGTATTGTATAGGTGACTTCCAAGTCAGCCATATTGCATGTGGGACATTGTGCTGGTTGTATTGTATAGGTGACTTCCAAGTGAGCCATATTTCTTGGGTGACATTGTGCTGGTGGCCATGTTCTATAGGTGACTTCCAAGTCAGCCATATTGCATGGGGGACATTGTGCTGGTTGCCATGTCCTATAGGTGACTTCCAAGTCAGCCATATTGCAAGGGGGACATTGTGCTGGTTGTCTTGTATAGGTGACTTCCAAGTCAGCCATATTGCTTGGGGGACATTGTGCTGGTTGCCATGTTCTATAGGTGACTTCCAAGTCAGCCATATTGCTTGGTGGACATTGTGCTGGTGGCCATGTTCTATAGGTGACTTCCAAGTCAGCCATATTGCTTGGGGGACATTGTGCTGGTTGCCATGTTGTATAGGTGACTTCCAAGTCAGCCATATTGCATGGGGGACATTGTGCTGGTGGCCATGTTCTATAGGTGACTTCCAGGTCAGCCATATTGCATGGGGGACATTGTGCTGGTTGCCATGTTGTATAGGTGACTTCCAAGTCAGCCATATTGCATGGGGGACATTGTGCTGGTGGCCATGTTCTATAGGTGACTTCCAAGTCAGCCATATTGCATGGGGGACATTGTGCTGGTTGTCTTGTATAGGTGACTTCCAAGTCAGCCATATTGCTTGGGGGACATTGTGCTGGTTGTATTGTATAGGTGACTTCCAAGTCAGCCATATTGCATGGGGGACATTGTGCTGGTTGCCATGTTGTATAGGTGACTTCCAAGTCAGCCATATTGCATGGCGGACATTGTGCTGGTGGCCATGTTCTATAGGTGACTTCCAAGTCAGCCACATTGCATGGGGGACATTGTGCTGGTTTCTTGTATAGGTGACTTCTAAGTCAGCCATATTGCATGGGGGACATTGTGCTGGTTGCCATGTTGTATAGGTGACTTCCAAGTCAGCCATATTGCATGGGGGACATTGTTCTGGTTGCCATGTTGTATAGGTGACTTCCAAGTCAGCCATATTGCATGGGGGACATTGTGCTGGATGCCATGTTGTATAGGTGACTTCCAAGTGAGCCATATTGCATGGGGGACATTGTGCTGGTTGTGTTGTATAGGTGACTTCCAAGTCAGCCATATTGCATGGGGGACATTGTGCTGGTTGTGTTGTATAGGTGACTTCCAAGTCAGCCATATTGCATGGGGGACATTGTGCTGGTTGTATTGTATAGGTGACTTCCAAGTCATCCATATTGCATTGGGGACATTGTGCTGGTTGTATTGTATAGGTGACTTCCAAGTGAGCCATATTGTTTGGGGGACATTGTGCTGGTGGCCATGTTCTATAGGTGACTTCCAAGTCAGCCATATTGCATGGGGGACATTGTGCTGGTTGCCATGTCCTATAGGTGACTTCCAAGTCAGCCATATTGCATGGGGGACATTGTGCTGGTTGCCATGTTGTATAGGTGACTTCCAAGTGAGCCATATTGCTTGGGGGACATTGTGCTGGTTGTGTTGTATAGGTGACTTCCAAGTCAGCCATATTGCATGGGGGACATTGTGCTGGTTGTCTTGTATAGGTGACTTCCAAGTCAGCCGTGTTGCATGGGGGACATTGTGCTGGTTGTGTTGTATAGGTGACTTCCAAGTCAGCCATATTGCATGGGGGACATTGTGCTGGTGGCCATGTTGTAAAGGTGACTTCCAAGTCAGCCATATTGCATGGGGGACATTGTGCGGGTTGCCATGTTGTATAGGTGACTTCCAAGTCAGCCATATTGCATGGGGGACATTGTGCTGGTTGCCATGTTGTATAGGTGACTTCCAAGTCAGCCATATTGCATGGGGGACATTGTGCTGGTTGCCATGTTGTATAGGTGACTTCCAAGTCAGCCATATTGCATGGGGACATTGTGCTGGTTGCCATGTTGTATAGGTGACTTACAAGTCAGCCATATTGCATGGGGGAAATTGTGCTGGTTGTCTTGTATAGGTGACTTTTAAGTCAGCCATATTGCTTGGGGGACATTGTGCTGGTTGCCAGGTTCTAAAGGTGACTTCCAAGTCAGCCATATTGCATTGGGGACATTGTGCTGGTTGTCTTGTATAGGTGACTTCCAAGTCAGCCATATTGCTTGGGGGACATTGTGCTGGTTGTATTGTATAGGTGACTTCCAAGTCAGCCATATTGCATGGGGGACATTGTGCTGGTTGCCATGTTGTATAGGTGACTTCCAAGTCAGCCATATTGCATGGGGGACATTGTGCTGGTGGCCATGTTCTATAGGTGACTTCCAAGTCAGCCATATTGCATTTGGGACATTGTGCTGGTTGTCTTGTATAGGTGACTTCCAAGTCAGCCATATTGCATGGGGGACATTGTGCTGGTTGTGTTGTATAGGTGACTTACAAATCAGCCATATTGCATGGGGGACATTGTGCTGGTTGTATTGTATAGGTGACTTCCAAGTCAGCCATATTGCATGGGGGACATTGTGCTGGTTGTATTGTATAGGTGACTTCCAAGTGAGCCATATTGCTTGGGGGACATTGTGCTGGTGGCCATGTTCTCTAGGTGACTTCCATGTCAGCCATATTGCAAGGGGGACATTGTGCTGGTTGTCTTGTATAGGTGACTTCCAAGTCAGCCATATTGCTTGGGGGACATTGTGCTGGTTGCCATGTTCTATAGGTGACTTCCAAGTCAGCCATATTGCTTGGGGGACATTGTGCTGGTGGCCATGTTCTATAGGTGACTTCCAAGTCAGCCATATTGCTTGGGGGACATTGTGCTGGTTGCCATGTTGTATAGGTGACTTCCAAGTCAGCCATATTGCATGGGGGACATTGTGCTGGTGGCCATGTTCTATAGGTGACTTCCAAGTCAGCCAAATTGCATGGGGGACATTGTGCTGGTTGCCATGTTGTATAGGTGACTTCCAAGTCAGCCATATTGTATGGGGGACATTGTGCTGGTGGCCATGTTCTATAGGTGACTTCCAAGTCAGCCATATTGCATTTGGGACATTGTGCTGGTTGTCTTGTATAGGTGACTTCCAAGTCAGCCATATTGCATGGGGGACATTGTGCTGGTTGTGTTGTATAGGTGACTTCCAAATCAGCCATATTGCATGGGGGACATTGTGCTGGTTGTATTGTATAGGTGACTTCCAAGTCAGCCATATTGCATGGGGGACATTGTGCTGGTTGTGTTGTATAGGTGACTTCCAAATCAGCCATATTGCATGGGGGACATTGTGCTGGTTGTATTGTATAGGTGACTTCCAAGTCAGCCATATTGCATGGGGGACATTGTGCTGGTTGTCTTGTATAGGTGACTTCCAAGTCAGCCATATTGCATGGGGGACATTGTGCTGGTTGTATTGTATAGGTGACTTCCAAGTCAGCCATATTGCATGGGGGACATTGTGCTGGTTGCCATGTTGTATAGGTGACTTCCAAGTCAGCCATATTGCATGGGGGACATTGTGCTGATGGCCATGTTCTATAGGTGACTTCCAAGTCAGCCATATTGCATTTGGGACATTGTGCTGGTTGTATTGTATAGGTGACTTCCAAGTCAGCCATATTGCATGGGGGACATTGTGCTGGTTGTATTGTATAGGTGACTTCCAAGTGAGCCATATTGCTTGGGGGACATTGTGCTGGTGGCCATGTTCTATAGGTGACTTCCAAGTCAGCCATATTGCATGGGGGACATTGTGCTGGTTGCCATGTCCTATAGGTGACTTCCAAGTCAGCCATATTGCAAGGCGGACATTGTGCTGGTTGTCTTGTATAGGTGACTTCCAATTCAGCCATATTGCTTGGGGGACATTGTGCTGGTTGCCATGTTCTATAGGTGACTTCCAAGTCAGCCATATTGCTTGGTGGACATTGTGCTGGTGGCCATGTTCTATAGGTGACTTCCAAGTCAGCCATATTGCTTGGGGGACATTGTGCTGGTTGCCATGTTGTATAGGTGACTTCCAAGTCAGCCATTTTGCATGGGGGACATTGTGCTGGTGGCCATGTTCTATAGGTGACTTCCAAGTCAGCCATATTGCATGGGGGACATTGTGCTGGTTGCCATGTTGTATAGGTGACTTCCAAGTCAGCCATATTGCATGGGGGACATTGTGCTGGTGGCCATGTTCTATAGGTGACTTCCAAGTCAGCCATATTGCATTTGGGACATTGTGCTGGTTGTATTGTATAGGTGACTTCCAAGTCAGCCATATTGCATGGGGGACATTGTGCTGGTTGTATTGCATAGGTGACTTCCAAGTGAGCCATATTGCTTGGGGGACATTGTGCTGGTGACCATGTTCTATAGGTGACTTCCAAGTCAGCCATATTGCATGGGGGACATTGTGCTGGTTGCCATGTCCTATAGGTGACTTCCAAGTCAGCCATATTGCAAGGGGGACATTGTGCTGGTTGTCTTGTATAGGTGACTTCCAAGTCAGCCATATTGCTTGGGGGACATTGTGCTGGTTGCCATGTTCTATAGGTGACTTCCAAGTCAGCCATATTGCTTGGGGGACATTGTGCTGGTGGCCATGTTCTATAGGTGACTTCCAAGTCAGCCATATTGCTTGGGGGACATTGTGCTGGTTGCCATGTTGTATAGGTGACTTCCAAGTCAGCCATATTGCATGGGGGACATTGTGCTGGTGGCCATGTTCTATAGGTGACTTCCAAGTCAGCCATATTGCATGG
Organism: Petromyzon marinus; assembly: GCF_048934315.1. Lineage (NCBI taxonomy): Eukaryota > Metazoa > Chordata > Hyperoartia > Petromyzontiformes > Petromyzontidae > Petromyzon > Petromyzon marinus. Next base: position 6,889,298 of record NW_027423002.1, read on the forward strand.
GGGACATTGTGCTGGTTGCCATGTTGTATAGGTGACTTCCAAGTCAGCCATATTGCATGGGGGACATTGTGCTGGTGGCCATGTTCTATAGGTGACTTCCAAGTCAGCCATATTGCATTTGGGACATTGTGCTGGTTGTCTTGTATAGGTGACTTCCAAGTCAGCCATATTGCATGGGGGACATTGTGCTGGTTGTGTTGTATAGGTGACTTCCAAATCAGCCATATTGCATGGGGGACATTGTGCTGGTTGCCATGTTGTATAGGTGACTTCCAAGTCAGCCATATTGCATGGGGGACATTGTGCTGGTTGCCATGTCCTATAGGTGACTTCTAAGTCAGCCATATTGCAAGGGGGACATTGTGCTGGTTGTCTTGTATAGGTGACTTCCAAGTCAGCCATATTGCTTGGGGGACATTGTGCTGGTTGCCATGTTCTATAGGTGACTTCCAAGTCAGCCATATTGCTTGGTGGACATTGTGCTGGTGGGCATGTTCTATAGGTGACTTCCAAGTCAGCCATATTGCTTGGGGGACATTGTGCTGGTTGCCATGTTGTATAGGTGACTTCCAAGTCAGCCATATTGCATGGGGGACATTGTGCTGGTGGCCATGTTCTATAGGTGACTTCCAGGTCAGCCATATTGCATGGGGGACATTGTGCTGGTTGCCATGTTGTATAGGTGACTTCCAAGTCAGCCATATTGCATGGGTGACATTGTGCTGGTGGCCATGTTCTATAGGTGACTTCCAAGTCAGCCATATTGCATGGGGGACATTGTGCTGGTTGTCTTGTATAGGTGACTTCCAAGTCAGCCATATTGCTTGGGGGACATTGTGCTGGTTGTATTGTATAGGTGACTTCCAAGTCAGCCATATTGCATGGGGGACATTGTGCTGGTTGCCATGTTGTATAGGTGACTTCCAAGTCAGCCATATTGCATGGGGGACATTGTGCTGGTGGCCATGTTCTATAGGTGACTTCCAAGTCAGCCACATTGCATGGGGGACATTGTGCTGGTTTCTTGTATAGGTGACTTCCAAGTCAGCCATATTGCATGGGGGACATTGTGCTGGTTGCCATGTTGTATAGGTGACTTCCAAGTCAGCCATATTGCATGGGGGACATTGTGCTGGTTGCCATGTTGTATATGTGACTTCCAAGTCAGCCATATTGCATGGGGGACATTGTGCTGGATGCCATGTTGTATAGGTGACTTCCAAGTGAGCCATATTGCATGGGGGACATTGTGCTGGTTGTGTTGTATAGGTGACTTCCAAGTTAGCCATATTGCATGGGGGACATTGTGCTGGTTGTATTGCATAGGTGACTTCCAAGTGAGCCATATTGCTTGGGGGACATTGTGCTGGTGGCCATGTTCTATAGGTGACTTCCAAGTCAGCCATATTGCATGGGGGACATTGTGCTGGTTGCCATGTCCTATAGGTGACTTCCAAGTCAGCCATATTGCAAGGGGGACATTGTGCTGGTTGTCTTGTATAGGTGACTTCCAAGTCAGCCATATTGCTTGGGGGACATTGTGCTGGTTGCCATGTTCTATAGGTGACTTCCAAGTCAGCCATATTGCTTGGGGGACATTGTGCTGGTGGCCATGTTCTATAGGTGACTTCCAAGTCAGCCATATTGCTTGGGGGACATTGTGCTGGTTGCCATGTTGTATAGGTGACTTCCAAGTCAGCCATATTGCATGGGGGACATTGTGCTGGTGGCCATGTTCTATAGGTGACTTCCAAGTCAGCCATATTGCATGGGGGACATTGTGCTGGTTGCCATGTTGTATAGGTGACTTCCAAGTCAGCCATATTGCATGGGGGACATTGTGCTGGTGGCCATGTTCTATAGGTGACTTCCAAGTCAGCCATATTGCATTTGGGACATTGTGCTGGTTGTCTTGTATAGGTGACTTCCAAGTCAGCCATATTGCATGGGGGACATTGTGCTGGTTGTGTTGTATAGGTGACTTCCAAATCAGCCATATTGCATGGGGGACATTGTGCTGGTTGTATTGTATAGGTGACTTCCAATTCAGCCATATTGCATGGGGGACGTTGTGCTTGTTGTCTTGTATAGGTGACTTCCAAGTCAGCCATATTGCATGGGGGACATTGTGCTGGTTGTATTGTATAGGTGACTTCCAAGTCAGCCATATTGCATGGGGGACATTGTGCTGGTTGCCATGTTGTATAGGTGACTTCCAAGTCAGCCATATTGCATGGGGGACATTGTGCTGGTGGCCATGTTCTATAGGTGACTTCCAAGTCAGCCATATTGCATTTGGGACATTGTGCTGGTTGTGTTGTATAGGTGACTTCCAAGTCAGCCATATTGCATGGTGGACATTGTGCTGGTTGTATTGTATAGGTGACTTCCAAGTGAGCCACATTGCTTGGGGGACATTGTGCTGGTGGCCATGTTCTATAGGTGACTTCCAAGTCAGCCATATTGCATGGGGGACATTGTGCTGGTTGCCATGTCCTATAGGTGACTTCTAAGTCAGCCATATTGCAAGGGGGACATTGTGCTGGTTGTCTTGTATAGGTGACTTCCAAGTCAGCCATATTGCTTGGGGGACATTGTGCTGGTTGCCATGTTCTATAGGTGACTTCCAAGTCAGCCATATTGCTTGGTGGACATTGTGCTGGTGGGCATGTTCTATAGGTGACTTCCAAGTCAGCCATATTGCTTGGGGGACATTGTGCTGGTTGCCATGTTGTATAGGTGACTTCCAAGTCAGCCATATTGCATGGGGGACATTGTGCTGGTGGCCATGTTCTATAGGTGACTTCCAGGTCAGCCATATTGCATGGGGGACATTGTGCTGGTTGCCATGTTGTATAGGTGACTTCCAAGTCAGCCATATTGCATGGGTGACATTGTGCTGGTGGCCATGTTCTATAGGTGACTTCCAAGTCAGCCATATTGCATGGGGGACATTGTGCTGGTTGTCTTGTATAGGTGACTTCCAAGTCAGCCATATTGCTTGGGGGACATTGTGCTGGTTGTATTGTATAGGTGACTTCCAAGTCAGCCATATTGCATGGGGGACATTGTGCTGGTTGCCATGTTGTATAGGTGACTTCCAAGTCAGCCATATTGCATGGGGGACATTGTGCTGGTGGCCATGTTCTATAGGTGACTTCCAAGTCAGCCACATTGCATGGGGGACATTGTGCTGGTTTCTTGTATAGGTGACTTCCAAGTCAGCCATATTGCATGGGGGACATTGTGCTGGTTGCCATGTTGTATAGGTGACTTCCAAGTCAGCCATATTGCATGGGGGACATTGTGCTGGTTGCCATGTTGTATATGTGACTTCCAAGTCAGCCATATTGCATGGGGGACATTGTGCTGGATGCCATGTTGTATAGGTGACTTCCAAGTGAGCCATATTGCATGGGGGACATTGTGCTGGTTGTGTTGTATAGGTGACTTCCAAGTTAGCCATATTGCATGGGGGACATTGTGCTGGTTGTGTTGTATAGGTTACTTCCAAGTCAGCCATATTGCATGGGGGACATTATGCTGGTTGTATTGTATAGGTGACTTCCAAGTCAACCATATTGCATGGGGGACATTGTGCTGGTTGTATTGTATAGGTGACTTCCAAGTGAGCCATATTGTTTGGGGGACATTGTGCTGGTGGCCATGTTCTATAGGTGACTTCCAAGTCAGCCATATTGCATGGGGGACATTGTGCTGGTTGCCATGTCCTATAGGTGACTTCCAAGTCAGCCATATTGCATGGGGGACATTGTGCTGGTTGCCATGTTGTATAGGTGACTTCCAAGTGAGCCATATTGCTTGGGGGACATTGTGCTGGTTGTGTTGTATAGGTGACTTCCAAGTCAGCCATATTGCATGGGGGACATTGTGCTGGTTGCCATGTTGTATAGGTGACTTCCAAGTCAGCCATTTTGCATGGGGGACATTGTGCTGGTGGCCATGTTCTATAGGTGACTTCCAAGTCAGCCATATTGCAAGGGGGACATTGCGCTGGTTGCCATGTTGTATAGGTGACTTCCAAGTCAGCCATATTGCATAGGGGACATTGTGCTGGTGGCCATGTTCTATAGGTGACTTCCAAGTCAGCAATATTGCATGGGGGACATTGTGCTGGTTGTATTGCATAGGTGACTTCCAAGTGAGCCATATTGCTTGGGGGACATTGTGCTGGTGGCCATGTTCTATAGGTGACTTCCAAGTCAGCCATATTGCTTGGGGGACATTGTGCTGGTTGCCATGTTGTATAGGTGACTTCCAAGTCAGCCATATTGCATGGGGGACATTGTGCTGTTGGCCATGTTCTATAGGTGACTTCCAAGTCAGCCATATTGCATGGGGAACATTGTGCTGGTTGCCATGTTGTATAGGTGACTTCCAAGTCAGCCATATTGCATGGGGGACATTGTGCTGGTGGCCATGTTCTATAGGTGACTTCCAAGTCAGCCATATTGCATTTTGGACATTGTGCTGGTTGTCTTGTATAGGTGACTTCCAAGTCAGCCATATTGCATGGGGGACATTGTGCTGGTTGTGTTGTATAGGTGACTTCCAAATCAGCCATATTGCATGGGGGACATTGTGCTGGTTGTATTGTATAGGTGACTTCCAAGTCAGCCATATTGCATGGGGGACATTGTGCTGGTTGTCTTGTATAGGTGACATCCAAGTCAGCCATATTGCATGGGGGACATTGTGCTGGTTGTATTGTATAGGTGACTTCCAAGTCAGCCATATTGCATGGGGGACATTGTGCTGGTGGCCATGTTCTATAGGTGACTTCCAAGTCAGCCATATTGCATTTGGGACATTGTGCTGGTTGTATTGTATAGGTGACTTCCAAGTCAGCCATATTGCATGTGGGACATTGTGCTGGTTGTATTGTATAGGTGACTTCCAAGTGAGCCATATTGCTTGGGTGACATTGTGCTGGTGGCCATGTTCTATAGGTGACTTCCAAGTCAGCCATATTGCATGGGGGACATTGTGCTGGTTGCCATGTCCTATAGGTGACTTCCAAGTCAGCCATATTGCAAGGGGGACATTGTGCTGGTTGTCTTGTATAGGTGACTTCCAAGTCAGCCATATTGCTTGGGGGACATTGTGCTGGTTGCCATGTTCTATAGGTGACTTCCAAGTCAGCCATATTGCTTGGTGGACATTGTGCTGGTGGCCATGTTCTATAGGTGACTTCCAAGTCAGCCATATTGCTTGGGGGACATTGTGCTGGTTGCCATGTTGTATAGGTGACTTCCAAGTCAGCCATATTGCATGGGGGACATTGTGCTGGTGGCCATGTTCTATAGGTGACTTCCAGGTCAGCCATATTGCATGGGGGACATTGTGCTGGTTGCCATGTTGTATAGGTGACTTCCAAGTCAGCCATATTGCATGGGGGACATTGTGCTGGTGGCCATGTTCTATAGGTGACTTCCAAGTCAGCCATATTGCATGGGGGACATTGTGCTGGTTGTCTTGTATAGGTGACTTCCAAGTCAGCCATATTGCTTGGGGGACATTGTGCTGGTTGTATTGTATAGGTGACTTCCAAGTCAGCCATATTGCATGGGGGACATTGTGCTGGTTGCCATGTTGTATAGGTGACTTCCAAGTCAGCCATATTGCATGGCGGACATTGTGCTGGTGGCCATGTTCTATAGGTGACTTCCAAGTCAGCCACATTGCATGGGGGACATTGTGCTGGTTTCTTGTATAGGTGACTTCTAAGTCAGCCATATTGCATGGGGGACATTGTGCTGGTTGCCATGTTGTATAGGTGACTTCCAAGTCAGCCATATTGCATGGGGGACATTGTTCTGGTTGCCATGTTGTATAGGTGACTTCCAAGTCAGCCATATTGCATGGGGGACATTGTGCTGGATGCCATGTTGTATAGGTGACTTCCAAGTGAGCCATATTGCATGGGGGACATTGTGCTGGTTGTGTTGTATAGGTGACTTCCAAGTCAGCCATATTGCATGGGGGACATTGTGCTGGTTGTGTTGTATAGGTGACTTCCAAGTCAGCCATATTGCATGGGGGACATTGTGCTGGTTGTATTGTATAGGTGACTTCCAAGTCATCCATATTGCATTGGGGACATTGTGCTGGTTGTATTGTATAGGTGACTTCCAAGTGAGCCATATTGTTTGGGGGACATTGTGCTGGTGGCCATGTTCTATAGGTGACTTCCAAGTCAGCCATATTGCATGGGGGACATTGTGCTGGTTGCCATGTCCTATAGGTGACTTCCAAGTCAGCCATATTGCATGGGGGACATTGTGCTGGTTGCCATGTTGTATAGGTGACTTCCAAGTGAGCCATATTGCTTGGGGGACATTGTGCTGGTTGTGTTGTATAGGTGACTTCCAAGTCAGCCATATTGCATGGGGGACATTGTGCTGGTTGTCTTGTATAGGTGACTTCCAAGTCAGCCGTGTTGCATGGGGGACATTGTGCTGGTTGTGTTGTATAGGTGACTTCCAAGTCAGCCATATTGCATGGGGGACATTGTGCTGGTGGCCATGTTGTAAAGGTGACTTCCAAGTCAGCCATATTGCATGGGGGACATTGTGCGGGTTGCCATGTTGTATAGGTGACTTCCAAGTCAGCCATATTGCATGGGGGACATTGTGCTGGTTGCCATGTTGTATAGGTGACTTCCAAGTCAGCCATATTGCATGGGGGACATTGTGCTGGTTGCCATGTTGTATAGGTGACTTCCAAGTCAGCCATATTGCATGGGGACATTGTGCTGGTTGCCATGTTGTATAGGTGACTTACAAGTCAGCCATATTGCATGGGGGAAATTGTGCTGGTTGTCTTGTATAGGTGACTTTTAAGTCAGCCATATTGCTTGGGGGACATTGTGCTGGTTGCCAGGTTCTAAAGGTGACTTCCAAGTCAGCCATATTGCATTGGGGACATTGTGCTGGTTGTCTTGTATAGGTGACTTCCAAGTCAGCCATATTGCTTGGGGGACATTGTGCTGGTTGTATTGTATAGGTGACTTCCAAGTCAGCCATATTGCATGGGGGAATTTGTGCTGGTTGCCATGTTGTATAGGTGACTTCCAAGTCAGCCATATTGCATGGGGGACATTGTGCTGGTGGCCATGTTCTATAGGTGACTTCCAAGTCAGCCATATTGCATTTGGGACATTGTGCTGGTTGTCTTGTATAGGTGACTTCCAAGTCAGCCATATTGCATGGGGGACATTGTGCTGGTTGTGTTGTATAGGTGACTTACAAATCAGCCATATTGCATGGGGGACATTGTGCTGGTTGTATTGTATAGGTGACTTCCAAGTCAGCCATATTGCATGGGGGACATTGTGCTGGTTGTATTGTATAGGTGACTTCCAAGTGATCCATATTGCTTGGGGGACATTGTGCTGGTGGCCATGTTCTCTAGGTGACTTCCATATCAGCCATATTGCATGGGGGACATTGTGCTGGTTGCCATGTCCTATAGGTGACTTCCAAGTCAGCCATATTGCATGGGGGACATTGTGCTGGTTTTCTTGTATAGGTGACTTCCAATTTAGCCATATTGCTTGGGGGACATTGTGCTGGTTGCCATGTTCTATAGGTGACTTCCAAGTCAGCCATATTGCTTGGGGGACATTGTGCTGGTGGCCATGTTCTATAGGTGACTTCCAAGTCAGCCATATTGCTTGGGGGACATTGTGCTGGTTGCCATGTTGTATAGGTGACTTCCAAGTCAGCCATATTGCATGGGGGACATTGTGCTGGTGGCCATGTTCTATAGGTGACTTCCAAGTAAGCCATATTGCATGGGGGACATTGTGCTGGTTTCCATGTTGTATAGGTGACTTCCAAGTCAGCCATATTGCATGGGGGACATTGTGCTGGTGGCCATGTTCTATAGGTGACTTCCAAGTCAGCCATATTGCATGGGGGACATTGTGCTGGTTGTCTTGTATAGGTGACTTCCAAGTCAGCCATATTGCATGGGGGACATTGTGCTGGTTGTGTTGTATAGGTGACTTCCAAGTCAGCCATATTGCATGGGGGACATTGTGCTGGTGGCCATGTTCTATAGGTGACTTCCAAGTCAGCCATATTGCATAGGGGACATTGTGCTGGTTGTCTTGTATAGGTGACTTCCAAGTCAGCCATATCGCATGGGGGACATTGTGCTGGTTGTGTTGTATAGGTGACTTCCAAATCAGCCATATTGCATGGGGGGCATTGTGCTGGTTGTATTGTATAGGTGACTTCAAGTCAGCCATATTGCATGGGGGACATTGTGCTGGTTGTATTGTATAGGTGACTTCCAAGTCAGCCATATTGCATGGGGGACATTGTGCTGGTGGCCATGTCCTATAGGTGACTTCCAAGTCAGCCATATTGCATGGGGGACATTGTGCTGGTTGTCTTGTATAGGTGACGTCCAAGTCAGCCATATTGCTTGGGGGACATTGTGCTGGTTGTATTGTATAGGTGACTTCCAAGTCAGCCATATTGCATGGGGGACATTGTGCTGGTTGCCATGTTGTATAGGTGACTTCCAAGTCAGCCATATTGCATGGGGGACATTGTGCTGGTGGCCATGTTCTATAGGTGACTTCCAAGTCAGCCATATTGCATTTGGGACATTGTGCTGGTTGTCTTGTATAGGTGACTTCCAAGTCAGCCATATTGCATGGGGGACATTGTGCTGGTTGTGTTGTATAGGTGACTTCCAAATCAGCCATATTGCATGGGGGACATTGTGCTGGTTGTATTGTATAGGTGACTTCCAAGTGAGCCATATTGCATGGGGGACATTGTGCTGGTTGTCTTGTATAGGTGACTTCCAAGTCAGCCATATTGCTTGGGGGACATTGTGCTGGTTGTATTGTATAGGTGACTTCCAAGTCAGCCCTATTGCATGGGGGACATTGTGCTGGTTGCCATGTTGTATAGGTGACTTCCAAGTCAGCCATATTGCATGGGGGACATTGTGCTGGTGGCTATGTTCTATAGGTGACTTCCAAGTCAGCCATATTGCATTTGGGACATTGTGCTGGTTGTATTGTATAGGTGACTTCCAAGTGAGCCATATTGCTTGGGGGACATTGTGCGGGTGGCCATGTTCTATAGGTGACTTCCAAGTCAGCCATATTGCATGGGGGACATTGTGCTGGTTGCCATGTCCTATAGGTGACTTCCAAGTCAGCCATATTGCATGGGGGACATTGTGCTGGTTGTCTTGTATAGGTGACTTCCAAGTCAGCCATATTGCTTGGGGGACATTGTGCTGGTTGCAATGTTCTATAGGTGACTTCCAAGTCAGCCATATTGCTTGGGGGACATTGTGCTGGTGGCCATGTTCTATAGGTGACTTCCAAGTCAGCCATATTGCTTGGGGGACATTGTGCTGGTTGCCATGTTGTATAGGTGACTTCCAAGTCAGCCATATTGCATGGGGGACATTGTGCTGGTGGCCATGTTCTATAGGTGACTTCCAAGTCAGCCATATTGCATGGGGGACATTGTGCTGGTTGCCATGTTGTATAGGTGACTTCCAAGTCAGCCATATTGCATGGGGGACATTGTGCTGGTTGTATTGTATAGGTGACTTCCAAGTCAGCCATATTGCATGGGGGACATTGTGCTGGTTGCCATGTCCTATAGGTGACTTCCAAGTCAGCCATATTGCAAGGGGGACATTGTGCTGGTTGTCTTGTATAGGTGACTTCCAAGTCAGCCATATTGCATGGGGGACATTGTGCTGGTTGTGTTGTATAGGTGACTTCCAAATCAGCCATATTGCATGGGGGACATTGTGCTGGTTGTATTGTATAGGTGACTTCCAAGTGAGCCATATTGCATGGGGGACATTGTGCTGGTTGTCTTGTATAGGTGACTTCGAAGTCAGCCATATTGCTTGGGGGACATTGTGCTGGTTGTATTGTATAGGTGACTTCCAAGTCAGCCCTATTGCATGGGGGACATTGTGCTGGTTGCCATGTTGTATAGGTGACTTCCAAGTCAGCCATATTGCATGGGGGACATTGTGCTGGTGGCTATGTTCTATAGGTGACTTCCAAGTCAGCCATATTGCATTTGGGACATTGTGCTGGTTGTATTGTATAGGTGACTTCCAAGTCAGCCATATTGCATGGGGGACATTGTGCTGGTTGTATTGTATAGGTGACTTCCAAGTGAGCCATATTGCTTGGGGGACATTGTGCGGGTGGCCATGTTCTATAGGTGACTTCCAAGTCAGCCATATTGCATGGGGGACATTGTGCTGGTTGCCATGTCCTATAGGTGACTTCCAAGTCAGCCATATTGCATGGGGGACATTGTGCTGGTTGTCTTGTATAGGTGACTTCCAAGTCAGCCATATTGCTTGGGGGACATTGTGCTGGTTGCCATGTTCTATAGGTGACTTCCAAGTCAGCCATATTGCTTGGGGGACATTGTGCTGGTGGCCATGTTCTATAGGTGACTTCCAAGTCAGCCATATTGCTTGGGGGACATTGTGCTGGTTGCCATGTTGTATAGGTGACTTCCAAGTCAGCCATATTGCATGGGGGACATTGTGCTGGTGGCCATGTTCTATAGGTGACTTCCAAGTCAGCCATATTGCATGGGGGACATTGTGCTGGTTGCCATGTTGTATAGGTGACTTCCAAGTCAGCCATATTGCATGGGGGACATTGTGCTGGTTGTATTGTATAGGTGACTTCCAAGTCAGCCATATTGCATGGGGGACATTGTGCTGGTTGCCATGTCCTATAGGTGACTTCCAAGTCAGCCATATTGCAAGGGGGACATTGTGCTGGTTGTCTTGTATAGGTGACTTCCAAGTCAGCCATATTGCTTGGGGGACATTGTGCTGGTTGCCATGTTCTATAGGTGACTTCCAAGTCAGCCATATTACTTGGGGGACATTGTGCTGGTGGCCATGTTCTATAGGTGACTTCCAAGTCAGCCATATTGCTTGGGGGACATTGTGCTGGTTGCCATGTTGTATAGGTGACTTCCAAGTCAGCCATATTGCATGGGGGACATTGTGCTGGTGGCCATGTTCTATAGGTGACTTCCAAGTCAGCCATATTGCATGGGGAACATTGTGCTGGTTGCCATGTTGTATAGGTGACTTCCAAGTCAGCCATATTGCATGGGGGACATTGTGCTGGTGGCCATGTTCTATAGGTGACTTCCAAGTCAGCCATATTGCATTTTGGACATTGTGCTGGTTGTCTTGTATAGGTGACTTCCAAGTCAGCCATATTGCATGGGGGACATTGTTCTGGTTGTGTTGTATAGGTGACTTCCAAATCAGCCATATTGCATGGGGGACATTGTGCTGGTTGTATTGTATAGGTGACTTCCAAGTCAGCCATATTGCATGGGGGACATTGTGCTGGTTGTCTTGTATAGGTGACTTCCAAGTCAGCCATATTGCATGGGGGACATTGTGCTGGTTGTATTGTATAGGTGACTTCCAAGTCAGCCATATTGCATTGGGGACATTGTGCTGGTTGCCATGTTGTATAGGTGACTTCCAAGGCAGCCATATTGCATGGGGGACATTGTGCTGGTGGCCATGTTCTATAGGTGACTTCCAAGTCAGCCATATTGCATTTGGGACATTGTGCTGGTTGTATTGTATAGGTGACTTCTAAGTCAGCCATATTGCATGGGGGACATTGTGCTGGTTGTATTGTATAGGTGACTTCCAAGTGAGCCATATTGCTTGGGGGACATTGTGCTGGTGGCCATGTTCTATAGGTGACTTCCAAGTCAGCCATATTGCATGGGGGACATTGTGCTGGTTGCCATGTCCTATAGGTGACTTCCAAGTCAGCCATATTGCAAGGGGGACATTGTGCTGGTTGTCTTGTATAGGTGACTTCCAAGTCAGCCATATTGCATGGGTGACATTGTGCTGGTTGCCATGTTGTATAGGTGACTTCCAAGTCAGCCATATTGCATGGGGGACATTGTGCTGGTGGCCATGTTCTATAGGTGACTTCCAAGTCAGCCATATTGCATGGGGGACATTGTGCTGGTAGTCTTGTATAGGTGACTTCCAAGTCAGCCATATTGCTTGGGGGACATTGTGCTGGTTGTATTGTATAGGTGACTTCCAAGTCAGCCATATTGCATGGGGGACATTGTGCTGGTTGCCATGTTGTATAGGTGACTTCCAAGTCAGCCATATTGCATGGGGGACATTGTGCTGGTGGCCATGTTCTATAGGTGACTTCCAAGTCAGCCACATTGCATGGGGGACATTGTGCTGGTTTCTTGTATAGGTGACTTCCAAGTCAGCCATATTGCATGGGGGACATTGTGCTGGTTGCCATGTTGTATAGGTGACTTCCAAGTCAGCCATATTGCATGGGGGACATTGTTCTGGTTGCCATGTTGTATAGGTGACTTCCAAGTCAGCCATATTGCATGGGGGACATTGTGCTGGATGCCATGTTGTATAGGTGACTTCCAAGTGAGCCATATTGCATGGGGGACATTGTGCTGGTTGTGTTGTATAGGTGACTTCCAAGTCAGCCATATTGCATGGGGGACATTGTGCTGGTTGTGTTGTATAGGTGACATCCAAGTCAGCCATATTGCATGGGGGACATTGTGCTGGTTGTATTGTATAGGTGACTTCCAAGTCAGCCATATTGCATGGGGGACATTGTGCTGGTTGTATTGTATAGGTGACTTCCAAGTGAGCCATATTGCTTGGGGGACATTGTGCGGGTGGCCATGTTCTATAGGTGACTTCCAAGTCAGCCATATTGCATGGGGGACATTGTGCTGGTTGCCATGTCCTATAGGTGACTTCCAAGTCAGCCATATTGCATGGGGGACATTGTGCTGGTTGTCTTGTATAGGTGACTTCCAAGTCAGCCATATTGCTTGGGGGACATTGTGCTGGTTGCAATGTTCTATAGGTGACTTCCAAGTCAGCCATATTGCTTGGGGGACATTGTGCTGGTGGCCATGTTCTATAGGTGACTTCCAAGTCAGCCATATTGCTTGGGGGACATTGTGCTGGTTGCCATGTTGTATAGGTGACTTCCAAGTCAGCCATATTGCATGGGGGACATTGTGCTGGTGGCCATGTTCTATAGGTGACTTCCAAGTCAGCCATATTGCATGGGGGACATTGTGCTGGTTGCCATGTTGTATAGGTGACTTCCAAGTCAGCCATATTGCATGGGGGACATTGTGCTGGTTGTATTGTATAGGTGACTTCCAAGTCAGCCATATTGCATGGGGGACATTGTGCTGGTTGCCATGTCCTATAGGTGACTTCCAAGTCAGCCATATTGCAAGGGGGACATTGTGCTGGTTGTCTTGTATAGGTGACTTCCAAGTCAGCCATATTGCATGGGGGACATTGTGCTGGTTGTGTTGTATAGGTGACTTCCAAATCAGCCATATTGCATGGGGGACATTGTGCTGGTTGTATTGTATAGGTGACTTCCAAGTGAGCCATATTGCATGGGGGACATTGTGCTGGTTGTCTTGTATAGGTGACTTCGAAGTCAGCCATATTGCTTGGGGGACATTGTGCTGGTTGTATTGTATAGGTGACTTCCAAGTCAGCCCTATTGCATGGGGGACATTGTGCTGGTTGCCATGTTGTATAGGTGACTTCCAAGTCAGCCATATTGCATGGGGGACATTGTGCTGGTGGCTATGTTCTATAGGTGACTTCCAAGTCAGCCATATTGCATTTGGGACATTGTGCTGGTTGTATTGTATAGGTGACTTCCAAGTCAGCCATATTGCATGGGGGACATTGTGCTGGTTGTATTGTATAGGTGACTTCCAAGTGAGCCATATTGCTTGGGGGACATTGTGCGGGTGGCCATGTTCTATAGGTGACTTCCAAGTCAGCCATATTGCATGGGGGACATTGTGCTGGTTGCCATGTCCTATAGGTGACTTCCAAGTCAGCCATATTGCATGGGGGACATTGTGCTGGTTGTCTTGTATAGGTGACTTCCAAGTCAGCCATATTGCTTGGGGGACATTGTGCTGGTTGCCATGTTCTATAGGTGACTTCCAAGTCAGCCATATTGCTTGGGGGACATTGTGCTGGTGGCCATGTTCTATAGGTGACTTCCAAGTCAGCCATATTGCTTGGGGGACATTGTGCTGGTTGCCATGTTGTATAGGTGACTTCCAAGTCAGCCATATTGCATGGGGGACATTGTGCTGGTGGCCATGTTCTATAGGTGACTTCCAAGTCAGCCATATTGCATGGGGGACATTGTGCTGGTTGCCATGTTGTATAGGTGACTTCCAAGTCAGCCATATTGCATGGGGGACATTGTGCTGGTTGTATTGTATAGGTGACTTCCAAGTCAGCCATATTGCATGGGGGACATTGTGCTGGTTGCCATGTCCTATAGGTGACTTCCAAGTCAGCCATATTGCAAGGGGGACATTGTGCTGGTTGTCTTGTATAGGTGACTTCCAAGTCAGCCATATTGCTTGGGGGACATTGTGCTGGTTGCCATGTTCTATAGGTGACTTCCAAGTCAGCCATATTACTTGGGGGACATTGTGCTGGTGGCCATGTTCTATAGGTGACTTCCAAGTCAGCCATATTGCTTGGGGGACATTGTGCTGGTTGCCATGTTGTATAGGTGACTTCCAAGTCAGCCATATTGCATGGGGGACATTGTGCTGGTGGCCATGTTCTATAGGTGACTTCCAAGTCAGCCATATTGCATGGGGAACATTGTGCTGGTTGCCATGTTGTATAGGTGACTTCCAAGTCAGCCATATTGCATGGGGGACATTGTGCTGGTGGCCATGTTCTATAGGTGACTTCCAAGTCAGCCATATTGCATTTTGGACATTGTGCTGGTTGTCTTGTATAGGTGACTTCCAAGTCAGCCATATTGCATGGGGGACATTGTTCTGGTTGTGTTGTATAGGTGACTTCCAAATCAGCCATATTGCATGGGGGACATTGTGCTGGTTGTATTGTATAGGTGACTTCCAAGTCAGCCATATTGCATGGGGGACATTGTGCTGGTTGTCTTGTATAGGTGACTTCCAAGTCAGCCATATTGCATGGGGGACATTGTGCTGGTTGTATTGTATAGGTGACTTCCAAGTCAGCCATATTGCATTGGGGACATTGTGCTGGTTGCCATGTTGTATAGGTGACTTCCAAGGCAGCCATATTGCATGGGGGACATTGTGCTGGTGGCCATGTTCTATAGGTGACTTCCAAGTCAGCCATATTGCATTTGGGACATTGTGCTGGTTGTATTGTATAGGTGACTTCTAAGTCAGCCATATTGCATGGGGGACATTGTGCTGGTTGTATTGTATAGGTGACTTCCAAGTGAGCCATATTGCTTGGGGGACATTGTGCTGGTGGCCATGTTCTATAGGTGACTTCCAAGTCAGCCATATTGCATGGGGGACATTGTGCTGGTTGCCATGTCCTATAGGTGACTTCCAAGTCAGCCATATTGCAAGGGGGACATTGTGCTGGTTGTCTTGTATAGGTGACTTCCAAGTCAGCCATATTGCATGGGTGACATTGTGCTGGTTGCCATGTTGTATAGGTGACTTCCAAGTCAGCCATATTGCATGGGGGACATTGTGCTGGTGGCCATGTTCTATAGGTGACTTCCAAGTCAGCCATATTGCATGGGGGACATTGTGCTGGTAGTCTTGTATAGGTGACTTCCAAGTCAGCCATATTGCTTGGGGGACATTGTGCTGGTTGTATTGTATAGGTGACTTCCAAGTCAGCCATATTGCATGGGGGACATTGTGCTGGTTGCCATGTTGTATAGGTGACTTCCAAGTCAGCCATATTGCATGGGGGACATTGTGCTGGTGGCCATGTTCTATAGGTGACTTCCAAGTCAGCCACATTGCATGGGGGACATTGTGCTGGTTTCTTGTATAGGTGACTTCCAAGTCAGCCATATTGCATGGGGGACATTGTGCTGGTTGCCATGTTGTATAGGTGACTTCCAAGTCAGCCATATTGCATGGGGGACATTGTTCTGGTTGCCATGTTGTATAGGTGACTTCCAAGTCAGCCATATTGCATGGGGGACATTGTGCTGGATGCCATGTTGTATAGGTGACTTCCAAGTGAGCCATATTGCATGGGGGACATTGTGCTGGTTGTGTTGTATAGGTGACTTCCAAGTCAGCCATATTGCATGGGGGACATTGTGCTGGTTGTGTTGTATAGGTGACATCCAAGTCAGCCATATTGCATGGGGGACATTGTGCTGGTTGTATTGTATAGGTGACTTCCAAGTCAGCCATATTGCATGGGGGACATTGTGCTGGTTGTATTGTATAGGTGACTTCCAAGTGAGCCATATTGTTTGGGGGACATTGTGCTGGTGGCCATGTTCTATAGGTGACTTCCAAGTCAGCCATATTGCATGGGGGACATTGTGCTGGTTGCCATGTCCTATAGGTGACTTCCAAGTCAGCCATATTGCATGGGGGACATTGTGCTGGTTGCCATGTTGTATAGGTGACTTCCAAGTGAGCCATATTGCTTGGGGGACATTGTGCTGGTTGTGTTGTATAGGTGACTTCCAAGTCAGCCATATTGCATGGGGGACATTGTGCTGGTTGTCTTGTATAGGTGACTTCCAAGTCAGCCGTGTTGCATGGGGGACATTGTGCTGGTTGTGTTGTATAGGTGACTTCCAAGTCAGCCATATTGCATGGGGGACATTGTGCTGGTGGCCATGTTGTAAAGGTGACTTCCAAGTCAGCCATATTGCATGGGGGACATTGTGCTGGTTGCCATGTTGTATAGGTGACTTCCAAGTCAGCCATATTGCATGGGGGACATTGTGCTGGTGGCCATGTTCTATAGGTGACTTCCAAGTCAGCCACATTGCATGGGGGACATTGTGCTGGTTTCTTGTATAGGTGACTTCCAAGTCAGCCATATTGCATGGGGGACATTGTGCTGGTTGCCATGTTGTATAGGTGACTTCCAAGTCAGCCATATTGCATGGGGGACATTGTTCTGGTTGCCATGTTGTATAGGTGACTTCCAAGTCAGCCATATTGCATGGGGGACATTGTGCTGGATGCCATGTTGTATAGGTGACTTCCAAGTGAGCCATATTGCATGGGGGACATTGTGCTGGTTGTGTTGTATAGGTGACTTCCAAGTCAGCCATATTGCATGGGGGACATTGTGCTGGTTGTGTTGTATAGGTGACATCCAAGTCAGCCATATTGCATGGGGGACATTGTGCTGGTTGTATTGTATAGGTGACTTCCAAGTCAGCCATATTGCATGGGGGACATTGTGCTGGTTGTATTGTATAGGTGACTTCCAAGTGAGCCATATTGTTTGGGGGACATTGTGCTGGTGGCCATGTTCTATAGGTGACTTCCAAGTCAGCCATATTGCATGGGGGACATTGTGCTGGTTGCCATGTCCTATAGGTGACTTCCAAGTCAGCCATATTGCATGGGGGACATTGTGCTGGTTGCCATGTTGTATAGGTGACTTCCAAGTGAGCCATATTGCTTGGGGGACATTGTGCTGGTTGTGTTGTATAGGTGACTTCCAAGTCAGCCATATTGCATGGGGGACATTGTGCTGGTTGTCTTGTATAGGTGACTTCCAAGTCAGCCGTGTTGCATGGGGGACATTGTGCTGGTTGTGTTGTATAGGTGACTTCCAAGTCAGCCATATTGCATGGGGGACATTGTGCTGGTGGCCATGTTGTAAAGGTGACTTCCAAGTCAGCCATATTGCATGGGGGACATTGTGCTGGTTGCCATGTTGTATAGGTGACTTCCAAGTCAGCCATATTGCATGGGGGACATTGTGCTGGTTGCCATGTTGTATAGGTGACTTCCAAGTCAGCCATATTGCATGGGGGACATTGTGCTGGTTGCCATGTTGTATAGGTGACTTCCAAGTCAGCCATATTGCATGGGGGACATTGTGCTGGTTGCCATGTTGTATAGGTGACTTACAAGTCAGCCATATTGCATGGGGGAAATTGTGCTGGTTGTCTTGTATAGGTGACTTTTAAGTCAGCCATATTGCTTGGGGGACATTGTGCTGGTTGCCATGTTCTATAGGTGACTTCCAAGTCAGCCATATTGCTTGGGGGACATTGTGCTGGTTGCCATGTTGTACAGTTGACTTCCAAGTCAGCCATATTGCTTGGGGGACATTGTGCTGGTTGCCATGTTGTATTGGTGACTTCTAAGTCAGCCATATTGCATGGGGACATTGTGCTGGTGGCCATGTTCTATAGGTGACTTCCAAGTCAGCCATATTGCATGGGGGACATTGTGCTGGTTGTCTTGTATAGGTGACTTCCAAGTCAGCCATATTGCATGGGGGACATTGTGCTGGTTGTGTTGTATAGGTGACTTCCAAATCAGCCATATTGCATGGGGGACATTGTGCTGGTTGTATTGTATAGGTGACTTCCAAGTCAGCCATATTGCATGGGGGACATTGTGCTGGTTGTATTGTATAGGTGACTTCCAAGTCAGCCATATTGCATGGGGGACATTGTACTGGTGGCCATGTCCTATAGGTGACTTCCAAGTCAGCCATATTGCATGGGGGACATTGTGCTGGTTGTCTTGTATAGGTGACTTCCAAGTCAGCCATATTGCTTGGGGGACATTGTGCTGGTTGTATTGTATAGGTGACTTCCAAGTCAGCCATATTGCATGGGGGACATTGTGCTGGTTGCCATGTTGTATAGGTGACTTCCAAGTCAGCCATATTGCATGGGGGACATTGTGCTGGTGGCCATGTTCTATAGGTGACTTCCAAGTCAGCCATATTGCATTTGGGACATTGTGCTGGTTGTCTTGTATAGGTGACTTCCAAGTCAGCCATATTGCATGGGGGACATTGTGCTGGTTGTGTTGTATAGGTGACTTACAAATCAGCCATATTGCATGGGGGACATTGTGCTGGTTGTATTGTATAGGTGACTTCCAAGTCAGCCATATTGCATGGGGGACATTGTGCTGGTTGTATTGTATAGGTGACTTCCAAGTGAGCCATATTGCTTGGGGGACATTGTGCTGGTGGCCATGTTCTATAGGTGACTTCCATGTCAGCCATATTGCATGGGGGACAATGTGCTGGTTGCCATGTCCTATAGGTGACTTCCAAGTCAGCCATATTGCATGGGGGACATTGTGCTGGTTTTCTTGTATAGGTGACTTCCAATTTAGCCATATTGCTTGGGGGACATTGTGCTGGTTGCCATGTTCTATAGGTGACTTCCAAGTCAGCCATATTGCTTGGGGGACATTGTGCTGGTGGCCATGTTCTATAGGTGACTTCCAAGTCAGCCATATTGCTTGGGGGACATTGTGCTGGTTGCCATGTTGTATAGGTGACTTCCAAGTCAGCCATATTGCATGGGGGACATTGTGCTGGTGGCCATGTTCTATAGGTGACTTCCAAGTCAGCCATATTGCATGGGGGACATTGTGCTGGTTGCCATGTTGTATAGGTGACTTCCAAGTCAGCCATATTGCATGGGGGACATTGTGCTGGTGGCCATGTTCTATAGGTGACTTCCAAGTCAGCCATATTGCATGGGGGACATTGTGCTGGTTGTCTTGTATAGGTGACTTCCAAGTCAGCCATATTGCATGGGGGACATTGTCCTGGTTGTGTTGTATAGGTGACTTCCAAGTCAGCCATATTGCATGGGGGACATTGTGCTGGTGGCCATGTTCTATAGGTGACTTCCAAGTCAGCCATATTGAATGGGGGACATTGTGCTGGTTGTCTTGTATAGGTGACTTCCAAGTCAGCCATATTGCATGGGGGACATTGTGCTGGTTGTCTTGTATAGGTGACGTCCAAGTCAGCCATATTGCATGGGGGACATTGTGCTGGTGGCCATGTCCTATAGGTGACTTCCAAGTCAGCCATATTGCATGGGGGACATTGTGCTGGTTGTCTTGTATAGGTGACGTCCAAGTCAGCCATATTGCTTGGGGGACATTGTGCTGGTTGTATTGTATAGGTGACTTCCAAGTCAGCCATATTGCATGGGGGACATTGTGCTGGTTGCCATGTTGTATAGGTGACTTCCAAGTCAGCCATATTGCCTGGGGGACATTGTGCTGGTGGCCATGTTCTATAGGTGACTTCCAAGTCAGCCATATTGCATTTGGGACATTGTGCTGGTTGTCTTGTATAGGTGACTTCCAAGTCAGCCATATTGCATGGGGGACATTGTGCTGGTTGTGTTGTATAGGTGACTTCCAAATCAGCCATATTGCATGGGGGACATTGTGCTGGTTGTATTGTATAGGTGACTTCCAAGTGAGCCATATTGCATGGGGGACATTGTGCTAGTTGTCTTGTATAGGTGACTTCCAAGTCAGCCATATTGCTTGGGGGACATTGTGCTGGTTGTATTGTATAGGTGACTTCCAAGTCAGCCATATTGCATGGGGGACATTGTGCTGGTTGCCATGTTGTATAGGTGACTTCCAAGTCAGCCATATTGCATGGGGGACATTGTGCTGGTGGCTATGTTCTATAGGTGACTTCCAAGTCAGCCATATTGCATTTGGGACATTGTGCTGGTTGTATTGTATAGGTGACTTCCAAGTCAGCCATATTGCATGGGGGACATTGTGCTGGTTGTATTGTATAGGTGACTTCCAAGTGAGCCATATTGCTTGGGAGACATTGTGCGGGTGGCCATGTTCTATAGGTGACTTCCAAGTCAGCCATATTGCATGGGGGACATTGTGCTGGTTGCCATGTCCTATAGGTGACTTCCAAGTCAGCCATATTGCATGGGGGACATTGTGCTGGTTGTCTTGTATAGGTGACTTCCAAGTCAGCCATATTGCTTGGGGGACATTGTGCTGGTTGCCATGTTCTATAGGTGACTTCCAAGTCAGCCATATTGCTTGGGGGACATTGTGCTGGTGGCCATGTTCTATAGGTGACTTCCAAGTCAGCCATATTGCTTGGGGGACATTGTGCTGGTTGCCATGTTATATAGGTGACTTCCAAGTCAGCCATATTGCATGGGGGACATTGTGCTGGTGGCCATGTTCTATAGGTGACTTCCAAGTCAGCCATATTGCATGGGGGACATTGTGCTGGTTGCCATGTTGTATAGGTGACTTCCAAGTCAGCCATATTGCATGGGGGACATTGTGCTGGTTGCCATGTTCTATAGGTGACTTCCAAGTCAGTCATATTGCATTTGGGACATTGTGCTGGTTGTCTTGTATAGGTGACTTCCAAGTCAGCCATATTACATGGGGGACATTGTGCTGGTTGTGTTGTATAGGTGACTTACAAATCAGCCATATTGCATGGGGGACATTGTGCTGGTTGTATTGTATAGGTGACTTCCAAGTCAGCCATATTGCATGGGGGACATTGTGCTGGTTGTATTGTATAGGTGACTTCCAAGTGAGCCATATTGCTTGGGGGACATTGTGCTGGTGGCCATGTTCTATAGGTGACTTCCATGTCAGCCATATTGCATGGGGGACATTGTGCTGGTTGCCATGTCCTATAGGTGACTTCCAAGTCAGCCATATTGCATGGGGGACATTGTGCTGGTTTTCTTGTATAGGTGACTTCCAATTTAGCCATATTGCTTGGGGGACATTGTGCTGGTTGCCATGTTCTATAGGTGACTTCCAAGTCAGCCATATTGCTTGGGGGACATTGTGCTGGTGGCCATGTTCTATAGGTGACTTCCAAGTCAGCCATATTGCTTGGGGGACATTGTGCTGGTTGCCATGTTGTATAGGTGACTTCCAAGTCAGCCATATTGCATGGGGGACATTGTGCTGGTGGCCATGTTCTATAGGTGACTTCCAAGTCAGCCATATTGCATGGGGGACATTGTGCTGGTTGCCATGTTGTATAGGTGACTTCCAAGTCAGCCATATTGCATGGGGGACATTGTGCTGGTGGCCATGTTCTAAAGGTGACTTCCAAGTCAGCCATATTGCATGGGGGACATTGTGCTGGTTGTCTTGTATAGGTGACTTCCAAGTCAGCCATATTGCATGGGGGACATTGTGCTGGTTGTGTTGTATAGGTGACTTCCAAGTCAGCCATATTGCATGGGGGACATTGTGCTGGTGGCCATGTTCTATAGGTGACTTCCAAGTCAGCCATATTGCATGGGGGACATTGTGCTGGTTGTCTTGTATAGGTGACTTCCAAGTCAGCCATATTGCATGGGGGACATTGTGCTGGTTGTGTTGTATAGGTGACTTCCAAATCAGCCATATTGCATGGGGGACATTGTTCTGGTTGTATTGTATAGGTGACTTCCAAGTCAGCCATATTGCATGGGGGACATTGTGCTGGTTGTATTGTATAGGTGACTTCCAAGTCAGCCATATTGCATGGGGGACATTGTGCTGGTGGCCATGTCCTATAGGTGACTTCCAAGTCAGCCATATTGCATGGGGGACATTGTGCTGGTTGTCTTGTATAGGTGACGTCCAAGTCAGCCATATTGCTTGTGGGACATTGTGCTGGTTGTATTGCATAGGTGACTTCCAAGTGAGCCATATTGCATGGGGGACATTGTGCTGGTTGTCTTGTATAGGTGACTTCCAAGTCAGCCATATTGCTTGGGGGACATTGTGCTGGTTGTATTGTATAGGTGACTTCCAAGTCAGCCATATTGCATGGGGGACATTGTGCTGGTTGTCATGTTGTATAGGTGACTTCCAAGTCAGCCATATTGCATGGGGGACATTGTGCTGGTGGCTATGTTCTATACGTGACTTCCAAGTCAGCCATATTGCATTTGGGACATTGTGCTGGTTGTATTGTATAGGTGACTTCCAAGTCAGCCATATTGCATGGGGGACATTGTGCTGGTTGTATTGTATAGGTGACTTCCAAGTGAGCCATATTGCTTGGGGGACATTGTGCGGGTGGCCATGTTCTATAGGTGACTTCCAAGTCAGCCATATTGCATGGGGGACATTGTGCTGGTTGCCATGTCCTATAGGTGACTTCCAAGTCAGCCATATTGCATGGGGGACATTGTGCTGGTTGTCTTGTATAGGTGACTTCCAAGTCAGCCATATTGCTTGGGGGACATTGTGCTGGTTGCCATGTTCTATAGGTGACTTCCAAGTCAGCCATATTGCTTGGGGGACATTGTGCTGGTGGCCATGTTCTATAGGTGACTTCCAAGTCAGCCATATTGCTTGGGGGACATTGTGCTGGTTGCCATGTTGTATAGGTGACTTCCAAGTCAGCCATATTGCATGGGGGACATTGTGCTGGTGGCCATGTTCTATAGGTGACTTCCAAGTCAGCCATATTGCATGGGGGACATTGTGCTGGTTGCCATGTTGTATAGGTGACTTCCAAGTCAGCCATATTGCATGGGGGACATTGTGCTGGTTGTATTGTATAGGTGACTTCCAAGTCAGCCATATTGCATGGGGGACATTGTGCTGGTTGCCATGTCCTATAGGCGACTTCCAAGTCAGCCATATTGCATGGGGGAAATTGTGCTGGTTGTCTTGTATAGGTGACTTCCAAGTCAGCCATATTGCTTGGGGGACATTGTGCTGGTTGCCATGTTCTATAGGTGACTTCCAAGTCAGCCATATTGCATGGGGGACATTGTGCTGGTGGCCATGTTCTATAGGTGACTTCCAAGTCAGCCATATTGCATGGGGGACATTGTGCTGGTGGCCATGTTCTATAGGTGACTTCCAAGTCAGCCATATTGCTTGGGGGACATTGTGCTGGTTGTATTGTAAAGGTGACTTCCAATTCAGCCATATTGCATGGGGGACATTGTGCTGGTTGCCATGTCCTATAGGGGACTTCCAAGTCAGCCATATTGCATGGGGGAAATTGTGCTGGTTGTCTTGTATAGGTGACTTCCAAGTCAGCCATATTGCTTGGGGGACATTGTGCTGGTTGCCATGTTCTATAGGTGACTTCCAAGTCAGCCATATTGCATGGGGGACATTGTGCTGGTGGCCATGTTCTATAGGTGACTTCCAAGTCAGCCATATTGCATGGGGGACATTGTGCTGGTTGTCTTGTATAGGTGACTTCCAAGTCAGCCATATTGCATGGGGGACATTGTGCTGGTGGCCATGTTCTATAGGTGACTTCCAAGTCAGCCATATTGCTTGGGGGACATTGTGCTGGTTGTATTGTAAAGGTGACTTCCAATTCAGCCATATTGCATGGGGGACATTGTGCTGGTTGCCATGTTGTATAGGTGACTTCCAAGTGTGCCATATTGCTTGGGGGACATTGTGCTGGTTGCCATGTTCTGTAGGTGACTTCCAAGTCAGCCATATTGCTTGGGGGACATTGTGCTGGTGGCCATGTTCTATAGGTGACTTCCAAGTCAGCCATATTGCTTGGGGGACATTGTGCTGGTTGCCATGTTGTATAGGTGACTTCCAAGTCAGCCATATTGCATGGGGGACATTGTGCTGGTGGCCATGTTCTATAGGTGACTTCCAAGTCAGCCATATTGCATTTGGGACATTGTGCTGGTTGTCTTGTATAGGTGACTTCCAAGTCAGCCATATTGCTTGGGGGACATTGTGCTGGTTGCCATGTCCTATAGGTGACTTACAAGTCAGCCATATTGCTTGGGGGACATTGTGCTGGTGGCCATGTTCTATAGGTGACTTCCAAGTCAGCCATATTGCTTGGGGGACATTGTGCTGGTTGCCATGTTATATAGGTGACTTCCAAGTCAGCCATATTGCATGGGGGACATTGTGCTGGTGGCCATGTTCTATAGGTGACTTCCAAGTCAGCCATATTGCATGGGGGACATTGTGCTGGTTGCCATGTTGTATAGGTGACTTCCAAGTCAGCCATATTGCATGGGGGACATTGTGCTGGTTGCCATGTTCTATAGGTGACTTCCAAGTCAGTCATATTGCATTTGGGACATTGTGCTGGTTGTCTTGTATAGGTGACTTCCAAGTCAGCCATATTACATGGGGGACATTGTGCTGGTTGTGTTGTATAGGTGACTTACAAATCAGCCATATTGCATGGGGGACATTGTGCTGGTTGTATTGTATAGGTGACTTCCAAGTCAGCCATATTGCATGGGGGACATTGTGCTGGTTGTATTGTATAGGTGACTTCCAAGTGAGCCATATTGCTTGGGGGACATTGTGCTGGTGGCCATGTTCTATAGGTGACTTCCATGTCAGCCATATTGCATGGGGGACATTGTGCTGGTTGCCATGTCCTATAGGTGACTTCTAAGTCAGCCATATTGCATGGGGGACATTGTGCTGGTTTTCTTGTATAGGTGACTTCCAATTTAGCCATATTGCTTGGGGGACATTGTGCTGGTTGCCATGTTCTATAGGTGACTTCCAAGTCAGCCATATTGCTTGGGGGACATTGTGCTGGTGGCCATGTTCTATAGGTGACTTCCAAGTCAGCCATATTGCTTGGGGGACATTGTGCTGGTTGCCATGTTGTATAGGTGACTTCCAAGTCAGCCATATTGCATGGGGGACATTGTGCTGGTGGCCATGTTCTATAGGTGACTTCCAAGTCAGCCATATTGCATGGGGGACATTGTGCTGGTTGCCATGTTGTATAGGTGACTTCCAAGTCAGCCATATTGCATGGGGGACATTGTGCTGGTGGCCATGTTCTATAGGTGACTTCCAAGTCAGCCATATTGCATGGGGGACATTGTGCTGGTTGTCTTGTATAGGTGACTTCCAAGTCAGCCATATTGCATGGGGGACATTGTGCTGGTTGTGTTGTATAGGTGACTTCCAAGTCAGCCATATTGCATGGGGGACATTGTGCTGGTGGCCATGTTCTATAGGTGACTTCCAAGTCAGCCATATTGCATGGGGGACATTGTGCTGGTTGTCTTGTATAGGTGACTTCCAAGTCAGCCATATTGCTTGGGGGACATTGTGCTGGTTGCCATGTTCTATAGGTGACTTCCAAGTCAGCCATATTGCATGGGGGACATTGTGCTGGTGGCCATGTTCTATAGGTGACTTCCAAGTCAGCCATATTGCATGGGGGACATTGTGCTGGTTGTCTTGTATAGGTGACTTCCAAGTCAGCCATATTGCATGGGGGACATTGTGCTGGTGGCCATGTTCTATAGGTGACTTCCAAGTCAGCCATATTGCTTGGGGGACATTGTGCTGGTTGTATTGTAAAGGTGACTTCCAATTCAGCCATATTGCATGGGGGACATTGTGCTGGTTGCCATGTTGTATAGGTGACTTCCAAGTGTGCCATATTGCTTGGGGGACATTGTGCTGGTTGCCATGTTCTGTAGGTGACTTCCAAGTCAGCCATATTGCTTGGGGGACATTGTGCTGGTGGCCATGTTCTATAGGTGACTTCCAAGTCAGCCATATTGCTTGGGGGACATTGTGCTGGTTGCCATGTTGTATAGGTGACTTCCAAGTCAGCCATATTGCATGGGGGACATTGTGCTGGTGGCCATGTTCTATAGGTGACTTCCAAGTCAGCCATATTGCATTTGGGACATTGTGCTGGTTGTCTTGTATAGGTGACTTCCAAGTCAGCCATATTGCTTGGGGGACATTGTGCTGGTTGCCATGTCCTATAGGTGACTTACAAGTCAGCCATATTGCTTGGGGGACATTGTGCTGGTGGCCATGTTCTATAGGTGACTTCCAAGTCAGCCATATTGCTTGGGGGACATTGTGCTGGTTGCCATGTTATATAGGTGACTTCCAAGTCAGCCATATTGCATGGGGGACATTGTGCTGGTGGCCATGTTCTATAGGTGACTTCCAAGTCAGCCATATTGCATGGGGGACATTGTGCTGGTTGCCATGTTGTATAGGTGACTTCCAAGTCAGCCATATTGCATGGGGGACATTGTGCTGGTTGCCATGTTCTATAGGTGACTTCCAAGTCAGTCATATTGCATTTGGGACATTGTGCTGGTTGTCTTGTATAGGTGACTTCCAAGTCAGCCATATTACATGGGGGACATTGTGCTGGTTGTGTTGTATAGGTGACTTACAAATCAGCCATATTGCATGGGGGACATTGTGCTGGTTGTATTGTATAGGTGACTTCCAAGTCAGCCATATTGCATGGGGGACATTGTGCTGGTTGTATTGTATAGGTGACTTCCAAGTGAGCCATATTGCTTGGGGGACATTGTGCTGGTGGCCATGTTCTATAGGTGACTTCCATGTCAGCCATATTGCATGGGGGACATTGTGCTGGTTGCCATGTCCTATAGGTGACTTCTAAGTCAGCCATATTGCATGGGGGACATTGTGCTGGTTTTCTTGTATAGGTGACTTCCAATTTAGCCATATTGCTTGGGGGACATTGTGCTGGTTGCCATGTTCTATAGGTGACTTCCAAGTCAGCCATATTGCTTGGGGGACATTGTGCTGGTGGCCATGTTCTATAGGTGACTTCCAAGTCAGCCATATTGCTTGGGGGACATTGTGCTGGTTGCCATGTTGTATAGGTGACTTCCAAGTCAGCCATATTGCATGGGGGACATTGTGCTGGTGGCCATGTTCTATAGGTGACTTCCAAGTCAGCCATATTGCATGGGGGACATTGTGCTGGTTGCCATGTTGTATAGGTGACTTCCAAGTCAGCCATATTGCATGGGGGACATTGTGCTGGTGGCCATGTTCTATAGGTGACTTCCAAGTCAGCCATATTGCATGGGGGACATTGTGCTGGTTGTCTTGTATAGGTGACTTCCAAGTCAGCCATATTGCATGGGGGACATTGTGCTGGTTGTGTTGTATAGGTGACTTCCAAGTCAGCCATATTGCATGGGGGACATTGTGCTGGTGGCCATGTTCTATAGGTGACTTCCAAGTCAGCCATATTGCATGGGGGACATTGTGCTGGTTGTCTTGTATAGGTGACTTCCAAGTCAGCCATATTGCATGGGGGACATTGTGCTGGTTGTGTTGTATAGGTGACTTCCAAATCAGCCATATTGCATGGGGGACATTGTTCTGGTTGTATTGTATAGGTGACTTCCAAGTCAGCCATATTGCATGGGGGACATTGTGCTGGTTGTATTGTATAGGTGACTTCCAAGTCAGCCATATTGCATGGGGGACATTGTGCTGGTTGTCTTGTATAGGTGACGTCCAAGTCAGCCATATTGCTTGGGGGACATTGTGCTGGTTGTATTGTATAGGTGACTTCCAAGTGAGCCATATTGCATGGGGGACATTGTGCTGGTTGTCTTGTATAGGTGACTTCCAAGTCAGCCATATTGCTTGGGGGACATTGTGCTGGTTGTATTGTATAGGTGACTTCCAAGTCAGCCATATTGCATGGGGGACATTGTGCTGGTTGTCATGTTGTATAGGTGACTTCCAAGTCAGCCATATTGCATGGGGGACATTGTGCTGGTGGCCATGTTGTATAGGTGACTTCCAAGTCAGCCATATTGCTTGGGGGACATTGTGCTGGTTGCCATGTTCTATAGGTGACTTCCAAGTCAGCCATATTGCATGGGGGACATTGTGCTGGTTGTGTTGTATAGGTGAGTTCCAAGTCAGCCATATTGCATGGGGGACATTGTGCTGGTTGTGTTGTATAGGTGACTTCCAAGTCAGCCATATTGCATGGGGGACATTGTGCTGGTTGCCATGTTGTATAGGTGACTTCCAAGTGAGCCATATTGCTTGGGGGACATTGTGCTGGTTGCCATGTTGTATAGGTGACTTCCAAGTCAGCCATATTGCATCGGGGACATTGTGCTGGTGGCCATGTTCTATAGGTGACTTCCAAGTCAGCCATATTGCATGGGGACATTGTGCTGGTTGTCTTGTATAGGTGACTTCCAAGTCAGCCATATTGCATGGGGGACATTGTGCTGGTTGCCATGTTGTATAGGTGACTTCCAAGTCAGCCATATTGCATGGGGGACATTGTGCTGGTTGTGTTGTATAGGTGTCTTCCAAGTCAGCCATATTGCTTGGGGGACATTGTGCTGGTGGCCATGTCGTATAGGTGACTTCCAAGTCAGCCATATTGCTTGGGGGACATTGTGCTGGTTGCCATGTTCTATAGGTGACTTCCAAGTCAGCCATATTGCATGGGGGACATTGTGCTGGTTGTGTTGTATAGGTGACTTCCAAGTCAGCCATATTGCTTGAGGGACATTGTGCTGGTGGCCATGTTGTATAGGTGACTTCCAAGTCAGCCATATTGCTTGGGGGACATTGTGCTGGTTGCCATGTTCTATAGGTGACTTCCAAGTCAGCCATATTGCATGGGGGACATTGTGCTGGTTGTGTTGTATAGGTGACTTCCAAGTCAGCCATATTGCATGGGGGACATTGTGCTGGTTGTGTTGTATAGGTGACTTCCAAGTCAGCCATATTGCATGGGGGACATTGTGCTGGTTGTATTGCATAGGTGACTTCCAAGTCAGCCATATTGCATGGGGGACATTGTGCTGGTTGCCATGTTGTATAGGTGACTTCCAAGTCAGCCATATTGCATGGGGGACATTGTGCTGGTTGTGTTGTATAGGTGACTTCCAAATCAGCCATATTGCATGGGGAACATTGTGCTGGTTGTATTGTATAGGTGACTTCCAAGTCAGCCATATTGCATGGGGGACATTGTGCTGGTTGTCTTGTATAGGTGACTTCCAAGTCAGCCATATTGCTTGGGGGACATTGTGCTGGTTGTATTGTATAGGTGACTTCCAAGTCAGCCATATTGCATGGGGGACATTGTGCTGGTTGCCATGTTGTATAGGTGACTTCCAAGTCAGCCATATTGCATGGGGGACATTGTGCTGGTGGCCATGTTCTATAGGTGACTTCCAAGTCAGCCATATTGCATGGGGGACATTGTGCTGGTTGCCATGTTGTATAGGTGACTTCCAAGTCAGCCATATTGCTTGGGGGACATTGTGCTGGTTGCCATGTTGTATAGGTGACTTCCAAGTCAGCCATATTGCCTGGGGGACATTGTGCTGGTTGTATTGTATAGGTGACTTCCAAGTCAGCCATATTGCATGGGGGACATTGTGCTGGTTGCCATGTTGTATAGGTGACTTCCAAGTCAGCCATATTGCATGGGGGACATTGTGCTGGTTGCCATGTTGTATAGGTGACTTCCAAGTGAGCCATATTGCTTGGGGGACATTGTGCTGGTTGTGTTGTATAGGTGACTTCCAAGTCAGCCATATTGCATGGGGGACATTGTGCTGGTTGTCTTGTATAGGTGACTTTCAAGTCAGCCGTGTTGCATGGGGGACATTGTGCTGGTGGCCATGTACTATAGGTGACTTCCAAGTCAGCCATATTGCATGGGGGACATTGTGCTGGTTGCGATGTTGTATAGGTGACTTCCAAGTGAGCCATATTGCTTGGGGGACATAGTGCTGGTTGCCATGTTGTATAGGTGACTTCCAAGTCAGCCATATTGCATGGGGGACATTGTGCTGGTGGCCATGTTCTATAGGTGACTTCCAAGTCAGCCATATTGCATGGGGACATTGTGCTGGTTGTCTTGTATAGGTGACTTCCAAGTCAGCCATATTGCATGGGGGACATTGTGCTGGTTGCCATGTTGTATAGGTGACTTCCAAGTCAGCCATATTGCATGGGGGACATTGTGCTGGTTGTGTTGTATGGGTGACTTCCAAGTCAGCCATATTGCATGGGGGACATTGTGCTGGTTGCCATGTTGTATAGGTGACTTCCAAGTGAGCCATATTGCTTGGGGGACATTGTGCTGGTTGCCATGTTCTATAGGTGACTTCCAAGTCAGCCATATTGCATGGGGGACATTGTGCTGGTGGCCATGTTCTATAGGTGACTTCCAAGTCAGCCATATTGCATGGGGACATTGTGCTGGTTGTCTTGTATAGGTGACTTTCAAGTCAGCCGTGTTGCATGGGGGACATTGTGCTGGTGGCCATGTACTATAGGTGACTTCCAAGTCAGCCATATTGCATGGGGGACATTGTGCTGGTTGCCATGTTGTATAGGTGACTTCCAAGTGAGCCATATTGCTTGGGGGACATTGTGCTGGTTGCCATGTTGTATAGGTGACTTCCAAGTCAGCCATATTGCATGGGGACATTGTGCTGGTTGTCTTGTATAGGTGACTTCCAAGTCAGCCATATTGCTTGGGGGACATTGTGCTGGTGGCCATGTTGTATAGGTGACTTCCAAGTCAGCCATATTGCTTGGGGGACATTGTGCTGGTTGCCATGTTCTATAGGTGACTTCCAAGTCAGCCATATTGCATGGGGGACATTGTGCTGGTTGTGTTGTATAGGTGACTTCCAAGTCAGCCATATTGCATGGGGGACATTGTGCTGGTTGTGTTGTATAGGTGACTTCCAAGTCAGCCATATTGCATGGGGGACATTGTGCT
The DNA here is from genome assembly GCF_048934315.1 of Petromyzon marinus. NCBI lineage: Eukaryota > Metazoa > Chordata > Hyperoartia > Petromyzontiformes > Petromyzontidae > Petromyzon > Petromyzon marinus. The sequence continues at coordinate 6,920,711 of NW_027423002.1, forward strand.
GGTTGTATTGCATAGGTGACTTCCAAGTCAGCCATATTGCATGGGGGACATTGTGCTGGTTGCCATGTTGTATAGGTGACTTCCAAGTCAGCCATATTGCATGGGGGACATTGTGCTGGTTGCCATGTTGTATAGGTGACTTCCAAGTCAGCCATATTGCATGGGGGACATTGTGCTGGTGGCCATGTTCTATAGGTGACTTCCAAGTCAGCCATATTGCATGGGGGACATTGTGCTGGTTGCCATGTTGCATAGGTGACTTCCAAGTCAGCCATATTGCTTGGGGGACATTGTGCTGGTTGCCATGTTGTATAGGTGACTTCCAAGTCAGCCATATTGCCTGGGGGACATTGTGCTGGTTGTATTGTATAGGTGACTTCCAAGTCAGCCATATTGCATGGGGGACATTGTGCTGGTTGCCATGTTGTATAGGTGACTTCCAAGTCAGCCATATTGCATGGGGGACATTGTGCTGGTTGCCATGTTGTATAGGTGACTTCCAAGTGAGCCATATTGCTTGGGGGACATTGTGCTGGTTGTGTTGTATAGGTGACTTCCAAGTCAGCCATATTGCATGGGGGACATTGTGCTGGTTGTCTTGTATAGGTGACTTTCAAGTCAGCCGTGTTGCATGGGGGACATTGTGCTGGTGGCCATGTACTATAGGTGACTTCCAAGTCAGCCATATTGCATGGGGGACATTGTGCTGGTTGCCATGTTGTATAGGTGACTTCCAAGTGAGCCATATTGCTTGGGGGACATTGTGCTGGTTGCCATGTTGTATAGGTGACTTCCAAGTCAGCCATATTGCATGGGGACATTGTGCTGGTTGTCTTGTATAGGTGACTTCCAAGTCAGCCATATTGCTTGGGGGACATTGTGCTGGTGGCCATGTTGTATAGGTGACTTCCAAGTCAGCCATATTGCTTGGGGGACATTGTGCTGGTTGCCATGTTCTATAGGTGACTTCCAAGTCAGCCATATTGCATGGGGGACATTGTGCTGGTTGTGTTGTATAGGTGAGTTCCAAGTCAGCCATATTGCATGGGGGACATTGTGCTGGTTGTATTGCATAGGTGACTTCCAAGTCAGCCATATTGCATGGGGGACATTGTGCTGGTTGCCATGTTGTATAGGTGACTTCCAAGTCAGCCATATTGCATGGGGGACATTGTGCTGGTTGCCATGTTGTATAGGTGACTTCCAAGTCAGCCATATTGCATGGGGGACATTGTGCTGGTGGCCATGTTCTATAGGTGACTTCCAAGTCAGCCATATTGCATGGGGGACATTGTGCTGGTTGCCATGTTGCATAGGTGACTTCCAAGTCAGCCATATTGCTTGGGGGACATTGTGCTGGTTGCCATGTTGTATAGGTGACTTCCAAGTCAGCCATATTGCCTGGGGGACATTGTGCTGGTTGCCATGTTGTATAGGTGACTTCCAAGTCAGCCATATTGCATGGGGGACATTGTGCTGGTTGCCATGTTGTATAGGTGACTTCCAAGTCAGCCATATTGCATGGGGGACATTGTGCTGGTTGCCATGTATAGGTGACTTCCAAGTGAGCCATATTGCTTGGGGGACATTGTGCTGGTTGTGTTGTATAGGTGACTTCCAAGTCAGCCATATTGCATGGGGGACATTGTGCTGGTTGTCTTGTATAGGTGACTTTCAAGTCAGCCGTGTTGCATGGGGGACATTGTGCTGGTGGCCATGTACTATAGGTGACTTCCAAGTCAGCCATATTGCATGGGGGACATTGTGCTGGTTGCCATGTTGTATAGGTGACTTCCAAGTGAGCCATATTGCTTGGGGGACATTGTGCTGGTTGCCATGTTGTATAGGTGACTTCCAAGTCAGCCATATTGCATGGGGACATTGTGCTGGTTGTCTTGTATAGGTGACTTCCAAGTCAGCCATATTGCTTGGGGGACATTGTGCTGGTGGCCATGTTGTATAGGTGACTTCCAAGTCAGCCATATTGCTTGGGGGACATTGTGCTGGTTGCCATGTTCTATAGGTGACTTCCAAGTCAGCCATATTGCATGGGGGACATTGTGCTGGTTGTGTTGTATAGGTGAGTTCCAAGTCAGCCATATTGCATGGGGGACATTGTGCTGGTTGTGTTGTATAGGTGACTTCCAAGTCAGCCATATTGCATGGGGGACATTGTGCTGGTTGCCATGTTGTATAGGTGACTTCCAAGTGAGCCATATTGCTTGGGGGACATTGTGCTGGTTTGCCATGTTGTATAGGTGACTTCCAAGTCAGCCATATTGCATGGGGGACATTGTGCTGGTGGCCATGTTCTATAGGTGACTTCCAAGTCAGCCATATTGCATGGGGACATTGTGCTGGTTGTCTTGTATAGGTGACTTCCAAGTCAGCCATATTGCATGGGGGACATTGTGCTGGTTGCCATGTTGTATAGGTGACTTCCAAGTGAGCCATATTGCTTGGGGGACATTGTGCTGGTTGCCATGTTGTATAGGTGACTTCCAAGTCAGCCATATTGCATGGGGGACATTGTGCTGGTGGCCATGTTCTATAGGTGACTTCCAAGTCAGCCATATTGCATGGGGACATTGTGCTGGTTGTCTTGTATAGGTGACTTCCAAGTCAGCCATATTGCATGGGGGACATTGTGCTGGTTGCCATGTTGTATAGGTGACTTCCAAGTCAGCCATATTGCATGGGGGACATTGTGCTGGTTGCCATGTTGTATAGGTGACTTCCAAGTCAGCCATATTGCATGGGGGACATTGTGCTGGTTGTGTTGTATAGGTGACTTCCAAGTCAGCCATATTGCTTGGGGGACATTGTGCTGGTGGCCATGTTGTATAGGTGACTTCCAAGTCAGCCATATTGCTTGGGGGACATTGTGCTGGTTGCCATGTTCTATAGGTGACTTCCAAGTCAGCCATATTGCATGGGGGACATTGTGCTGGTTGTGTTGTATAGGTGAGTTCCAAGTCAGCCATATTGCATGGGGGACATTGTGCTGGTTGTGTTGTATAGGTGACTTCCAAGTCAGCCATATTGCATGGGGGACATTGTGCTGGTTGCCATGTTGTATAGGTGACTTCCAAGTGAGCCATATTGCTTGGGGGACATTGTGCTGGTTGCCATGTTGTATAGGTGACTTCCAAGTCAGCCATATTGCATGGGGGACACTGTGCTGGTGGCCATGTTCTATAGGTGACTTCCAAGTCAGCCATATTGCATGGGGACTTTGTGCTGGTTGTCTTGTATAGGTGACTTCCAAGTCAGCCATATTGCATGGGGGACATTGTGCTGGTTGCCATGTTGTATAGGTGACTTCCAAGTCAGCCATATTGCATGGGGGACATTGTGCTGGTTGTGTTGTATAGGTGTCTTCCAAGTCAGCCATATTGCTTGGGGGACATTGTGCTGGTGGCCATGTTGTATAGGTGACTTCCAAGTCAGCCATATTGCTTGGGGGACATTGTGCTGGTTGCCATGTTCTATAGGTGACTTCCAAGTCAGCCATATTGCATGGGGGACATTGTGCTGGTTGTGTTGTATAGGTGACTTCCAAGTCAGCCATATTGCTTGAGGGACATTGTGCTGGTGGCCATGTTGTATAGGTGACTTCCAAGTCAGCCATATTGCTTGGGGGACATTGTGCTGGTTGCCATGTTCTATAGGTGACTTCCAAGTCAGCCATATTGCATGGGGGACATTGTGCTGGTTGTGTTGTATAGGTGACTTCTAAGTCAGCCATATTGCATGGGGGACATTGTGCTGGTTGTGTTGTATAGGTGACTTCCAAGTCAGCCATATTGCATGGGGGACATTGTGCTGGTTGCCATGTTGTATAGGTGACTTCCAAGTCAGCCATATTGCATGGGGGACATTGTGCTGGTTGTGTTGTATAGGTGACTTCCAAATCAGCCATATTGCATGGGGAACATTGTGCTGGTTGTATTGTATAGGTGACTTCCAAGTCAGCCTTATTGCATGGGGGACATTGTGCTGGTTGTCTTGTATAGATGACTTCCAAGTCAGCCATATTGCTTGGGGGACATTGTGCTGGTTGTATTGTATAGGTGACTTCCAAGTCAGCCATATTGCATGGGGGACATTGTGCTGGTTGCCATGTTGTATAGGTGACTTCCAAGTCAGCCATATTGCATGGGGGACATTGTGCTGGTGGCCATGTTCTATAGGTGACTTCCAAGTCAGCCATATTGCATGGGGGACATTGTGCTGGTTGCCATGTTGTATAGGTGACTTCCAAGTCAGCCATATTGCTTGGGGGACATTGTGCTGGTTGCCATGTTGTATAGGTGACTTCCAAGTCAGCCATATTGCCTGGGGGACATTGTGCTGGTTGTATTGTATAGGTGACTTCCAAGTCAGCCATATTGCATGGGGGACATTGTGCTGGTTGCCATGTTGTATAGGTGACTTCCAAGTCAGCCATATTGCATGGGGGACATTGTGCTGGTTGCCATGTTGTATAGGTGACTTCCAAGTGAGCCATATTGCTTGGGGGACATTGTGCTGGTTGTGTTGTATAGGTGACTTCCAAGTCAGCCATATTGCATGGGGGACATTGTGCTGGTTGTCTTGTATAGGTGACTTTCAAGTCAGCCGTGTTGCATGGGGGACATTGTGCTGGTGGCCATGTACTATAGGTGACTTCCAAGTCAGCCATATTGCATGGGGGACATTGTGCTGGTTGCCATGTTGTATAGGTGACTTCCAAGTGAGCCATATTGCTTGGGGGACATTGTGCTGGTTGCCATGTTGTATAGGTGACTTCCAAGTCAGCCATATTGCATGGGGGACATTGTGCTGGTGGCCATGTTCTATAGGTGACTTCCAAGTCAGCCATATTGCATGGGGACATTGTGCTGGTTGTCTTGTATAGGTGACTTCCAAGTCAGCCATATTGCATGGGGGACATTGTGCTGGTTGCCATGTTGTATAGGTGACTTCCAAGTCAGCCATATTGCATGGGGGACATTGTGCTGTTTGCCATGTTGTATAGGTGACTTCCAAGTCAGCCATATTGCATGGGGGACATTGTGCTGGTTGTGTTGTATAGGTGACTTCCAAGTCAGCCATATTGCTTGGGGGACATTGTGCTGGTGGCCATGTTGTATAGGTGACTTCCAAGTCAGCCATATTGCTTGGGGGACATTGTGCTGGTTGCCATGTTCTATAGGTGACTTCCAAGTCAGCCATATTGCATGGGGGACATTGTGCTGGTTGTGTTGTATAGGTGAGTTCCAAGTCAGCCATATTGCATGGGGGACATTGTGCTGGTTGTGTTGTATAGGTGACTTCCAAGTCAGCCATATTGCATGGGGGACATTGTGCTGGTGGCCATGTTCTATAGGTGACTTCCAAGTCAGCCATATTGCATGGGGGACATTGTGCTGGTTGCCATGTTGCATAGGTGACTTCCAAGTCAGCCATATTGCTTGGGGGACATTGTGCTGGTTGCCATGTTGTATAGGTGACTTCCAAGTCAGCCATATTGCCTGGGGGACATTGTGCTGGTTGTATTGTATAGGTGACTTCCAAGTCAGCCATATTGCATGGGGGACATTGTGCTGGTTGCCATGTTGTATAGGTGACTTCCAAGTCAGCCATATTGCATGGGGGACATTGTGCTGGTTGCCATGTTGTATAGGTGACTTCCAAGTGAGCCATATTGCTTGGGGGACATTGTGCTGGTTGTGTTGTATAGGTGACTTCCAAGTCAGCCATATTGCATGGGGGACATTGTGCTGGTTGTCTTGTATAGGTGACTTTCAAGTCAGCCGTGTTGCATGGGGGACATTGTGCTGGTGGCCATGTACTATAGGTGACTTCCAAGTCAGCCATATTGCATGGGGGACATTGTGCTGGTTGCCATGTTGTATAGGTGACTTCCAAGTGAGCCATATTGCTTGGGGGACATTGTGCTGGTTGCCATGTTGTATAGGTGACTTCCAAGTCAGCCATATTGCATGGGGACATTGTGCTGGTTGTCTTGTATAGGTGACTTCCAAGTCAGCCATATTGCTTGGGGGACATTGTGCTGGTGGCCATGTTGTATAGGTGACTTCCAAGTCAGCCATATTGCTTGGGGGACATTGTGCTGGTTGCCATGTTCTATAGGTGACTTCCAAGTCAGCCATATTGCATGGGGGACATTGTGCTGGTTGTGTTGTATAGGTGAGTTCCAAGTCAGCCATATTGCATGGGGGACATTGTGCTGGTTGTATTGCATAGGTGACTTCCAAGTCAGCCATATTGCATGGGGGACATTGTGCTGGTTGCCATGTTGTATAGGTGACTTCCAAGTCAGCCATATTGCATGGGGGACATTGTGCTGGTTGCCATGTTGTATAGGTGACTTCCAAGTCAGCCATATTGCATGGGGGACATTGTGCTGGTGGCCATGTTCTATAGGTGACTTCCAAGTCAGCCATATTGCATGGGGGACATTGTGCTGGTTGCCATGTTGCATAGGTGACTTCCAAGTCAGCCATATTGCTTGGGGGACATTGTGCTGGTTGCCATGTTGTATAGGTGACTTCCAAGTCAGCCATATTGCCTGGGGGACATTGTGCTGGTTGCCATGTTGTATAGGTGACTTCCAAGTCAGCCATATTGCATGGGGGACATTGTGCTGGTTGCCATGTTGTATAGGTGACTTCCAAGTCAGCCATATTGCATGGGGGACATTGTGCTGGTTGCCATGTATAGGTGACTTCCAAGTGAGCCATATTGCTTGGGGGACATTGTGCTGGTTGTGTTGTATAGGTGACTTCCAAGTCAGCCATATTGCATGGGGGACATTGTGCTGGTTGTCTTGTATAGGTGACTTTCAAGTCAGCCGTGTTGCATGGGGGACATTGTGCTGGTGGCCATGTACTATAGGTGACTTCCAAGTCAGCCATATTGCATGGGGGACATTGTGCTGGTTGCCATGTTGTATAGGTGACTTCCAAGTGAGCCATATTGCTTGGGGGACATTGTGCTGGTTGCCATGTTGTATAGGTGACTTCCAAGTCAGCCATATTGCATGGGGACATTGTGCTGGTTGTCTTGTATAGGTGACTTCCAAGTCAGCCATATTGCTTGGGGGACATTGTGCTGGTGGCCATGTTGTATAGGTGACTTCCAAGTCAGCCATATTGCTTGGGGGACATTGTGCTGGTTGCCATGTTCTATAGGTGACTTCCAAGTCAGCCATATTGCATGGGGGACATTGTGCTGGTTGTGTTGTATAGGTGAGTTCCAAGTCAGCCATATTGCATGGGGGACATTGTGCTGGTTGTGTTGTATAGGTGACTTCCAAGTCAGCCATATTGCATGGGGGACATTGTGCTGGTTGCCATGTTGTATAAGTGACTTCCAAGTGAGCCATATTGCTTGGGGGACATTGTGCTGGTTTGCCATGTTGTATAGGTGACTTCCAAGTCAGCCATATTGCATGGGGGACATTGTGCTGGTGGCCATGTTCTATAGGTGACTTCCAAGTCAGCCATATTGCATGGGGACATTGTGCTGGTTGTCTTGTATAGGTGACTTCCAAGTCAGCCATATTGCATGGGGGACATTGTGCTGGTTGCCATGTTGTATAGGTGACTTCCAAGTGAGCCATATTGCTTGGGGGACATTGTGCTGGTTGCCATGTTGTATAGGTGACTTCCAAGTCAGCCATATTGCATGGGGGACATTGTGCTGGTGGCCATGTTCTATAGGTGACTTCCAAGTCAGCCATATTGCATGGGGACATTGTGCTGGTTGTCTTGTATAGGTGACTTCCAAGTCAGCCATATTGCATGGGGGACATTGTGCTGGTTGCCATGTTGTATAGGTGACTTCCAAGTCAGCCATATTGCATGGGGGACATTGTGCTGGTTGCCATGTTGTATAGGTGACTTCCAAGTCAGCCATATTGCATGGGGGACATTGTGCTGGTTGTGTTGTATAGGTGACTTCCAAGTCAGCCATATTGCTTGGGGGACATTGTGCTGGTGGCCATGTTGTATAGGTGACTTCCAAGTCAGCCATATTGCTTGGGGGACATTGTGCTGGTTGCCATGTTCTATAGGTGACTTCCAAGTCAGCCATATTGCATGGGGGACATTGTGCTGGTTGTGTTGTATAGGTGAGTTCCAAGTCAGCCATATTGCATGGGGGACATTGTGCTGGTTGTGTTGTATAGGTGACTTCCAAGTCAGCCATATTGCATGGGGGACATTGTGCTGGTTGTCTTGTATAGGTGACTTTCAAGTCAGCCGTGTTGCATGGGGGACATTGTGCTGGTGGCCATGTACTATAGGTGACTTCCAAGTCAGCCATATTGCATGGGGGACATTGTGCTGGTTGCCATGTTGTATAGGTGACTTCCAAGTGAGCCATATTGCTTGGGGGACATTGTGCTGGTTGCCATGTTGTATAGGTGACTTCCAAGTCAGCCATATTGCATGGGGACATTGTGCTGGTTGTCTTGTATAGGTGACTTCCAAGTCAGCCATATTGCTTGGGGGACATTGTGCTGGTGGCCATGTTGTATAGGTGACTTCCAAGTCAGCCATATTGCTTGGGGGACATTGTGCTGGTTGCCATGTTCTATAGGTGACTTCCAAGTCAGCCATATTGCATGGGGGACATTGTGCTGGTTGTGTTGTATAGGTGAGTTCCAAGTCAGCCATATTGCATGGGGGACATTGTGCTGGTTGTGTTGTATAGGTGACTTCCAAGTCAGCCATATTGCATGGGGGACATTGTGCTGGTTGCCATGTTGTATAAGTGACTTCCAAGTGAGCCATATTGCTTGGGGGACATTGTGCTGGTTTGCCATGTTGTATAGGTGACTTCCAAGTCAGCCATATTGCATGGGGGACATTGTGCTGGTGGCCATGTTCTATAGGTGACTTCCAAGTCAGCCATATTGCATGGGGACATTGTGCTGGTTGTCTTGTATAGGTGACTTCCAAGTCAGCCATATTGCATGGGGGACATTGTGCTGGTTGCCATGTTGTATAGGTGACTTCCAAGTGAGCCATATTGCTTGGGGGACATTGTGCTGGTTGCCATGTTGTATAGGTGACTTCCAAGTCAGCCATATTGCATGGGGGACATTGTGCTGGTGGCCATGTTCTATAGGTGACTTCCAAGTCAGCCATATTGCATGGGGACATTGTGCTGGTTGTCTTGTATAGGTGACTTCCAAGTCAGCCATATTGCATGGGGGACATTGTGCTGGTTGCCATGTTGTATAGGTGACTTCCAAGTCAGCCATATTGCATGGGGGACATTGTGCTGGTTGCCATGTTGTATAGGTGACTTCCAAGTCAGCCATATTGCATGGGGGACATTGTGCTGGTTGTGTTGTATAGGTGACTTCCAAGTCAGCCATATTGCTTGGGGGACATTGTGCTGGTGGCCATGTTGTATAGGTGACTTCCAAGTCAGCCATATTGCTTGGGGGACATTGTGCTGGTTGCCATGTTCTATAGGTGACTTCCAAGTCAGCCATATTGCATGGGGGACATTGTGCTGGTTGTGTTGTATAGGTGAGTTCCAAGTCAGCCATATTGCATGGGGGACATTGTGCTGGTTGTGTTGTATAGGTGACTTCCAAGTCAGCCATATTGCATGGGGGACATTGTGCTGGTTGCCATGTTGTATAGGTGACTTCCAAGTGAGCCATATTGCTTGGGGGACATTGTGCTGGTTGCCATGTTGTATAGGTGACTTCCAAGTCAGCCATATTGCATGGGGGACACTGTGCTGGTGGCCATGTTCTATAGGTGACTTCCAAGTCAGCCATATTGCATGGGGACTTTGTGCTGGTTGTCTTGTATAGGTGACTTCCAAGTCAGCCATATTGCATGGGGGACATTGTGCTGGTTGCCATGTTGTATAGGTGACTTCCAAGTCAGCCATATTGCATGGGGGACATTGTGCTGGTTGTGTTGTATAGGTGTCTTCCAAGTCAGCCATATTGCTTGGGGGACATTGTGCTGGTGGCCATGTTGTATAGGTGACTTCCAAGTCAGCCATATTGCTTGGGGGACATTGTGCTGGTTGCCATGTTCTATAGGTGACTTCCAAGTCAGCCATATTGCATGGGGGACATTGTGCTGGTTGTGTTGTATAGGTGACTTCCAAGTCAGCCATATTGCTTGAGGGACATTGTGCTGGTGGCCATGTTGTATAGGTGACTTCCAAGTCAGCCATATTGCTTGGGGGACATTGTGCTGGTTGCCATGTTCTATAGGTGACTTCCAAGTCAGCCATATTGCATGGGGGACATTGTGCTGGTTGTGTTGTATAGGTGACTTCTAAGTCAGCCATATTGCATGGGGGACATTGTGCTGGTTGTGTTGTATAGGTGACTTCCATATCAGCCATATTGCATGGGGGACATTGTGCTGGTTGTATTGTATAGGTGACTTCCAAGTCAGCCATATTGCATGGGGGACATTGTGCTGGTTGCCATGTTGTATAGGTGACTTCCAAGTCAGCCATATTGCATGGGGGACATTGTGCTGGTTGTGTTGTATAGGTGACTTCCAAATCAGCCATATTGCATGGGGAACATTGTGCTGGTTGTATTGTATAGGTGACTTCCAAGTCAGCCTTATTGCATGGGGGACATTGTGCTGGTTGTCTTGTATAGGTGACTTCCAAGTCAGCCATATTGCTTGGGGGACATTGTGCTGGTTGTATTGTATAGGTGACTTCCAAGTCAGCCATATTGCATGGGGGACATTGTGCTGGTTGCCATGTTGTATAGGTGACTTCCAAGTCAGCCATATTGCATGGGGGACATTGTGCTGGTGGCCATGTTCTATAGGTGACTTCCAAGTCAGCCATATTGCATGGGGGACATTGTGCTGGTTGCCATGTTGTATAGGTGACTTCCAAGTCAGCCATATTGCTTGGGGGACATTGTGCTGGTTGCCATGTTGTATAGGTGACTTCCAAGTCAGCCATATTGCCTGGGGGACATTGTGCTGGTTGTATTGTATAGGTGACTTCCAAGTCAGCCATATTGCATGGGGGACATTGTGCTGGTTGCCATGTTGTATAGGTGACTTCCAAGTCAGCCATATTGCATGGGGGACATTGTGCTGGTTGCCATGTTGTATAGGTGACTTCCAAGTGAGCCATATTGCTTGGGGGACATTGTGCTGGTTGTGTTGTATAGGTGACTTCCAAGTCAGCCATATTGCATGGGGGACATTGTGCTGGTTGTCTTGTATAGGTGACTTTCAAGTCAGCCGTGTTGCATGGGGGACATTGTGCTGGTGGCCATGTACTATAGGTGACTTCCAAGTCAGCCATATTGCATGGGGGACATTGTGCTGGTTGCCATGTTGTATAGGTGACTTCCAAGTGAGCCATATTGCTTGGGGGACATTGTGCTGGTTGCCATGTTGTATAGGTGACTTCCAAGTCAGCCATATTGCATGGGGGACATTGTGCTGGTGGCCATGTTCTATAGGTGACTTCCAAGTCAGCCATATTGCATGGGGACATTGTGCTGGTTGTCTTGTATAGGTGACTTCCAAGTCAGCCATATTGCATGGGGGACATTGTGCTGGTTGCCATGTTGTATAGGTGACTTCCAAGTCAGCCATATTGCATGGGGGACATTGTGCTGTTTGCCATGTTGTATAGGTGACTTCCAAGTCAGCCATATTGCATGGGGGACATTGTGCTGGTTGTGTTGTATAGGTGACTTCCAAGTCAGCCATATTGCTTGGGGGACATTGTGCTGGTGGCCATGTTGTATAGGTGACTTCCAAGTCAGCCATATTGCTTGGGGGACATTGTGCTGGTTGCCATGTTCTATAGGTGACTTCCAAGTCAGCCATATTGCATGGGGGACATTGTGCTGGTTGTGTTGTATAGGTGAGTTCCAAGTCAGCCATATTGCATGGGGGACATTGTGCTGGTTGTGTTGTATAGGTGACTTCCAAGTCAGCCATATTGCATGGGTGGACATTGTGCTGGTTGCCATGTTGTATAGGTGACTTCCAAGTGAGCCATATTGCTTGGGGGACATTGTGCTGGTTGCCATGTTGTATAGGTGACTTCCAAGTCAGCCATATTGCATGGGGGACATTGTGCTGGTGGCCATGTTCTATAGGTGACTTCCAAGTCAGCCATATTGCATGGGGACATTGTGCTGGTTGTCTTGTATAGGTGACTTCCAAGTCAGCCATATTGCATGGGGGACATTGTGCTGGTTGCCATGTTGTATAGGTGACTTCCAAGTCAGCCATATTGCATGGGGGACATTGTGCTGGTTGCCATGTTGTATAGGTGACTTCCAAGTCAGCCATATTGCATGGGGGACATTGTGCTGGTTGTGTTGTATAGGTGACTTCCAAGTCAGCCATATTGCTTGGGGGACATTGTGCTGGTGGCCATGTTGTATAGGTGACTTCCAAGTCAGCCATATTGCTTGGGGGACACTGTGCTGGTTGCCATGTTCTATAGGTGACTTCCAAGTCAGCCATATTGCATGGGGGACATTGTGCTGGTTGTGTTGTATAGGTGACTTCCAAGTCAGCCATATTGCATGGGGGACATTGTGCTGGTTGTGTTATATAGGTGACTTCCAAGTCAGCCATATTGCATGGGGGATATTGTGCTGGTTGTATTGCATAGGTGACTTCCAAGTCGGCCATATTGCATGGGGGACATTGTGCTGGTTGCCATGTTGTATAGGTGACTTCCAAGTCAGCCATATTGCATGGGGGACATTGTGCTGGTTGTGTTGTATAGGTGACTTCCAAATCAGCCATATTGCATGGGGAACATTGTGCTGGTTGTATTGTATAGGTGACTTCCAAGTCAGCCATATTGCATGGGGGACATTGTGCTGGTGGCCATGTTCTATAGGTGACTTCCAAGTTAGCCATATTGCATGGGGACATTGTGCTGGTTGTCTTGTATAGGTGACTTCCAAGTCAGCCATATTGCATGGGGGACATTGTGCTGGTTGCCATGTTGTATAGGTGACTTCCAAGTCAGCCATATTGCATGGGGGACATTGTGCTGGTTGCCATGTTGTATAGGTGACTTCCAAGTCAGCCATATTGCATGGGGGACATTGTGCTGGTTGTGTTGTATAGGTGACTTCCAAGTCAGCCATATTGCTTGGGGGACATTGTGCTGGTGACCATGTTGTATAGGTGACTTCCAAGTCAGCCATATTGCTTGGGGGACATTGTGCTGGTTGCCATGTTCTATAGGTGACTTCCAAGTCAGCCATATTGCATGGGGGACATTGTGCTGGTTGTGTTGTATAGGTGAGTTCCAAGTCAGCCATATTGCATGGGGGACATTGTGCTGGTTGTGTTGTATAGGTGACTTCCAAGTCAGCCATATTGCATGGGGGACATTGTGCTGGTTGCCATGTTGTATAGGTGACTTCCAAGTTAGCCATATTGCTTGGGGGACATTGTGCTGGTTGCCATGTTGTATAGGTGACTTCCAAGTCAGCCATATTGCATGGGGGACATTGTGCTGGTGGCCATGTTCTATAGGTGACTTCCAAGTCAGCCATATTGCATGGGGACATTGTGCTGGTTGTCTTGTATAGGTGACTTCCAAGTCAGCCATATTGCATGGGGGACATTGTGCTGGTTGCCATGTTGTATAGGTGACTTCCAAGTCAGCCATATTGCATGGGGGACATTGTGCTGGTTGCCATGTTGTATAGGTGACTTCCAAGTCAGCCATATTGCATGGGGGACATTGTGCTGGTTGTGTTGTATAGGTGACTTCCAAGTCAGCCATATTGCTTGGGGGACATTGTGCTGGTGGCCATGTTGTATAGGTGACTTCCAAGTCAGCCATATTGCTTGGGCGACATTGTGCTGGTTGCCATGTTCTATAGGTGACTTCCAAGTCAGCCATATTGCATGGGGGACATTGTGCTGGTTGTGTTGTATAGGTGACTTCCAAGTCAGCCATATTGCATGGGGGACATTGTGCTGGTTGTGTTGTATAGGTGACTTCCAAGTCAGCCATATTGCATGGGGGACATTGTGCTGGTTGCCATGTTGTATAGGTGACTTCCAAGTCAGCCATATTGCATGGGGGACATTGTGCTGGTTGCCATGTTGTATAGGTGACTTCCAAGTCAGCCATATTGCATGGGGGACATTGTGCTGGTGGCCATGTTCTATAGGTGACTTCCAAGTCAGCCATATTGCATGGGGGACATTGTGCTGGTTGCCATGTTGCATAGGTGACTTCCAAGTCAGCCATATTGCTTGGGGGACATTGTGCTGGTTGCCATGTTGTATAGGTGACTTCCAAGTCAGCCATATTGCCTGGGGGACATTGTGCTGGTTGCCATGTTGTATAGGTGACTTCCAAGTCAGCCATATTGCATGGGGGACATTGTGCTGGTTGCCATGTTGTATAGGTGACTTCCAAGTCAGCCATATTGCATGGGGGACATTGTGCTGGTTGCCATGTATAGGTGACTTCCAAGTGAGCCATATTGCTTGGGGGACATTGTGCTGGTTGTGTTGTATAGGTGACTTCCAAGTCAGCCATATTGCATGGGGGACATTGTGCTGGTTGTCTTGTATAGGTGACTTTCAAGTCAGCCGTGTTGCATGGGGGACATTGTGCTGGTGGCCATGTACTATAGGTGACTTCCAAGTCAGCCATATTGCATGGGGGACATTGTGCTGGTTGCCATGTTGTATAGGTGACTTCCAAGTGAGCCATATTGCTTGGGGGACATTGTGCTGGTTGCCATGTTGTATAGGTGACTTCCAAGTCAGCCATATTGCATGGGGACATTGTGCTGGTTGTCTTGTATAGGTGACTTCCAAGTCAGCCATATTGCTTGGGGGACATTGTGCTGGTGGCCATGTTGTATAGGTGACTTCCAAGTCAGCCATATTGCTTGGGGGACATTGTGCTGGTTGCCATGTTCTATAGGTGACTTCCAAGTCAGCCATATTGCATGGGGGACATTGTGCTGGTTGTGTTGTATAGGTGAGTTCCAAGTCAGCCATATTGCATGGGGGACATTGTGCTGGTTGTGTTGTATAGGTGACTTCCAAGTCAGCCATATTGCATGGGGGACATTGTGCTGGTTGCCATGTTGTATAAGTGACTTCCAAGTGAGCCATATTGCTTGGGGGACATTGTGCTGGTTTGCCATGTTGTATAGGTGACTTCCAAGTCAGCCATATTGCATGGGGGACATTGTGCTGGTGGCCATGTTCTATAGGTGACTTCCAAGTCAGCCATATTGCATGGGGACATTGTGCTGGTTGTCTTGTATAGGTGACTTCCAAGTCAGCCATATTGCATGGGGGACATTGTGCTGGTTGCCATGTTGTATAGGTGACTTCCAAGTGAGCCATATTGCTTGGGGGACATTGTGCTGGTTGCCATGTTGTATAGGTGACTTCCAAGTCAGCCATATTGCATGGGGGACATTGTGCTGGTGGCCATGTTCTATAGGTGACTTCCAAGTCAGCCATATTGCATGGGGACATTGTGCTGGTTGTCTTGTATAGGTGACTTCCAAGTCAGCCATATTGCATGGGGGACATTGTGCTGGTTGCCATGTTGTATAGGTGACTTCCAAGTCAGCCATATTGCATGGGGGACATTGTGCTGGTTGCCATGTTGTATAGGTGACTTCCAAGTCAGCCATATTGCATGGGGGACATTGTGCTGGTTGTGTTGTATAGGTGACTTCCAAGTCAGCCATATTGCTTGGGGGACATTGTGCTGGTGGCCATGTTGTATAGGTGACTTCCAAGTCAGCCATATTGCTTGGGGGACATTGTGCTGGTTGCCATGTTCTATAGGTGACTTCCAAGTCAGCCATATTGCATGGGGGACATTGTGCTGGTTGTGTTGTATAGGTGAGTTCCAAGTCAGCCATATTGCATGGGGGACATTGTGCTGGTTGTGTTGTATAGGTGACTTCCAAGTCAGCCATATTGCATGGGGGACATTGTGCTGGTTGCCATGTTGTATAGGTGACTTCCAAGTGAGCCATATTGCTTGGGGGACATTGTGCTGGTTGCCATGTTGTATAGGTGACTTCCAAGTCAGCCATATTGCATGGGGGACACTGTGCTGGTGGCCATGTTCTATAGGTGACTTCCAAGTCAGCCATATTGCATGGGGACTTTGTGCTGGTTGTCTTGTATAGGTGACTTCCAAGTCAGCCATATTGCATGGGGGACATTGTGCTGGTTGCCATGTTGTATAGGTGACTTCCAAGTCAGCCATATTGCATGGGGGACATTGTGCTGGTTGTGTTGTATAGGTGTCTTCCAAGTCAGCCATATTGCTTGGGGGACATTGTGCTGGTGGCCATGTTGTATAGGTGACTTCCAAGTCAGCCATATTGCTTGGGGGACATTGTGCTGGTTGCC
Source organism: Petromyzon marinus (assembly GCF_048934315.1). NCBI lineage: Eukaryota > Metazoa > Chordata > Hyperoartia > Petromyzontiformes > Petromyzontidae > Petromyzon > Petromyzon marinus. Next base: position 6,937,126 of record NW_027423002.1, read on the forward strand.
ATGTTCTATAGGTGACTTCCAAGTCAGCCATATTGCATGGGGGACATTGTGCTGGTTGTGTTGTATAGGTGACTTCCAAGTCAGCCATATTGCTTGAGGGACATTGTGCTGGTGGCCATGTTGTATAGGTGACTTCCAAGTCAGCCATATTGCTTGGGGGACATTGTGCTGGTTGCCATGTTCTATAGGTGACTTCCAAGTCAGCCATATTGCATGGGGGACATTGTGCTGGTTGTGTTGTATAGGTGACTTCTAAGTCAGCCATATTGCATGGGGGACATTGTGCTGGTTGTGTTGTATAGGTGACTTCCATATCAGCCATATTGCATGGGGGACATTGTGCTGGTTGTATTGTATAGGTGACTTCCAAGTCAGCCATATTGCATGGGGGACATTGTGCTGGTTGCCATGTTGTATAGGTGACTTCCAAGTCAGCCATATTGCATGGGGGACATTGTGCTGGTTGTGTTGTATAGGTGACTTCCAAATCAGCCATATTGCATGGGGAACATTGTGCTGGTTGTATTGTATAGGTGACTTCCAAGTCAGCCTTATTGCATGGGGGACATTGTGCTGGTTGTCTTGTATAGGTGACTTCCAAGTCAGCCATATTGCTTGGGGGACATTGTGCTGGTTGTATTGTATAGGTGACTTCCAAGTCAGCCATATTGCATGGGGGACATTGTGCTGGTTGCCATGTTGTATAGGTGACTTCCAAGTCAGCCATATTGCATGGGGGACATTGTGCTGGTGGCCATGTTCTATAGGTGACTTCCAAGTCAGCCATATTGCATGGGGGACATTGTGCTGGTTGCCATGTTGTATAGGTGACTTCCAAGTCAGCCATATTGCTTGGGGGACATTGTGCTGGTTGCCATGTTGTATAGGTGACTTCCAAGTCAGCCATATTGCCTGGGGGACATTGTGCTGGTTGTATTGTATAGGTGACTTCCAAGTCAGCCATATTGCATGGGGGACATTGTGCTGGTTGCCATGTTGTATAGGTGACTTCCAAGTCAGCCATATTGCATGGGGGACATTGTGCTGGTTGCCATGTTGTATAGGTGACTTCCAAGTGAGCCATATTGCTTGGGGGACATTGTGCTGGTTGTGTTGTATAGGTGACTTCCAAGTCAGCCATATTGCATGGGGGACATTGTGCTGGTTGTCTTGTATAGGTGACTTTCAAGTCAGCCGTGTTGCATGGGGGACATTGTGCTGGTGGCCATGTACTATAGGTGACTTCCAAGTCAGCCATATTGCATGGGGGACATTGTGCTGGTTGCCATGTTGTATAGGTGACTTCCAAGTGAGCCATATTGCTTGGGGGACATTGTGCTGGTTGCCATGTTGTATAGGTGACTTCCAAGTCAGCCATATTGCATGGGGGACATTGTGCTGGTGGCCATGTTCTATAGGTGACTTCCAAGTCAGCCATATTGCATGGGGACATTGTGCTGGTTGTCTTGTATAGGTGACTTCCAAGTCAGCCATATTGCATGGGGGACATTGTGCTGGTTGCCATGTTGTATAGGTGACTTCCAAGTCAGCCATATTGCATGGGGGACATTGTGCTGTTTGCCATGTTGTATAGGTGACTTCCAAGTCAGCCATATTGCATGGGGGACATTGTGCTGGTTGTGTTGTATAGGTGACTTCCAAGTCAGCCATATTGCTTGGGGGACATTGTGCTGGTGGCCATGTTGTATAGGTGACTTCCAAGTCAGCCATATTGCTTGGGGGACATTGTGCTGGTTGCCATGTTCTATAGGTGACTTCCAAGTCAGCCATATTGCATGGGGGACATTGTGCTGGTTGTGTTGTATAGGTGAGTTCCAAGTCAGCCATATTGCATGGGGGACATTGTGCTGGTTGTGTTGTATAGGTGACTTCCAAGTCAGCCATATTGCATGGGTGGACATTGTGCTGGTTGCCATGTTGTATAGGTGACTTCCAAGTGAGCCATATTGCTTGGGGGACATTGTGCTGGTTGCCATGTTGTATAGGTGACTTCCAAGTCAGCCATATTGCATGGGGGACATTGTGCTGGTGGCCATGTTCTATAGGTGACTTCCAAGTCAGCCATATTGCATGGGGACATTGTGCTGGTTGTCTTGTATAGGTGACTTCCAAGTCAGCCATATTGCATGGGGGACATTGTGCTGGTTGCCATGTTGTATAGGTGACTTCCAAGTCAGCCATATTGCATGGGGGACATTGTGCTGGTTGCCATGTTGTATAGGTGACTTCCAAGTCAGCCATATTGCATGGGGGACATTGTGCTGGTTGTGTTGTATAGGTGACTTCCAAGTCAGCCATATTGCTTGGGGGACATTGTGCTGGTGGCCATGTTGTATAGGTGACTTCCAAGTCAGCCATATTGCTTGGGGGACACTGTGCTGGTTGCCATGTTCTATAGGTGACTTCCAAGTCAGCCATATTGCATGGGGGACATTGTGCTGGTTGTGTTGTATAGGTGACTTCCAAGTCAGCCATATTGCATGGGGGACATTGTGCTGGTTGTGTTATATAGGTGACTTCCAAGTCAGCCATATTGCATGGGGGATATTGTGCTGGTTGTATTGCATAGGTGACTTCCAAGTCGGCCATATTGCATGGGGGACATTGTGCTGGTTGCCATGTTGTATAGGTGACTTCCAAGTCAGCCATATTGCATGGGGGACATTGTGCTGGTTGTGTTGTATAGGTGACTTCCAAATCAGCCATATTGCATGGGGAACATTGTGCTGGTTGTATTGTATAGGTGACTTCCAAGTCAGCCATATTGCATGGGGGACATTGTGCTGGTGGCCATGTTCTATAGGTGACTTCCAAGTTAGCCATATTGCATGGGGACATTGTGCTGGTTGTCTTGTATAGGTGACTTCCAAGTCAGCCATATTGCATGGGGGACATTGTGCTGGTTGCCATGTTGTATAGGTGACTTCCAAGTCAGCCATATTGCATGGGGGACATTGTGCTGGTTGCCATGTTGTATAGGTGACTTCCAAGTCAGCCATATTGCATGGGGGACATTGTGCTGGTTGTGTTGTATAGGTGACTTCCAAGTCAGCCATATTGCTTGGGGGACATTGTGCTGGTGACCATGTTGTATAGGTGACTTCCAAGTCAGCCATATTGCTTGGGGGACATTGTGCTGGTTGCCATGTTCTATAGGTGACTTCCAAGTCAGCCATATTGCATGGGGGACATTGTGCTGGTTGTGTTGTATAGGTGAGTTCCAAGTCAGCCATATTGCATGGGGGACATTGTGCTGGTTGTGTTGTATAGGTGACTTCCAAGTCAGCCATATTGCATGGGGGACATTGTGCTGGTTGCCATGTTGTATAGGTGACTTCCAAGTTAGCCATATTGCTTGGGGGACATTGTGCTGGTTGCCATGTTGTATAGGTGACTTCCAAGTCAGCCATATTGCATGGGGGACATTGTGCTGGTGGCCATGTTCTATAGGTGACTTCCAAGTCAGCCATATTGCATGGGGACATTGTGCTGGTTGTCTTGTATAGGTGACTTCCAAGTCAGCCATATTGCATGGGGGACATTGTGCTGGTTGCCATGTTGTATAGGTGACTTCCAAGTCAGCCATATTGCATGGGGGACATTGTGCTGGTTGCCATGTTGTATAGGTGACTTCCAAGTCAGCCATATTGCATGGGGGACATTGTGCTGGTTGTGTTGTATAGGTGACTTCCAAGTCAGCCATATTGCTTGGGGGACATTGTGCTGGTGGCCATGTTGTATAGGTGACTTCCAAGTCAGCCATATTGCTTGGGCGACATTGTGCTGGTTGCCATGTTCTATAGGTGACTTCCAAGTCAGCCATATTGCATGGGGGACATTGTGCTGGTTGTGTTGTATAGGTGACTTCCAAGTCAGCCATATTGCATGGGGGACATTGTGCTGGTTGTGTTGTATAGGTGACTTCCAAGTCAGCCATATTGCATGGGGGACATTGTGCTGGTTGTATTGCATAGGTGACTTCCAAGTCAGCCATATTGCATGGGGGACATTGTGCTGGTTGCCATGTTGTATAGGTGACTTCCAAGTCAGCCATATTGCATGGGGGACATTGTGCTGGTTGTGTTGTATAGGTTACTTCCAAATCAGCCATATTGCATGGGGAACATTGTGCTGGTTGTATTGTATAGGTGACTTCCAAGTCAGCCATATTGCATGGGGGACATTGTGCTGGTTGTCTTGTATAGGTGACTTCCAAGTCAGCCATATTGCTTGGGGGACATTGTGCTGGTTGTATTGTATAGGTGACTTCCAAGTCAGCCATATTGCATGGGGGACATTGTGCTGGTTGTGTTGTATAGGTGACTTCCAAGTCAGCCATATTGCATGGGAGACATTGTGCTGGTGGCCATGTTCTATAGGTGACTTCCAAGTCAGCCATATTGCATGGGGGACATTGTGCTGGTTGCCATGTTGTATAGGTGACTTCCAAGTCAGCCATATTGCTTGGGGGACATTGTGCTGGTTGCCATGTTGTATAGGTGACTTCCAAGTCAGCCATATTGCCTGGGGGACATTGTGCTGGTTGCATTGTATAGGTGACTTCCAAGTCAGCCATATTGCATGGGGGACATTGTGCTGGTTGCCATGTTGTATAGGTGACTTCCAAGTCAGCCATATTGCATGGGGGACATTGTGCTGGTTGCCATGTTGTATAGGTGACTTCCAAGTGAGCCATATTGCTTGGGGGACATTGTGCTGGTTGTGTTGTATAGGTGACTTCCAAGTCAGCCATATTGCATGGGGGACATTGTGCTGGTTGTCTTGTATAGGTGACTTTCAAGTCAGCCGTGTTGCATGGGGGACATTGTGCTGGTGGCCATGTACTATAGGTGACTTCCAAGTCAGCCATATTGCATGGGGGACATTGTGCTGGTTGCCATGTTGTATAGGTGACTTCCAAGTCAGCCATATTGCATGGGGGACATTGTGCTGGTTGTGTTGTATAGGTGACTTCCAAGTCAGCCATATTGCTTGGGGGACATTGTGCTGGTGGCCATGTTGTATAGGTGACTTCCAAGTCAGCCATATTGCTTGGGGGACATTGTGCTGGTTGCCATGTTCTATAGGTGACTTCCAAGTCAGCCATATTGCATGGGGGACATTGTGCTGGTTGTGTTGTATAGGTGACTTCCAAGTCAGCCATATTGCATGGGGGACATTGTGCTGGTTGTGTTGTATAGGTGACTTCCAAGTCAGCCATATTGCATGTGGGACATTGTGCTGGTTGTATTGCATAGGTGACTTCCAAGTCGGCCATATTGCATGGGGGACATTGTGCTGGTTGCCATGTTGTATAGGTGACTTCCAAGTCAGCCATATTGCATGGGGGACATTGTGCTGGTTGTGTTGTATAGGTGACTTCCAAATCAGCCATATTGCATGGGGAACATTGTGATGGTTGTATTGTATAGGTGACTTCCAAGTCAGCCATATTGCATGGGGGACATTGTGCTGGTGGCCATGTTCTATAGGTGACTTCCAAGTTAGCCATATTGCATGGGGACATTGTGCTGGTTGTCTTGTATAGGTGACTTCCAAGTCAGCCATATTGCATGGGGGACATTGTGCTGGTTGCCATGTTGTATAGGTGACTTCCAAGTCAGCCATATTGCATGGGGGACATTGTGCTGGTTGCCATGTTGTATAGGTGACTTCCAAGTCAGCCATATTGCATGGGGGACATTGTGCTGGTTGTGTTGTATAGGTGACTTCCAAGTCAGCCATATTGCTTGGGGGACATTGTGCTGGTGGCCATGTTGTATAGGTGACTTCCAAGTCAGCCATATTGCTTGGGGGACATTGTGCTGGTTGCCATGTTCTATAGGTGACTTCCAAGTCAGCCATATTGCATGGGGGACATTGTGCTGGTTGTGTTGTATAGGTGAGTTCCAAGTCAGCCATATTGCATGGGGGACATTGTGCTGGTTGTGTTGTATAGGTGACTTCCAAGTCAGCCATATTGCATGGGGGACATTGTGCTGGTTGCCATGTTGTATAGGTGACTTCCAAGTGAGCCATATTGCTTGGGGGACATTGTGCTGGTTGCCATGTTGTATAGGTGACTTCCAAGTCAGCCATATTGCATGGGGGACATTGTGCTGGTGGCCATGTTCTATAGGTGACTTCCAAGTCAGCCATATTGCATGGGGACATTGTGCTGGTTGTCTTGTATAGGTGACTTCCAAGTCAGCCATATTGCATGGGGGACATTGTGCTGGTTGCCATGTTGTATAGGTGACTTCCAAGTCAGCCATATTGCATGGGGGACATTGTGCTGGTTGCCATGTTGTATAGGTGACTTCCAAGTCAGCCATATTGCATGGGGGACATTGTGCTGGTTGTGTTGTATAGGTGACTTCCAAGTCAGCCATATTGCTTGGGGGACATTGTGCTGGTGGCCATGTTGTATAGGTGACTTCCAAGTCAGCCATATTGCTTGGGCGACATTGTGCTGGTTGCCATGTTCTATAGGTGACTTCCAAGTCAGCCATATTGCATGGGGGACATTGTGCTGGTTGTGTTGTATAGGTGACTTCCAAGTCAGCCATATTGCATGGGGGACATTGTGCTGGTTGTGTTGTATAGGTGACTTCCAAGTCAGCCATATTGCATGGGGGACATTGTGCTGGTTGTATTGCATAGGTGACTTCCAAGTCAGCTATATTGCATGGGGGACATTGTGCTGGTTGCCATGTTGTATAGGTGACTTCCAAGTCAGCCATATTGCATGGGGGACATTGTGCTGGTTGTGTTGTATAGGTTACTTCCAAATCAGCCATATTGCATGGGGAACATTGTGCTGGTTGTATTGTATAGGTGACTTCCAAGTCAGCCATATTGCATGGGGGACATTGTGCTGGTTGTCTTGTATAGGTGACTTCCAAGTCAGCCATATTGCTTGGGGGACATTGTGCTGGTTGTATTGTATAGGTGACTTCCAAGTCAGCCATATTGCATGGGAGACATTGTGCTGGTGGCCATGTTCTATAGGTGACTTCCAAGTCAGCCATATTGCATGGGGGACATTGTGCTGGTTGCCATGTTGTATAGGTGACTTCCAAGTCAGCCATATTGCTTGGGGGACATTGTGCTGGTTGCCATGTTGTATAGGTGACTTCCAAGTCAGCCATATTGCCTGGGGGACATTGTGCTGGTTGTATTGTATAGGTGACTTCCAAGTCAGCCATATTGCATGGGGGACATTGTGCTGGTTGCCATGTTGTATAGGTGACTTCCAAGTCAGCCATATTGCATGGGGGACATTGTGCTGGTTGCCATGTTGTATAGGTGACTTCCAAGTCAGCCATATTGCTTGGGGGACATTGTGCTGGTTGCCATGTTGTATAGGTGACTTCCAAGTCAGCCATATTGCCTGGGGGACATTGTGCTGGTTGTATTGTATAGGTGACTTCCAAGTCAGCCATATTGCATGGGGGACATTGTGCTGGTTGCCATGTTGTATAGGTGACTTCCAAGTCAGCCATATTGCATGGGGGACATTGTGCTGGTTGCCATGTTGTATAGGTGACTTCCAAGTGAGCCATATTGCTTGGGGGACATTGTGCTGGTTGTGTTGTATAGGTGACTTCCAAGTCAGCCATATTGCATGGGGGACATTGTGCTGGTTGTCTTGTATAGGTGACTTTCAAGTCAGCCGTGTTGCATGGGGGACATTGTGCTGGTGGCCATGTACTATAGGTGACTTCCAAGTCAGCCATATTGCATGGGGGACATTGTGCTGGTGGCCATGTTGTATAGGTGACTTCCAAGTGAGCCATATTGCTTGGGGGACATTGTGCTGGTTGCCATGTTGTATAGGTGACTTCCAAGTCAGCCATATTGCATGGGGGACATTGTGCTGGTGGCCATGTACTATAGGTGACTTCCAAGTCAGCCATATTGCATGGGGGACATTGTGCTGGTTGCCATGTTGTATAGGTGACTTCCAAGTCAGCCATATTGCATGGGGGACATTGTGCTGGTTGTGTTGTATAGGTGACTTCCAAGTCAGCCATATTGCTTGGGGGACATTGTGCTGGTGGCCATGTTGTATAGGTGACTTCCAAGTCAGCCATATTGCTTGGGGGACATTGTGCTGGTTGCCATGTTCTATAGGTGACTTCCAAGTCAGCCATATTGCATGGGGGACATTGTGCTGGTTGTGTTGTATAGGTGACTTCCAAGTCAGCCATATTGCATGGGGGACATTGTGCTGGTTGTGTTGTATAGGTGACTTCCAAGTCAGCCATATTGCATGGGGGACATTGTGCTGGTTGTATTGCATAGGTGACTTCCAAGTCGGCCATATTGCATGGGGGACATTGTGCTGGTTGCCATGTTGTATAGGTGACTTCCAAGTCAGCCATATTGCATGGGGGACATTGTGCTGGTTGTGTTGTATAGGTGACTTCCAAATCAGCCATATTGCATGGGGAACATTGTGCTGGTTGTATTGTATAGGTGACTTCCAAGTCAGCCATATTGCATGGGGGACATTGTGCTGGTGGCCATGTTCTATAGGTGACTTCCAAGTTAGCCATATTGCATGGGGACATTGTGCTGGTTGTCTTGTATTGGTGACTTCCAAGTCAGCCATATTGCATGGGGGACATTGTGCTGGTTGCCATGTTGTATAGGTGACTTCCAAGTCAGCCATATTGCATGGGGGACATTGTGCTGGTTGCCATGTTGTATAGGTGACTTCCAAGTCAGCCATATTGCATGGGGGACATTGTGCTGGTTGTGTTGTATAGGTGACTTCCAAGTCAGCCATATTGCTTGGGGGACATTGTGCTGGTGGCCATGTTGTATAGGTGACTTCCAAGTCAGCCATATTGCTTGGGGGACATTGTGCTGGTTGCCATGTTCTATAGGTGACTTCCAAGTCAGCCATATTGCATGGGGGACATTGTGCTGGTTGTGTTGTATAGGTGAGTTCCAAGTCAGCCATATTGCATGGGGGACATTGTGCTGGTTGTGTTGTATAGGTGACTTCCAAGTCAGCCATATTGCATGGGGGACATTGTGCTGGTTGCCATGTTGTATAGGTGACTTCCAAGTGAGCCATATTGCTTGGGGGACATTGTGCTGGTTGCCATGTTGTATAGGTGACTTCCAAGTCAGCCATATCGCATGGGGGACATTGTGGTGGTGGCCATGTTCTATAGGTGACTTCCAAGTCAGCCATATTGCATGGGGACATTGTGCTGGTTGTCTTGTATAGGTGACTTCCAAGTCAGCCATATTGCATGGGGGACATTGTGCTGGTTGCCATGTTGTATAGGTGACTTCCAAGTCAGCCATATTGCATGGGGGACATTGTGCTGGTTGCCATGTTGTATAGGTGACTTCCAAGTCAGCCATATTGCATGGGGGACATTGTGCTGGTTGTGTTGTATAGGTGACTTCCAAGTCAGCCATATTGCTTGGGGGACATTGTGCTGGTGGCCATGTTGTATTGGTGACTTCCAAGTCAGCCATATTGCTTGGGCGACATTGTGCTGGTTGCCATGTTCTATAGGTGACTTCCAAGTCAGCCATATTGCATGGGGGACATTGTGCTGGTTGTGTTGTATAGGTGACTTCCAAGTCAGCCATATTGCATGGGGGACATTGTGCTGGTTGTGTTGTATAGGTGACTTCCAAGTCAGCCATATTGCATGGGGGACATTGTGCTGGTTGTATTGCATAGGTGACTTCCAAGTCAGCCATATTGCATGGGGGACATTGTGCTGGTTGTGTTGTATAGGTGACTTCCAAGTCAGCCATATTGCATGGGGGACATTGTGCTGGTTGTGTTGTATAGGTGACTTCCAAGTCAGCCATATTGCATGGGGGACATTGTGCTGGTTGTATTGCATAGGTGACTTCCAAGTCAGCCATATTGCATGGGGGACATTGTGCTGGTTGTGTTGTATAGGTTACTTCCAAATCAGCCATATTGCATGGGGAACACTGTGCTGGTTGTATTGTATAGGTGACTTCCAAGTCAGCCATATTGCATGGGGGACATTGTGCTGGTTGTCTTGTATAGGTGACTTCCAAGTCAGCCATATTGCTTGGGGGACATTGTGCTGGTTGTATTGTATAGGTGACTTCCAAGTCAGCCATATTGCATGGGGGACATTGTGCTGGTTGCCATGTTGTATAGGTGACTTCCAAGTCAGCCATATTGCATGGGAGACATTGTGCTGGTGGCCATGTTCTATAGGTGACTTCCAAGTCAGCCATATTGCATGGGGGACATTGTGCTGGTTGCCATGTTGTATAGGTGACTTCCAAGTCAGCCATATTGCTTGGGGGACATTGTGCTGGTTGCCATGTTGTATAGGTGACTTCCAAGTCAGCCATATTGCCTGGGGGACATTGTGCTGGTTGTATTGTATAGGTGACTTCCAAGTCAGCCATATTGCATGGGGGACATTGTGCTGGTTGCCATGTTGTATAGGTGACTTCCAAGTCAGCCATATTGCATGGGGGACATTGTGCTGGTTGCCATGTTGTATAGGTGACTTCCAAGTGAGCCATATTGCTTGGGGGACATTGTGCTGGTTGTGTTGTATAGGTGACTTCCAAGTCAGCCATATTGCATGGGGGACATTGTGCTGGTTGTCTTGTATAGGTGACTTTCAAGTCAGCCGTGTTGCATGGGGGACATTGTGCTGGTGGCCATGTACTATAGGTGACTTCCAAGTCAGCCATATTGCATGGGGGACATTGTGCTGGTTGCCATGTTGTATAGGTGACTTCCAAGTGAGCCATATTGCTTGGGGGACATTGTGCTGGTTGCCATGTTGTATAGGTGACTTCCAAGTCAGCCATATTGCATGGGGGACATTGTGCTGGTGGCCATGTTCTATAGGTGACTTCCAAGTCATCCATATTGCATGGGGACATTGTGCTGGTTGTTTTGTATAGGTGACTTCCAAGTCAGCCATATTGCATGGGGGACATTGTGCTGGTTGCCATGTTGTATAGGTGACTTCCAAGTCAGCCATATTGCATGGGGGACATTGTGCTGGTTGCCATGTTGTATAGGTGACTTCCAAGTCAGCCATATTGCATGGGGGACATTGTGCTGGTTGTGTTGTATAGGTGACTTCCAAGTCAGCCATATTGCTTGGGGGACATTGTGCTGGTGGCCATGTTGTATAGGTGACTTCCAAGTCAGCCATATTGCTTGGGGGACATTGTGCTGGTTGCCATGTTCTATAGGTGACTTCCAAGTCAGCCATATTGCATGGGGGACATTGTGCTGGTTGTGTTGTATAGGTGAGTTCCAAGTCAGCCATATTGCATGGGGGACATTGTGCTGGTTGTGTTGTATAGGTGACTTCCAAGTCAGCCATATTGCATGGGGGACATTGTGCTGGTTGCCATGTTGTATAGGTGACTTCCAAGTCAGCCATATTGCATGGGGGACATTGTGCTGGTTGTGTTGTATAGGTGACTTCCAAATCAGCCATATTGCATGGGGAACATTGTGCTGGTTGTATTGTATAGGTGACTTCCAAGTCAGCCATATTGCATGGGGGACATTGTGCTGGTTGTCTTGTATAGGTGACTTCAAAGTCAGCCATATTGCTTGGGGGACATTGTGCTGGTTGTATTGTATAGGTGACTTCCAAGTCAGCCATATTGCATGGGGGACATTGTGCTGGTTGCCATGTTGTATAGGTGACTTCCAAGTCAGCCATATTGCATGGGGGACATTGTGCTGGTGGCCATTTTCTATAGGTGACTTCCAAGTCAGCCCTATTGCATTTGGGACATTGTGCTGGTTGTCTTATATAGGTGACTTCCAAGTCAGCCATATTGCTTGGGGGACATTGTGCTGGTTGCCATGTCCTATAGGTGACTTCCAAGTCAGCCATATTGCATGGGGGACATTGTGCTGGTTGTCTTGTATAGGTGACTTCCAAGTCAGCCATATTGCATGGGGGACATTGTGCTGGTTGCCATGTTGTATAGGTGACTTCCAAGTCAGCCATATTGCATGGGGGACATTGTGCTGGTTGCAATGTTGTATAGGTGACTTCCAAGTGAGACATATTGCTTGGGGGACATTGTGCTGGTTGTGTTGTATAGGTGACTTCCAAGTCAGCCATATTGCATGGGGGACATTGTGCTGGTTGTCTTGTATCGGTGACTTCCAAGTCAGCCGTGTTGCATGGGGGACATTGTGCTGGTGGCCATGTTCTATAGGTGACTTCCAAGTCAGCCATATTGCATGGGGGACATTGTGCTGGTTGCCATGTTGTATAGGTGACTTCCAAGTCAGCCATATTGCTTGGGGGACATTGTGCTGGTTGCCATGTTCTATAGGTGACTTCCAAGTCAGCCATATTGCATGGGGGACATTGTGCTGGTTGTGTTGTATAGGTGACTTCCAAGTCAGCCATATTGCATGGGGGACATTGTGCTGGTTGTGTTGTATAGGTGACTTCCAAGTCAGCCATATTGCATGGGGGACATTGTGCTGGTTGTATTGCATAGGTGACTTCCAAGTCAGCCAGATTGCATGGGGGACATTGTGCTGGTTGCCATGTTGTATAGGTGACTTCCAAGTCAGCCATATTGCATGGGGGACATTGTGCTGGTTGTGTTGTATAGGTGACTTCCAAATCAGCCATATTGCATGGGGAACATTGTGCTGGTTGTATTGTATAGGTGACTTCCAAGTCAGCCATATTGCATGGGGGACATTGTGCTGGTTGTCTTGTATAGGTGACTTCCAAGTCAGCCATATTGCTTGGGGGACATTGTGCTGGTTGTATTGTATAGGTGACTTCCAAGTCAGCCATATTGCATGGGGGACATTGTGCTGGTTGCCATGTTGTATAGGTGACTTCCAAGTCAGCCATATTGCATGGGGGACATTGTGCTAGTGGCCATGTTCTATAGGTGACTTCCAAGTCAGCCATATTGCATTTGGGACATTGTGCTGGTTGTCTTGTATAGGTGACTTCCAAGTCAGCCATATTGCTTGGGGGACATTGTGCTGGTTGCCATGTCCTATAGGTGACTTCCAAGTCAGCCATATTGCATGGGGGACATTGTGCTGGTTGTCTTGTATAGGTGACTTCCAAGTCAGCCATATTGCATGGGGGACATTGTGCTGGTTGCCATGTTGTATAGGTGACTTCCAAGTCAGCCATATTGCATGGGGGACATTGTGCTGTTTGCCATGTTGTATAGGTGACTTCCAAGTGAGCCATATTGCTTGGGGGACATTGTGCTGGTTGTGTTGTATAGGTGACTTCCAAGTCAGCCATATTGCATGGGGGACATTGTGCTGGTTGTCTTGTATAGGTGACTTCCAAGTCAGCCGTGTTGCATGGGGGACATTGTGCTGGTGGCCATGTTCTATAGGTGACTTCCAAGTCAGCCATATTGCATGGGGGACATTGTGCTGGTTGCCATGTTGTATAGGTGACTTCCAAGTCAGCCATATTGCTTGGGGGACATTGTGCTGGTTGCCATGTGCTATAGGTGACTTCCAAGTGAGCCATATTGCTTGGGTGACATTGTGCTGGTTGCCATGTTATATAGGTGACTTCCAAGTCAGCCATATTGCATGGGGAACATTGTGCTGGTGGCCATGTTCTATAGGTGACTTCCAAGTCAGCCACATTGCATGGGGGACATTGTGCTGGTTTCTTGTATAGGTGACTTCCAAGTCAACCATATTGCATTAGGGACATTGTGCTGGTTGCCATGTTGTATAGGTGACTTCCAAGTCAACCATATTGCATGGGGGACATTGTGCTGGTTGCCATGTTGTATAGGTGACTTCCAAGTCAGCCATATTGCATGGGGGACATTGTGCTGGTTGTGTTGTATAGGTGACTTCCAAGTGAGCCATATTGCATGGGGGACATTGTGCTGGTTGTGTTGTATAGGTGACTTCCAAGTCAACCATATTGCATGGGGGACATTGTGCTGGTTGTATTGTATAGGTGACTTCCAATTCAGCCATATTGCATGGGGGACATTGTGCTGGTTGTATTGTATAGGTGACTTCCAAGTGAGCCATATTGCTTGGGGGACATTGTGCTGGTGGCCATGTTCTATAGGTGACTTCCAAGCCAGACATATTGCATGGGGGACATTGTGCTGGTTGCCATGTCCTATAGGTGACTTCCAAGTCAGCCATATTGCATGGGGGACATTGTGCTGGTTGCCTTGTTGTATAGGTGACTTCCAAGTGAGCCATATTGCTTGGGGGACATTGTGCTGGTTGTGTTGTATAGGTGACTTCCAAGTCAGCCATATTGCATGGGGGACATTGTGCTGGTTGTCTTGTATAGGTGACTTCCAAGTCAGCCGTGTTGCATGGGGGACATTGTGCTGGTTGTATTGTATAGGTGACTTCCAAGTCAGCCATATTGCATGGGGGACATTGTGCTGGTGGCCATGTTGTAAAGGTGACTTCCAAGTCAGCCATATTGCATGGGGGACATTGTGCTCTTTGCCATGTTGTATAGGTGACTTCCAAGTCAGCCATATTGCATGGGGGACATTGTGCTGGTTGCCATGTTGTATAGGTGACTTACAAGTCAGCCATATTGCATGGGGGACATTGTGCTGGTTGCCATGTCCTATAGGTGACTTCCAAGTCAGCCATATTGCATGGGGGAAATTGTGCTGGTTGTCTTGTATAGGTGACTTTTAAGTCAGCCACATTGCTTGGGGGACATTGTGCTGGTTGCCATGTTCTATAGGTGACTTCCAAGTCAGCCATATTGCTTGGTAGACATTGCGCTGGTTGCCATGTTGTATAGGTGACTTCCAAGTCAGCCATATTGCTTGGGGGACATTGTGCTGGTTGCCATGTTGTATAGGTGACTTCCAAGTCAGCCATATTGCATGGGGGACATTGTGCTGGTGCCATGTTCTATAGGTGACTTCCAAGTCAGCCATATTGCATGGGGGACATTGTGCTGGTTGTCTTGTATAGGTGACTTCCAAGTCAGCCATATTGCATGGGGGACATTGTGCTGGTTGTGTTGTATAGGTGACTTCCAAATCAGCCATATTGCATGGGGGACATTGTGCTGGTTGTATTGTATAGGTGACTTCCAAGTCAGCCATATTGCATGGGGGACATTGTGCTGGTTGTATTGTATAGGTGACTTCCAAGTCAGCCATATTGCATGGGGGACATTGTGCTGGTGGCCATGTCCTATAGGTGACTTCCAAGTCAGCCATATTGCATGGGGGACATTGTGCTGGTTGTCTTGTATAGGTGACTTCCAAGTCAGCCATATTGCTTGGGGGACATTGTGCTGGTTGCCATGTCCTATAGGTGACTTCCAAGTCAGCCATATTGCATGGGGGACATTGTGCTGGTTGTCTTGTATAGGTGACTTCCAAGTCAGCCATATTGCATGGGGGACATTGTGCTGGTTGCCATGTTGTATAGGTGACTTCCAAGTCAGCCATATTGCATGGGGGACATTGTGCTGTTTGCCATGTTGTATAGGTGACTTCCAAGTGAGCCATATTGCTTGGGGGACATTGTGCTGGTTGTGTTGTATAGGTGACTTCCAAGTCAGCCATATTGCATGGGGGACATTGTGCTGGTTGTCTTGTATAGGTGACTTCCAAGTCAGCCGTGTTGCATGGGGGACATTGTGCTGGTGGCCATGTTCTATAGGTGACTTCCAAGTCAGCCATATTGCATGGGGGACATTGTGCTGGTTGCCATGTTGTATAGGTGACTTCCAAGTCAGCCATATTGCTTGGGGGACATTGTGCTGGTTGCCATGTGCTATAGGTGACTTCCAAGTGAGCCATATTGCTTGGGTGACATTGTGCTGGTTGCCATGTTATATAGGTGACTTCCAAGTCAGCCATATTGCATGGGGAACATTGTGCTGGTGGCCATGTTCTATAGGTGACTTCCAAGTCAGCCACATTGCATGGGGGACATTGTGCTGGTTTCTTGTATAGGTGACTTCCAAGTCAACCATATTGCATTAGGGACATTGTGCTGGTTGCCATGTTGTATAGGTGACTTCCAAGTCAACCATATTGCATGGGGGACATTGTGCTGGTTGCCATGTTGTATAGGTGACTTCCAAGTCAGCCATATTGCATGGGGGACATTGTGCTGGATGCCATGTTGTATAGGTGACTTCCAAGTGAGCCATATTGCATGGGGGACATTGTGCTGGTTGTGTTGTATAGGTGACTTCCAAGTGAGCAATATTGCATGGGGGACATTGTGCTGGTTGTGTTGTATAGGTGACTTCCAAGTCAACCATATTGCATGGGGGACATTGTGCTGGTTGTATTGTATAGGTGACTTCCAATTCAGCCATATTGCATGGGGGACATTGTGCTGGTTGTATTGTATAGGTGACTTCCAAGTGAGCCATATTGCTTGTGGGACATTGTGCTGGTGGCCATGTTCTATAGGTGACTTCCAAGCCAGACATATTGCATGGGGGACATTGTGCTGGTTGCCATGTCCTATAGGTGACTTCCAAGTCAGCCATATTGCATGGGGGACATTGTGCTGGTTGCCTTGTTGTATAGGTGACTTCCAAGTGAGCCATATTGCTTGGGGGACATTGTGCTGGTTGTGTTGTATAGGTGACTTCCAAGTCAGCCATATTGCATGGGGGACATTGTGCTGGTTGTCTTGTATAGGTGACTTCCAAGTCAGCCGTGTTGCATGGGGGACATTGTGCTGGTTGTATTGTATAGGTGACTTCCAAGTCAGCCATATTGCATGGGGGACATTGTGCTGGTGGCCATGTTGTAAAGGTGACTTCCAAGTCAGCCATATTGCATGGGGGACATTGTGCTCTTTGCCATGTTGTATAGGTGACTTCCAAGTCAGCCATATTGCATGGGGGACATTGTGCTGGTTGCCATGTTGTATAGGTGACTTACAAGTCAGCCATATTGCATGGGGGACATTGTGCTGGTTGCCATGTCCTATAGGTGACTTCCAAGTCAGCCATATTGCATGGGGGAAATTGTGCTGGTTGTCTTGTATAGGTGACTTTTAAGTCAGCCACATTGCTTGGGGGACATTGTGCTGGTTGCCATGTTCTATAGGTGACTTCCAAGTCAGCCATATTGCTTGGTAGACATTGCGCTGGTTGCCATGTTGTATAGGTGACTTCCAAGTCAGCCATATTGCTTGGGGGACATTGTGCTGGTTGCCATGTTGTATAGGTGACTTCCAAGTCAGCCATATTGCATGGGGGACATTGTGCTGGTGCCATGTTCTATAGGTGACTTCCAAGTCAGCCACATTGCATGGGGGACATTGTGCTGGTTTCTTGTATAGGTGACTTCCAAGTCAACCATATTGCATTAGGGACATTGTGCTGGTTGCCATGTTGTATAGGTGACTTCCAAGTGAGCCATATTGCTTGGGGGACATTGTGCTGGTTGTGTTGTATAGGTGACTTCCAAGTCAGCCATATTGCATGGGGGACATTGTGCTGGTTGTCTTGTATAGTTGACTTCCAAGTCAGCCGTGTTGCATGGGGGACATTGTGCTGGTGGCCATGTTCTATAGGTGACTTCCAAGTCAGCCATATTGCATGGGGGACATTGTGCTGGTTGCCATGTTGTATAGGTGACTTCCAAGTCAGCCATATTGCTTGGGGGACATTGTGCTGGTTGCCATGTTCTATAGGTGACTTCCAATCAGCCATATTGCATGGGGGACATTGTGCTGGTTGTGTTGTATAGGTGACTTCCAAGTCAGCCATATTGCATTGGGGACATTGTGCTGGTTGTCTTGTATAGGTGACTTCCAAGTCAGCCATATTGCATGGGGGACATTGTGCTGGTTGCCATGTTGTATAGGTGACTTCCAAGTCAGCCATATTGCATGGGGGACATTGTGCTGGTTGCCATGTTGTATAGGTGACTTCCAAGTGAGCCATATTGCTTGGGGGACATTGTGCTGGTTGTGTTGTATAGGTGACTTTCAAGTCAGCCATATTGCATGGGGGACATTGTGCTGGTTGTCTTGTATAGGTGACTTCCAAGTCAGCCGTGTTGCATGGGGGACATTGTGCTGGTGGCCATGTTCTATAGGTGACTTCCAAGTCAGCCATATTGCATGGGGGACATTGTGCTGGTTGCCATGTTGTATAGGTGACTTCCAAGTCAGCCATATTGCTTGGGGGACATTGTGCTGGTTGCCATGTTGTATAGGTGACTTCCAAGTCAGCCATATTGCATGGGGGACATTGTGCTGGTTGCCATGTTGTATAGGTGACTTACAAGTCAGCCATATTGCATGGGGGACATTGTGCTGGTTGCCATGTCCTATAGGTGACTTCCAAGTCAGCCATATTGCATGGGGGAAATTGTGCTGGTTGTCTTGTATAGGTGACTTTTAAGTCAGCCACATTGCTTGGGGGACATTGTGCTGGTTGCCATGTTCTATAGGTGACTTCCAAGTCAGCCATATTGCTTGGTAGACATTGCGCTGGTTGCCATGTTGTATAGGTGACTTCCAAGTCAGCCATATTGCTTGGGGGACATTGTGCTGGTTGCCATGTTGTATAGGTGACTTCCAAGTCAGCCATATTGCATGGGGGACATTGTGCTGGTGCCATGTTCTATAGGTGACTTCCAAGTCAGCCATATTGCATGGGGGACATTGTGCTGGTTGTCTTGTATAGGTGACTTCCAAATCAGCCATATTGCATGGGGGACATTGTGCTGGTTGTATTGTATAGGTGACTTCCAAGTCAGCCATATTGCATGGGGGACATTGTGCTGGTTGTATTGTATAGGTGACTTCCAAGTCAGCCATATTGCATGGGGGACATTGTGCTGGTGGCCATGTCCTATAGGTGACTTCCAAGTCAGCCATATTGCATGGGGGACATTGTGCTGGTTGTCTTGTATAGGTGACTTCCAAGTCAGCCATATTGCTTGGGGGACATTGTGCTGGTTGCCATGTCCTATAGGTGACTTCCAAGTCAGCCATATTGCATGGGGGACATTGTGCTGGTTGTCTTGTATAGGTGACTTCCAAGTCAGCCATATTGCATGGGGGACATTGTGCTGGTTGCCATGTTGTATAGGTGACTTCCAAGTCAGCCATATTGCATGGGGGACATTGTGCTGGTTGTATTGTATAGGTGACTTCCAAGTCAGCCGTGTTGCATGGGGGACATTGTGCTGGTTGTATTGTATAGGTGACTTCCAAGTCATATTGCATGGGGGACATTGTGCTGGTTGTATTGTATAGGTGACTTCCAAGTCAGCCATATTGCATGGGGGACATTGTGCTGGTGGCCATGTCCTATAGGTGACTTCCAAGTCAGCCATATTGCATGGGGGACATTGTGCTGGTTGTCTTGTATAGGTGACTTCCAAGTCAGCCATATTGCTTGGGGGACATTGTGCTGGTTGCCATGTCCTATAGGTGACTTCCAAGTCAGCCATATTGCATGGGGGACATTGTGCTGGTTGTCTTGTATAGGTGACTTCCAAGTCAGCCATATTGCATGGGGGACATTGTGCTGGTTGCCATGTTGTATAGGTGACTTCCAAGTCAGCCATATTGCATGGGGGACATTGTGCTGGTTGCAATGTTGTATAGGTGACTTCCAAGTGAGCCATATTGCTTGGGGGACATTGTGCTGGTTGTCTTGTATAGGTGACTTCCAAGTCAGCCATATTGCATGGGGGACATTGTGCTGGTTGCCATGTTGTATAGGTGACTTCCAAGTCAGCCATATTGCATGGGGGACATTGTGCTGGTTGCCATGTTGTATAGGTGACTTCCAAGTGAGCCATATTGCTTGGGGGACATTGTGCTGGTTGTCTTGTATAGTTGACTTCCAAGTCAGCCGTGTTGCATGGGGGACATTGTGCTGGTGGCCATGTTCTATAGGTGACTTCCAAGTCAGCCATATTGCATGGGGGACATTGTGCTGGTTGCCATGTTGTATAGGTGACTTCCAAGTCAGCCATATTGCTTGGGGGACATTGTGCTGGTTGCCATGTTCTATAGGTGACTTCCAATCAGCCATATTGCATGGGGGACATTGTGCTGGTTGTGTTGTATAGGTGACTTCCAAGTCAGCCATATTGCATGGGGGACATTGTGCTGGTTGTGTTGTATAGGTGACTTCCAAGTCAGCCATATTGCATGGGGGACATTGTGCTGGTTGTATTGCATAGGTGACTTCCAAGTCAGCCATATTGCATGGGGGACATTGTGCTGGTTGCCATGTTGTATAGGTGACTTCCAAGTCAGCCATATTGCATGGGGGACATTGTGCTGGTTGTGTTGTATAGGTGACTTCCAAATCAGCCATATTGCATGGGGAACATTGTGCTGGTTGTATTGTATAGGTGACTTCCAAGTCAGCCATATTGCATGGGGGACATTGTGCTGGTTGTCTTGTATAGGTGACTTCCAAGTCAGCCATATTGCTTGGGGGACATTGTGCTGGTTGTATTGTATAGGTGACTTCCAAGTCAGCCATATTGCATGGGGGACATTGTGCTGGTGGCCATGTTCTATAGGTGACTTCCAAGTCAGCCATATTGCATTTGGGACATTGTGCTGGTTGTCTTGTATAGGTGACTTCCAAGTCAGCCATATTGCTTGGGGGACATTGTGCTGGTTGCCATGTCCTATAGGTGACTTCCAAGTCAGCCATATTGCATTGGGGACATTGTGCTGGTTGTCTTGTATAGGTGACTTCCAAGTCAGCCATATTGCATGGGGGACATTGTGCTGGTTGCCATGTTGTATAGGTGACTTCCAAGTCAGCCATATTGCATGGGGGACATTGTGCTGGTTGCCATGTTGTATAGGTGACTTCCAAGTGAGCCATATTGCTTGGGGGACATTGTGCTGGTTGTGTTGTATAGGTGACTTTCAAGTCAGCCATATTGCATGGGGGACATTGTGCTGGTTGTCTTGTATAGGTGACTTCCAAGTCAGCCGTGTTGCATGGGGGACATTGTGCTGGTGGCCATGTTCTATAGGTGACTTCCAAGTCAGCCATATTGCATGGGGGACATTGTGCTGGTTGCCATGTTGTATAGGTGACTTCCAAGTCAGCCATATTGCTTGGGGGACATTGTGCTGGTTGCCATGTGCTATAGGTGACGTCCAAGTGAGCCATATTGCTTGGGGGACATTGTGCTGGTTGCCATGTTATATAGGTGACTTCCAAGTCAGCCATATTGCATGGGGAACATTGTGCTGGTGGCCATGTTCTATAGGTGACTTCCAAGTCAGCCACATTGCATGGGGGACATTGTGCTGGTTTCTTGTATAGGTGACTTCCAAGTCAACCATATTGCATTAGGGACATTGTGCTGGTTGCCATGTTGTATAGGTGACTTCCAAGTCAACCATATTGCATGGGGGACATTGTGCTGGTTGCCATGTTGTATAGGTGACTTCCAAGTCAGCCATATTGCATGGGGGACATTGTGCTGGATGCCATGTTGTATAGGTGACTTCCAAGTGAGCCATATTGCATGGGGGACATTGTGCTGGTTGTGTTGTATAGGTGACTTCCAAGTGAGCCATATTGCATGGGGGACATTGTGCTGGTTGTGTTGTATAGGTGACTTCCAAGTCAGCCATATTGCATGGGGGACATTGTGCTGGTTGTATTGTATAGGTGACTTCCAATTCAGCCATATTGCATGGGGGACATTGTGCTGGTTGTATTGTATAGGTGACTTCCAAGTGAGCCATATTGCTTGGGGGACATTGTGCTGGTGGCCATGTTCTATAGGTGACTTCCAAGCCAGCCATATTGCATGGTGGACATTGTGCTGGTTGCCATGTCCTATAGGTGACTTCCAAGTCAGCCATATTGCATGGGGGACATTGTGCTGGTTGCCTTGTTGTATAGGTGACTTCCAAGTGAGCCATATTGCTTGGGGGACATTGTGCTGGTTGTGTTGTATAGGTGACTTCCAAGTCAGCCATATTGCATGGGGGACATTGTGCTGGTTGTCTTGTATAGGTGACTTCCAAGTCAGCCGTGTTGCATGGGGGACATTGTGCTGGTTGTATTGTATAGGTGACTTCCAAGTCAGCCATATTGCATGGGGGACATTGTGCTGGTGGCCATGTTGTAAAGGTGACTTCCAAGTCAGCCATATTGCATGGGGGACATTGTGCTCTTTGCCATGTTGTATAGGTGACTTCCAAGTCAGCCATATTGCATGGGGGACATTGTGCTGGTTGCCATGTTGTATAGGTGACTTACAAGTCAGCCATATTGCATGGGGGACATTGTGCTGGTTGCCATGTCCTATAGGTGACTTCCAAGTCAGCCATATTGCATGGGGGAAATTGTGCTGGTTGTCTTGTATAGGTGACTTTTAAGTCAGCCACATTGCCCTGGGGGACATTGTGCTGGTTGCCATGTTCTATAGGTGACTTCCAAGTCAGCCATATTGCTTGGTAGACATTGCGCTGGTTGCCATGTTGTATAGGTGACTTCCAAGTCAGCCATATTGCTTGGGGGACATTGTGCTGGTTGCCATGTTGTATAGGTGACTTCCAAGTCAGCCATATTGCATGGGGGATATTGTGCTGGTGCCATGTTCTATAGGTGACATCCAAGTCAGCCATATTGCATGGGGGACATTGTGCTGGTTGTCTTGTATAGGTGACTTCCAAGTCAGCCATATTGCATGGGGGACATTGTGCTGGTTGTGTTGTATAGGTGACTTCCAAATCAGCCATATTGCATGGCGGACATTGTGCTGGTTGTATTGTATAGGTGACTTCCAAGTCAGCCATATTGCATGGGGGACATTGTGCTGGTTGTATTGTATAGGTGACTTCCAAGTCAGCCATATTGCATGGGGGACATTGTGCTGGTGGCCATGTCCTATAGGTGACTTCCAAGTCAGCCATATTGCATGGGGGACATTGTGCTGGTTGTCTTGTATAGGTGACTTCCAAGTCAGCCATATTGCTTGGGGGACATTGTGCTGGTTGTATTGTATAGGTGACTTCCAAGTCAGCCATATTGCATGGGGGACATTGTGCTGGTTGCCATGTTGTATAGGTGACTTCCAAGTCAGCCATATTGCATGGGGGACATTGTGCTGGTGGCCATGTTCTATAGGTGACTTCCAAGTCAGCCATATTGCATTTGGGACATTGTGCTGGTTGTCTTGTATAGGTGACGTCCAAGTCAGCCATATTGCATGGGGGACATTGTGCTGGTTGTGTTGTATAGGTGACTTCCAAATCAGCCATATTGCATGGGGGACATTGTGCTGGTTGTATTGTATAGGTGACTTCCAAGTCAGCCATATTGCATGGGGGACATTGTGCTGGTTGTCTTGTATAGGTGACTTCCAAGTCAGCCATATTGGATGGGGGACATTGTGCTGGTTGTATTGTATAGGTGACTTCCAAGTCAGCCATATTGCATGGGGGACATTGTGCTGGTTGCCATGTTGTATAGGTGACTTCCAAGTCAGCCATATTGCATGGGGGACATTGTGCTGGTGGCCATTTTCTATAGGTGACTTCCAAGTCAGCCATATTGCATTTGGGACATTGTGCTGGTTGTATTGTATAGGTGACTTCCAAGTCAGCCATACTGCATGGGGGACATTGTGCTGGTTGTATTGTATAGGTGACTTCCAAGTGAGCCATTTTGCTTGGGGGACATTGTGCTGGTGGCCATGTTCTATAGGTGACTTCCAAGTCAGCCATATTGCATGGGGGACATTGTGCTGGTTGCCATGTCCTATAGGTGACTTCCAAGTCGGCCATATTGCAAGGGGGACATTGTGCTGGTTGTCTTGTATAGGTGACTTCCAAGTCAGCCATATTGCTTGGGGGACATTGTGCTGGTTGCCATGTTCTATAGGTGACTTCCAAGTCAGCCATATTGCTTGGTGGACATTGTGCTGGTGGCCATGTTCTATAGGTGACTTCCAAGTCAGCCATATTGCTTGGGGGACATTGTGCTGGTTGCCAGGTTGTATAGGTGACTTTCAAGTCAGCCATATTGCATGGGGGACATTGTGCTGGTGGCCATGTTCTATAGGTGACTTCCAAGTCAGCCATATTGCATGGGGGACATTGTGCTGGTTGCCATGTTGTATAGGTGACTTCCAAGTCAGCCATATTGCATGGGGGACATTGTGCTGGTGGCCATGTTCTATAGGTGACTTCCATGTCAGCCATATTGCATGGGGGACATTGTGCTGGTTGTCTTGTATAGGTGACTTCCAAGTCAGCCATATTGCTTGGGGGACATTGTGCTGGTTGTATTGTATAGGTGACTTCCAAGTCAGCCATATTGCATGGGGGACATTGTGCTGGTTGCCATGTTGTATAGGTGACTTCCAAGTCAGCCATATTGCATGGGGGACATTGTGCTGGTGGCCATGTTCTATAGGTGACTTCCAAGTCAGCCACATTGCATGGGGGACATTGTGCTGGTTTCTTGTATAGGTGACTTCCAAGTCAGCCATATTGCATGGGGGACATTGTGCTGGTTGCCATGTTGTATAGATGACTTCAAAGTCAGCCATATTGCATGGGGGACATTGTGCTGGTTGCCATGTTGTATAGGTGACTTCCAAGTCAGCCATATTGCATGGAGGACATTGTGCTGGATGCCATGTTGTATAGGTGACTTCCAAGTGAGCCATATTGCATGGGGGACATTGTGCTGGTTGTGTTGTATAGGTGACTTCCAAGTCAGCCATATTGCATGGGGGACATTGTGCTGGTTGTGTTGTATAGGTGACTTCCAAGTCAGCCATATTGCATGGGGGACATTGTGTTGGTTGTATTGTATAGGTGACTTCCAAGTCAGCCATATTGCATGGGGGACATTGTGCTGGTTGTATTGTATAGGTGACTTCCAAGTGAGCCATATTGTTTGGGGGACATTGTGCTGGTGGCCATGTTCTATAGGTGACTTCCAAGTCAGCCATATTGCATGGGGGACATTGTGCTGGTTGCCATGTCCTATAGGTGACTTCCAAGTCAGCCATATTGCTTGGGGGACATTGTGCTGGTTGCCATGTTGTATAGGTGACTTCCAAGTCAGCCATATTGCATGGGGGACATTGTGCTGGTTGTCTTGTATAGGTGACTTCCAAGTGAGCCATATTGCATGGGGGACATTGTGCTGGTTGCCATGTTCTATAGGTGACTTCCAAGTCAGCCATATTGCATGGGGGACATTGTGCTGGTTGTCTTGTATAGGTGACTTCCAAGTCAGCCATATTGCATGGGGGACATTGTGCTGGTTGTATTGTATAGGTGACTTCCAAGTCAGCCATATTGCATGGGGGACATTGTGCTGGTTGTGTTGTATAGGTGACTTCCAAGTCAGCCATATTGCATGGGGGCCATTGTGCTGGTTGTATTGTATAGGTGACTTCCAAGTCAGCCATATTGCATGGGGGACATTGTGCTGGTTGTATTGTATAGGTGACTTCCAAGTGAGCCATATTGTTTGGGGGACATTGTGCTGGTGGCCATGTTCTATACGTGACTTCCAAGTCAGCCATATTGCATGGGGGACATTGTGCTGGTTGCCATGTTCTATAGGTGATTTCTAAGTCAGCCATATTGCTTGGGGGACATTGTGCTGGTTGCCATGTTGTATAGGTGACTTCCAAGTCAGCCATATTGCATGAGGGACATTGTGCTGGTGGCCATGTTCTATAGGTGACTTCCAAGTCAGCCATATTGCATGGGGGACATTGTGCTGGTTGTGTTGTATAGGTGACTTCCAAATCAGCCATATTGCATGGGGGACATTGTGCTGGTTGTATTGTATAGGTGACTTCCAAGTCAGCCATATTGCATGGGGGACATTGTGCTGGTTGTATTGTATAGGTGACTTCCAAGTCAGCCATATTGCATGGGGGACATTGTGCTGGTGGCCATGTCCTATAGGTGACTTCCAAGTCAGCCATATTGCATGGGGGACATTGTGCTGGTTGTCTTGTATAGGTGACTTCCAAGTCAGCCATATTGCTTGGGGGACATTGTGCTGGTTGTATTGTATAGGTGACTTCCAAGTCAGCCATATTGCATGGGGGACATTGTGCTGGTTGCCATGTTGTATAGGTGACTTCCAAGTCAGCCATATTGCATGGGGGACATTGTGCTGGTGGCCATGTTCTATAGGTGACTTCCAAGTCAGCCATATTGCATTTGGGACATTGTGCTGGTTGTCTTGTATAGGTGACTTCCAAGTCAGCCATATTGCATGGGGGACATTGTGCTGGTTGTGTTGTATAGGTGACTTCCAAATCAGCCATATTGCATGTGGGACATTGTGCTGGTTGTATTGTATAGGTGACTTCCAAGTCAGCCATATTGCATGGGGGACATTGTGCTGGTTGTCTTGTATAGGTGACTTCCAAGTCAGCCATATTGGATGGGGGACATTGTGCTGGTTGTATTGTATAGGTGACTTCCAAGTCAGCCATATTGCATGGGGGACATTGTGCTGGTTGCCATGTTGTATAGGTGACTTCCAAGTCAGCCATATTGCATGGGGGACATTGTGCTGGTGGCCATGTTCTATAGGTGACTTCCAAGTCAGCCATATTGCATTTGGGACATTGTGCTGGTTGTATTGTATAGGTGACTTCCAAGTCAGCCATATTGCATGGGGGACATTGTGCTGGTTGTATTGTATAGGTGACTTCCAAGTGAGCCATGTTGCTTGGGGGACATTGTGCTGGTGGCCATGTTCTATAGGTGACTTCCAAGTCAGCCATATTGCATGGGGGACATTGTGCTGGTTGCCATGTCCTATAGGTGACTTCCAAGTCGGCCATATTGCAAGCGGGACATTGTGCTGGTTGTCTTGTATAGGTGACTTCCAAGTCAGCCATATTGCTTGGGGGACATTGTGCTGGTTGCCATGTTCTATAGGTGACTTCCAAGTCAGCCATATTGCTTGGTTGACATTGTGCTGGTGGCCATGTTCTATAGGTGACTTCCAAGTCAGCCATATTGCTTGGGGGACATTGTGCTGGTTGCCATGTTGTAAAGGTGACTTTCAAGTCAGCCATATTGCATGGGGGACATTGTGCTGGTGGCCATGTTCTATAGGTGACTTCCAAGTCAGCCATATTGCATGGGGGACATTGTGCTGGTTGCCATGTTGTATAGGTGACTTCCAAGTCAGCCATATTGCATGGGGGACATTGTGCTGGTGGCCATGTTCTATAGGTGACTTCCAAGTCAGCCATATTGCATGGGGGACATTGTGCTGGTTGTCTTGTATAGGTGACTTCCAAGTCAGCCATATTGCTTGGGGGACATTGTGCTGGTTGTATTGTATAGGTGACTTCCAAGTCAGCCATATTGCATGGGGAACATTGTGCTGGTTGCCATGTTGTATAGGTGACTTCCAAGTCAGCCATATTGCATGGGGGACATTGTGCTGGTGGCCATGTTCTATAGGTGACTTCCAAGTCAGCCACATTGCATGGGGGACATTGTGCTGGTTTCTTGTATAGGTGACTTCCAAGTCAGCCATATTGCATGGGGGACATTGTGCTGGTTGCCATGTTGTATAGGTGACTTCCAAGTCAGCCATATTGCATGGGGGATATTGTGCTGGTTGCCATGTTGTATAGGTGACTTCCAAGTCAGCCATATTGCATGGGTGACATTGTGCTGGATGCCATGTTGTATAGGTGACTTCCAAGTGAGCCATATTGCATGGGGGACATTGTGCTGGTTGTGTTGTATAGGTGACTTCCAAGTCAGCCATATTGCATGGGGGACATTGTGCTGGTTGTGTTGTATAGGTGACTTCCAAGTCAGCCATATTGCATGGGGGACATTGTGCTGGTTGTATTGTATAGGTGACTTCCAAGTCAGCCATATTGCATGGGCGACATTGTGCTGGTTGTATTGTATAGGTGACTTCCAAGTGAGCCATATTGTTTGGGGGACATTGTGCTGGTGGCCATGTTCTATAGGTGACTTCCAAGTCAGCCATATTGCATGGGGGACATTGTGCTGGTTGCCATGTCCTATAGGTGACTTCCAAGTCAGCCATATTGCATGGGGGACATTGTGCTGGTTGCCATGTTGTATAGGTGACTTCCAAGTGAGCCATATTGCTTGGGGGACATTGTGCTGGTTGTGTTGTATAGGTGACTTCCAAGTCAGCCATATTGCATGGGGGACATTGTGCTGGTTGTCTTGTATAGGTGACTTCCAAGTCAGCCGTGTTGCATGGGGGACATTGTGCTGGTTGTGTTGTATAGGTGACTTCCAAGTCAGCCATATTGCATGGG
The DNA here is from genome assembly GCF_048934315.1 of Petromyzon marinus. Lineage (NCBI taxonomy): Eukaryota > Metazoa > Chordata > Hyperoartia > Petromyzontiformes > Petromyzontidae > Petromyzon > Petromyzon marinus. The sequence continues at coordinate 6,965,446 of NW_027423002.1, forward strand.
GGACATTGTGCTGGCGGCCATGTTGTAAAGGTGACTTCCAAGTCAGCCATATTGCATGGGGGACATTGTGCTGGTTGCCATGTTGTATAGGTGACTTCCAAGTCAGCCACATTGCATGGGGGACATTGTGCTGGTTGCCATGTTGTATAGGTGACTTACAAGTCAGCCATATTGCTTGGGGGACATTGTGCTGGTTGTATTGTATAGGTGACTTCCAAGTCAGCCATATTGCATGGGGGACATTGTGCTGGTTGCCATGTTGTATAGGTGACTTCCAAGTCAGCCATATTGCATGGGGGACATTGTGCTGGTGGCCATGTTCTATAGGTGACTTCCAAGTCAGCCATATTGCATTTGGGACATTGTGTTGGTTGTCTTGTATAGGTGACTTCCAAGTCAGCCATATTGCATGGGGGACATTGTGCTGGTTGTGTTGTATAGGTGACTTCCAAATCAGCCATATTGCATGTGGGACATTGTGCTGGTTGTATTGTATAGGTGACTTCCAAGTCAGCCATATTGCATGGGGGACATTGTGCTGGTTGTCTTGTATAGGTGACTTCCAAGTCAGCCATATTGGATGGGGGACATTGTGCTGGTTGTATTGTATAGGTGACTTCCAAGTCAGCCATATTGCATGGGGGACATTGTGCTGGTTGCCATGTTGTATAGGTGACTTCCAAGTCAGCCATATTGCATGGGGGACATTGTGCTGGTGGCCATGTTCTATAGGTGACTTCCAAGTCAGCCATATTGCATTTGGGACATTGTGCTGGTTGTATTGTATAGGTGACTTCCAAGTCAGCCATATTGCATGGGGGACATTGTGCTGGTTGTATTGTATAGGTGACTTCCAAGTGAGCCATGTTGCTTGGGGGACATTGTGCTGGTGGCCATGTTCTATAGGTGACTTCCAAGTCAGCCATATTGCATGGGGGACATTGTGCTGGTTGCCATGTCCTATAGGTGACTTCCAAGTCGGCCATATTGCAAGCGGGACATTGTGCTGGTTGTCTTGTATAGGTGACTTCCAAGTCAGCCATATTGCTTGGGGGACATTGTGCTGGTTGCCATGTTCTATAGGTGACTTCCAAGTCAGCCATATTGCTTGGTTGACATTGTGCTGGTGGCCATGTTCTATAGGTGACTTCCAAGTCAGCCATATTGCTTGGGGGACATTGTGCTGGTTGCCATGTTGTAAAGGTGACTTTCAAGTCAGCCATATTGCATGGGGGACATTGTGCTGGTGGCCATGTTCTATAGGTGACTTCCAAGTCAGCCATATTGCATGGGGGACATTGTGCTGGTTGCCATGTTGTATAGGTGACTTCCAAGTCAGCCATATTGCATGGGGGACATTGTGCTGGTGGCCATGTTCTATAGGTGACTTCCAAGTCAGCCATATTGCATGGGGGACATTGTGCTGGTTGTCTTGTATAGGTGACTTCCAAGTCAGCCATATTGCTTGGGGGACATTGTGCTGGTTGTATTGTATAGGTGACTTCCAAGTCAGCCATATTGCATGGGGAACATTGTGCTGGTTGCCATGTTGTATAGGTGACTTCCAAGTCAGCCATATTGCATGGGGGACATTGTGCTGGTGGCCATGTTCTATAGGTGACTTCCAAGTCAGCCACATTGCATGGGGGACATTGTGCTGGTTTCTTGTATAGGTGACTTCCAAGTCAGCCATATTGCATGGGGGACATTGTGCTGGTTGCCATGTTGTATAGGTGACTTCCAAGTCAGCCATATTGCATGGGGGATATTGTGCTGGTTGCCATGTTGTATAGGTGACTTCCAAGTCAGCCATATTGCATGGGTGACATTGTGCTGGATGCCATGTTGTATAGGTGACTTCCAAGTGAGCCATATTGCATGGGGGACATTGTGCTGGTTGTGTTGTATAGGTGACTTCCAAGTCAGCCATATTGCATGGGGGACATTGTGCTGGTTGTGTTGTATAGGTGACTTCCAAGTCAGCCATATTGCATGGGGGACATTGTGCTGGTTGTATTGTATAGGTGACTTCCAAGTCAGCCATATTGCATGGGCGACATTGTGCTGGTTGTATTGTATAGGTGACTTCCAAGTGAGCCATATTGTTTGGGGGACATTGTGCTGGTGGCCATGTTCTATAGGTGACTTCCAAGTCAGCCATATTGCATGGGGGACATTGTGCTGGTTGCCATGTCCTATAGGTGACTTCCAAGTCAGCCATATTGCATGGGGGACATTGTGCTGGTTGCCATGTTGTATAGGTGACTTCCAAGTGAGCCATATTGCTTGGGGGACATTGTGCTGGTTGTGTTGTATAGGTGACTTCCAAGTCAGCCATATTGCATGGGGGACATTGTGCTGGTTGTCTTGTATAGGTGACTTCCAAGTCAGCCGTGTTGCATGGGGGACATTGTGCTGGTTGTGTTGTATAGGTGACTTCCAAGTCAGCCATATTGCATGGGGGACATTGTGCTGGCGGCCATGTTGTAAAGGTGACTTCCAAGTCAGCCATATTGCATGGGGGACATTGTGCTGGTTGCCATGTTGTATAGGTGACTTCCAAGTCAGCCACATTGCATGGGGGACATTGTGCTGGTTGCCATGTTGTATAGGTGACTTACAAGTCAGCCATATTGCATGGGGGACATTGTGCTGCTTGCCATGTCCTATAGGTGACTTCCAAGTCAGCCATATTGCATGGGGGAAATTGTGCTGGTTGTCTTGTATAGGTGACTTTTAAGTCAGCCATATTGCTTGGGGGACATTGTGCTGGTTGCCATGTTCTATAGGTGACTTCCAAGTCAGCCAAATTGCTTGGGGGACATTGTGCTGGTTGCCATGTTGTATAGGTGACTTCCAAGTCAGCCATATTGCTTGGGGGACATTGTGCTGTTTGCCATGTTGTATTGGTGACTTCCAAGTCAGCCATATTGCATGGGGGACATTGTGCTGGTGGCCATGTTCTATAGGTGACTTCCAAGTCAGCCATATTGCATGGGGGACATTGTGCTGGTTGCCATGTTGTATAGGTGACTTCCAAGTCAGCCATATTGCATGGGGGACATTGTGCTGGTGGCCTTGTTCTATAGGTGACTTCGAAGTCAGCCATATTGCATGGGGGACATTGTGCTGGTTGTCTTGTATAGGTGACTTCCAAGTCAGCCATATTGCTTGGGGGACATTGTGCTGGTTGTATTGTATAGGTGACTTCCAAGTCAGCCATATTGCATGGGGAACATTGTGCTGGTTGCCATGTTGTATAGGTGACTTCCAAGTCAGCCATATTGCATGGGGGACATTGTGCTGGTGGCCATGTTCTATAGGTGACTTCCAAGTCAGCCACATTGCATGGGGGACATTGTGCTGGTTTCTTGTATAGGTGACTTCCAAGTCAGCCATATTGCATGGGGGACATTGTGCTGGTTGCCATGTTGTATAGGTGACTTCCAAGTCAGCCATATTGCATGGGGGACATTGTGCTGGTTGCCATGTTGTATAGGTGACTTCCAAGTCAGCCATATTGCATGGGTGACATTGTGCTGGATGCCATGTTGTATAGGTGACTTCCAAGTGAGCCATATTGCATGGGGGACATTGTGCTGGTTGTGTTGTATAGGTGACTTCCAAGTCAGCCATATTGCATGGGGGACATTGTGCTGGTTGTGTTGTATAGGTGACTTCCAAGTCAGCCATATTGCATGGGGGACATTGTGCTGGTTGTATTGTATAGGTGACTTCCAAGTCAGCCATATTGCATGGGCGACATTGTGCTGGTTGTATTGTATAGGTGACTTCCAAGTGAGCCATATTGTTTGGGGGACATTGTGCTGGTGGCCATGTTCTATAGGTGACTTCCAAGTCAGCCATATTGCATGGGGGACATTGTGCTGGTTGCCATGTCCTATAGGTGACTTCCAAGTCAGCCATATTGCATGGGGGACATTGTGCTGGTTGCCATGTTGTATAGGTGACTTCCAAGTGAGCCATATTGCTTGGGGGACATTGTGCTGGTTGTGTTGTATAGGTGACTTCCAAGTCAGCCATATTGCATGGGGGACATTGTGCTGGTTGTCTTGTATAGGTGACTTCCAAGTCAGCCGTGTTGCATGGGGGACATTGTGCTGGTTGTGTTGTATAGGTGACTTCCAAGTCAGCCATATTGCATGGGGGACATTGTGCTGGCGGCCATGTTGTAAAGGTGACTTCCAAGTCAGCCATATTGCATGGGGGACATTGTGCTGGTTGCCATGTTGTATAGGTGACTTCCAAGTCAGCCACATTGCATGGGGGACATTGTGCTGGTTGCCATGTTGTATAGGTGACTTACAAGTCAGCCATATTGCATGGGGGACATTGTGCTGCTTGCCATGTCCTATAGGTGACTTCCAAGTCAGCCATATTGCATGGGGGAAATTGTGCTGGTTGTCTTGTATAGGTGACTTTTAAGTCAGCCATATTGCTTGGGGGACATTGTGCTGGTTGCCATGTTCTATAGGTGACTTCCAAGTCAGCCACATTGCATGGGGGACATTGTGCTGGTTTCTTGTATAGGTGACTTCCAAGTCAGCCATATTGCATGGGGGACATTGTGCTGGTTGCCATGTTGTATAGGTGACTTCCAAGTCAGCCATATTGCATGGGGGACATTGTGCTGGTTGCCATGTTGTATAGGTGACTTCCAAGTCAGCCATATTGCATGGGTGACATTGTGCTGGATGCCATGTTGTATAGGTGACTTCCAAGTGAGCCATATTGCATGGGGGACATTGTGCTGGTTGTGTTGTATAGGTGACTTCCAAGTCAGCCATATTGCATGGGGGACATTGTGCTGGTTGTGTTGTATAGGTGACTTCCAAGTCAGCCATATTGCATGGGGGACATTGTGCTGGTTGTATTGTATAGGTGACTTCCAAGTCAGCCATATTGCATGGGCGACATTGTGCTGGTTGTATTGTATAGGTGACTTCCAAGTGAGCCATATTGTTTGGGGGACATTGTGCTGGTGGCCATGTTCTATAGGTGACTTCCAAGTCAGCCATATTGCATGGGGGACATTGTGCTGGTTGCCATGTCCTATAGGTGACTTCCAAGTCAGCCATATTGCATGGGGGACATTGTGCTGGTTGCCATGTTGTATAGGTGACTTCCAAGTGAGCCATATTGCTTGGGGGACATTGTGCTGGTTGTGTTGTATAGGTGACTTCCAAGTCAGCCATATTGCATGGGGGACATTGTGCTGGTTGTCTTGTATAGGTGACTTCCAAGTCAGCCGTGTTGCATGGGGGACATTGTGCTGGTTGTGTTGTATAGGTGACTTCCAAGTCAGCCATATTGCATGGGGGACATTGTGCTGGCGGCCATGTTGTAAAGGTGACTTCCAAGTCAGCCATATTGCATGGGGGACATTGTGCTGGTTGCCATGTTGTATAGGTGACTTCCAAGTCAGCCACATTGCATGGGGGACATTGTGCTGGTTGCCATGTTGTATAGGTGACTTACAAGTCAGCCATATTGCATGGGGGACATTGTGCTGCTTGCCATGTCCTATAGGTGACTTCCAAGTCAGCCATATTGCATGGGGGAAATTGTGCTGGTTGTCTTGTATAGGTGACTTTTAAGTCAGCCATATTGCTTGGGGGACATTGTGATGGTTGCCATGTTCTATAGGTGACTTCCAAGTCAGCCAAATTGCTTGGGGGACATTGTGCTGGTTGCCATGTTGTATAGGTGACTTCCAAGTCAGCCATATTGCTTGGGGGACATTGTGCTGTTTGCCATGTTGTATTGGTGACTTCCAAGTCAGCCATATTGCATGGGGGACATTGTGCTGGTGGCCATGTTCTATAGGTGACTTCCAAGTCAGCCATATTGCATGGGGGACATTGTGCTGGTTGCCATGTTGTATAGGTGACTTCCAAGTCAGCCATATTGCATGGGGGACATTGTGCTGGTGGCCTTGTTCTATAGGTGACTTCGAAGTCAGCCATATTGCATGGGGGACATTGTGCTGGTTGTCTTGTATAGGTGACTTCCAAGTCAGCCATATTGCTTGGGGGACATTGTGCTGGTTGTATTGTATAGGTGACTTCCAAGTCAGCCATATTGCATGGGGAACATTGTGCTGGTTGCCATGTTGTATAGGTGACTTCCAAGTCAGCCATATTGCATGGGGGACATTGTGCTGGTGGCCATGTTCTATAGGTGACTTCCAAGTCAGCCACATTGCATGGGGGACATTGTGCTGGTTTCTTGTATAGGTGACTTCCAAGTCAGCCATATTGCATGGGGGACATTGTGCTGGTTGCCATGTTGTATAGGTGACTTCCAAGTCAGCCATATTGCATGGGGGACATTGTGCTGGTTGCCATGTTGTATAGGTGACTTCCAAGTCAGCCATATTGCATGGGTGACATTGTGCTGGATGCCATGTTGTATAGGTGACTTCCAAGTGAGCCATATTGCATGGGGGACATTGTGCTGGTTGTGTTGTATAGGTGACTTCCAAGTCAGCCATATTGCATGGGGGACATTGTGCTGGTTGTGTTGTATAGGTGACTTCCAAGTCAGCCATATTGCATGGGGGACATTGTGCTGGTTGTATTGTATAGGTGACTTCCAAGTCAGCCATATTGCATGGGGGACATTGTGCTGGTTGTATTGTATAGGTGACTTCCAAGTGAGCCATATTGTTTGGGGGACATTGTGCTGGTGGCCATGTTCTATAGGTGACTTCCAAGTCAGCCATATTGCATGGGGGACATTGTGCTTTTTGCCATGTCCTATAGGTGACTTCCAAGTCAGCCATATTGCATGGGGGACATTGTGCTGGTTGCCATGTTGTATAGGTGACTTCCAAGTGAGCCATATTGCTTGGGGGACATTGTGCTGGTTGTGTTGTATAGGTGACTTCCAAGTCAGCCATATTGCATGGGGGACATTGTGCTGGTTGCCAAGTTGTATAGGTGACTTACAAGTCAGCCATATTGCATGGGGGACATTGTGCTGCTTGCCATGTCCTATAGGTGACTTCCAAGTCAGCCATATTGCATGGGGGAAATTGTGCTGGTTGTCTTGTATAGGTGACTTTTAAGTCAGCCATATTGCTTGGGGGACATTGTGCTGGTTGCCATGTTCTATAGGTGACTTCCAAGTCAGCCAAATTGCTTGGGGGACATTGTGCTGGTTGCCATGTTGTATAGGTGACTTCCAAGTCAGCCATATTGCTTGGGGGACATTGTGCTGGTTGCCATGTTGTATTGGTGACTTCCAAGTCAGCCATATTGCATGGGGGACATTGTGCTGGTGGCCATGTTCTATAGGTGACTTCCAAGTCAGCCATATTGCATGGGGGACATTGTGCTGGTTGTCTTGTATAGGTGACTTCCAAGTCAGCCATATTGCATGGGGGACATTGTGCTGGTTGTGTTGTATAGGTGACTTCCAAATCAGCCATATTGCATGGGGGACATTGTGCTGGTTGTATTGTATAGGTGACTTCCAAGTCAGCCATATTGCATGCGGGACATTGTGCTGGTTGTATTGTATAGGTGACTTCCAAGTCAGCCATATTGCATGGGGGACATTGTACTGGTGGCCATGTCCTATAGGTGACTTCCAAGTCAGCCATATTGCATGGGGGACATTGTGCTGGTTGTCTTGTATAGGTGACTTCCAAGTCAGCCATATTGCTTGGGGGACATTGTGCTGGTTGTATTATATAGGTGACTTCCAAGTCAGCCATATTGCATGGGGGACATTGTGCTGGTTGCCATGTTGTATAGGTGACTTCCAAGTCAGCCATATTGCATGGGGGACATTGTGCTGGTGGCCATGTTCTATAGGTGACTTCCAAGTCAGCCATATTGCATTTGGGACATTGTGCTGGTTGTCTTGTATAGGTGACTTCCAAGTCAGCCATATTGCATGGGGGACATTGTGCTGGTTGTGTTGTATAGGTGACTTCCAAATCAGCCATATTGGATGGGGGACATTGTGCTGGTTGTATTGTATAGGTGACTTCCAAGTCAGCCATATTGCATGGGGGACATTGTGCTGGTTGTATTGTATAGGTGACTTCCAAGTGAGCCATATTGCTTGGGGGACATTGTGCTGGTGGCCATGTTCTATAGGTGAATTCCAAGTCAGCCATATTGCATGGGGGACATTGTGCTGGTTGCCATGTCCTATAGGTGACTACCAAGTCAGCCATATTGCATGGGGGACATTGTGCTGGTTTTCTTGTATAGGTGACTTCCAATTTAGCCATATTGCTTGGGGGACATTGTGCTGGTTGCCATGTTCTATAGGTGACTTCCAAGTCAGCCATATTGCTTGGGGGACATTGTGCTGGTGGCCATGTTCTATAGGTGACTTCCAAGTCAGCCATATTGCTTGGGGGACATTGTGCTGGTGGCCATGTTCTATAGGTGACTTCCAAGTCAGCCATATTGCATGGGGGACATTGTGCTGGTTGCCATGTTGTATAGGTGACTTCCAAGTCAGCCATATTGCATGGGGGACATTGTGCTGGTGGCCATGTTCTATGGGTGACTTCCAAGTCAGCCATATTGCATGGGGGACATTGTGCTGGTTGTCTTGTATAGGTGCCTTCCAAGTCAGCCATATTGCATGGGGGACATTGTGCTGGTTGTATTGTATAGGTGACTTCCAAGTCAGCCATATTGCATGGGGGACATTGTGCTGGTTGCCATGTTGTATAGGTGACTTCCAAGTCAGCCATATTGCATGGGGGACATTGTGCTGGTGGCCATGTTCTATAGGTGACTTCCAAGTCAGCCATATTGCATGGGGGACATTGTGCTGGTTGTCTTGTATAGGTGACTTCCAAGTCAGCCATATTGCATGGGGGACATTGTGCTGGTGGCCATGTCCTATAGGTGACTTCCAAGTCAGCCATATTGCATGGGGGACATTGTGCTGGTTGTCTTGTATAGGTGACTTCCAAGTCAGCCATATTGCTTGGGGGACATTGTGCTGGTTGTATTGTATAGGTGACTTCCAAGTCAGCCATATTGCATGGGGGACATTGTGCTGGTTGCCATGTTGTATAGGTGACTTCCAAGTCAGCCATATTGCATGGGGGACATTGTGCTGGTGGCCATGTTCTATAGGTGACTTCCAAGTCAGCCATATTGCATTTGGGACATTGTGCTGGTTGTCTTGTATAGGTGACTTCCAAGTCAGCCATATTGCATGGGGACATTGTGCTGGTTGTGTTGTATAGGTGACTTCCAAATCAGCCATATTGCATGGGGGACATTGTGCTGGTTGTATTGTATAGGTGACTTCCAAGTCAGCCATATTGCATGGGGGACATTGTGCTGGTTGTCTTGTATAGCTGACTTCCAAGTCAGCCATATTGCTTGGGGGACATTGTGCTGGTTGTATTGTATAGGTGACTTCCAAGACAGCCATATTGCATGGGGGACATTGTGCTGGTTGCCATGTTGTATAGGTGACTTCCAAGTCAGCCATATTGCATGGGGGACATTGTGCTGGTGGCCATGTTCTATAGGTGACTTCCAAGTCAGCCATATTGCATTTGGGACATTGTGCTGGTTGTATTGTATAGGTGACTTCCAAGTCAGCCATATTGCATGGGGGACATTGTGCTGGTTGTATTGTATAGGTGACTTCCAAGTGAGCCATATTGCTTGGGGGACATTGTGCGGGTGGCCATGTTCTATAGGTGACTTCCAAGTCAGCCATATTGCATGGGGGACATTGTGCTGGTTGCCATGTCCTATAGGTGACTTCCAAGTCAGCCATATTGCATGGGGGACATTATGCTGGTTGTCTTGTATAGGTGACTTCCAAGTCAGCCATATTGCTTGGGGACATTGTGCTGGTTGCCATGTTCTATAGGTGACTTCCAAGTCAGCCATATTGCTTGGGGGACATTGTGCTGGTGGCCATGTTCTCTAGGTGACTTCCAAGTCAGCCATATTGCTTGGGGGACATTGTGCTGGTTGCCATGTTGTATAGGTGACTTCCAAGTCAGCCATATTGCATGGGGGACATTGTGCTGGTGGCCATGTTCTATAGGTGACTTCCAAGTCAGCCATATTGCATTGGGGACATTGTGCTGGTTGCCATGTTGTATAGGTGACTTCCAAGTCAGCCATATTGCATGGGGGACATTGTGCTGGTTGTTTTGTATAGGTGACTTCCAAGTCAGCCATATTGCATGGGGGACATTGTGCTGGTTGTCATGTCCTATAGGTGACTTCCAAGTCAGCCATATTGCATGGGGGAAATTGTGCTGGTTGTCTTGTATAGGTGACTTCCAAGTCAGCCATATTGCTTGGGGGACATTGTGCTGGTTGCCATGTTCTAAAGGTGACTTCCAAGTCAGCCATATTGCATGGGGGACATTGTGCTGGTGGCCATGTTCTATAGGTGACTTCCAAGTCAGCCATATTGCATGGGGGACATTGTGCTGGTTGTCTTGTATAGGTGACTTCCAAGTTAGCCATATTGCATGGGGGACATTGTGCTGGTGGCCATGTTCTATAGGTGACTTCCAAGTCAGCCATATTGCTTGGGGGACATTGTGCTGGTTGTATTGTATAGGTGACTTCCAATTCAGCCATATTGCATGGGGGACATTGTGCTGGTTGCCATGTTGTATAGGTGACTTCCAAGTGAGCCATATTGCTTGGGGGACATTGTGCTGGTTGTGTTGTATAGGTGACTTCCAAGTCAGCCATATTGCATTTGGGACATTGTGCTGGTTGTCTTGTATAGGTGACTTCCAAGACAGCCATATTGCATGGGGGACATTGTGCTGGTTGCCATGTTGTATAGGTGACTTCCAAGTCAGCCATATTGCATGGGGGACATTGTGCTGGTGGCCATGTTCTATAGGTGACTTCCAAGTCAGCCATATTGCATTTGGGACATTGTGCTGGTTGTATTGTATAGGTGACTTCCAAGTCAGCCATATTGCATGGGGGACATTGTGCTGGTTGTATTGTATAGGTGACTTCCAAGTGAGCCATATTGCTTGGGGGACATTGTGCGGGTGGCCATGTTCTATAGGTGACTTCCAAGTCAGCCATATTGCATGGGGGACATTGTGCTGGTTGCCATGTCCTATAGGTGACTTCCAAGTCAGCCATATTGCATGGGGGACATTATGCTGGTTGTCTTGTATAGGTGACTTCCAAGTCAGCCATATTGCTTGGGGACATTGTGCTGGTTGCCATGTTCTATAGGTGACTTCCAAGTCAGCCATATTGCTTGGGGGACATTGTGCTGGTGGCCATGTTCTCTAGGTGACTTCCAAGTCAGCCATATTGCTTGGGGGACATTGTGCTGGTTGCCATGTTGTATAGGTGACTTCCAAGTCAGCCATATTGCATGGGGGACATTGTGCTGGTGGCCATGTTCTATAGGTGACTTCCAAGTCAGCCATATTGCATTGGGGACATTGTGCTGGTTGCCATGTTGTATAGGTGACTTCCAAGTCAGCCATATTGCATGGGGGACATTGTGCTGGTTGTTTTGTATAGGTGACTTCCAAGTCAGCCATATTGCATGGGGGACATTGTGCTGGTTGTCATGTCCTATAGGTGACTTCCAAGTCAGCCATATTGCATGGGGGAAATTGTGCTGGTTGTCTTGTATAGGTGACTTCCAAGTCAGCCATATTGCTTGGGGGACATTGTGCTGGTTGCCATGTTCTAAAGGTGACTTCCAAGTCAGCCATATTGCATGGGGGACATTGTGCTGGTGGCCATGTTCTATAGGTGACTTCCAAGTCAGCCATATTGCATGGGGGACATTGTGCTGGTTGTCTTGTATAGGTGACTTCCAAGTTAGCCATATTGCATGGGGGACATTGTGCTGGTGGCCATGTTCTATAGGTGACTTCCAAGTCAGCCATATTGCTTGGGGGACATTGTGCTGGTTGTATTGTATAGGTGACTTCCAATTCAGCCATATTGCATGGGGGACATTGTGCTGGTTGCCATGTTGTATAGGTGACTTCCAAGTGAGCCATATTGCTTGGGGGACATTGTGCTGGTTGTGTTGTATAGGTGACTTCCAAGTCAGCCATATTGCATTTGGGACATTGTGCTGGTTGTCTTGTATAGGTGACTTCCAAGTCAGCCATATTGCATGGGGGACATTGTGCTGGTTGTGTTGTATAGGTGACTTCCAAATCAGCCATATTGCATGGGGGACATTGTGCTGGTTGTATTGTATAGGTGACTTCCAAGTCAGCCATATTGCATGGGGGACATTGTGCTGGTTGTCTTGTATAGGTGACTTCCAAGTCAGCCATATTGCTTGGGGGACATTGTGCTGGTTGTATTGTATAGGTGACTTCCAAGACAGCCATATTGCATGGGGGACATTGTGCTGGTTGTATTGTATAGGTGACTTCCAAGTGAGCCATATTGCTTGGGGGACATTGTGCGGGTGGCCATGTTCTATAGGTGACTTCCAAGTCAGCCATATTGCATGGGGGACATTGTGCTGGTTGCCATGTCCTATAGGTGACTTCCAAGTCAGCCATATTGCATGGGGGACATTATGCTGGTTGTCTTGTATAGGTGACTTCCAAGTCAGCCATATTGCTTGGGGGACATTGTGCTGGTTGCCATGTTCTATAGGTGACTTCCAAGTCAGCCATATTGCTTGGGGGACATTGTGCTGGTGGCCATGTTCTATAGGTGACTTCCAAGTCAGCCATATTGCTTGGGGGACATTGTGCTGGTTGCCATGTTGTATAGGTGACTTCCAAGTCAGCCATATTGCATGGGGGACATTGTGCTGGTGGCCATGTTCTATAGGTGACTTCCAAGTCAGCCATATTGCATTGGGGACATTGTGCTGGTTGCCATGTTGTATAGGTGACTTCCAAGTCAGCCATATTGCATGGGGGACATTGTGCTGGTTGTATTGTATAGGTGACTTCCAAGTCAGCCATATTGCATGGGGGACATTGTGCTGGTTGCCATGTCCTATAGGTGACTTCCAAGTCAGCCATATTGCATGGGGGAAATTGTGCTGGTTGTCTTGTATAGGTGACTTCCAAGTCAGCCATATTGCATGGGGGACATTGTGCTGGTGGCCATGTTCTATAGGTAACTTCCAAGTCAGCCATATTGCATGGGGGACATTGTGATGGTTGTCTTGTATAGGTGACTTCCAAGTCAGCCATATTGCATGGGGGACATTGTGCTGGTGGCCATGTTCTATAGGTGACTTCCAAGTCAGCCATATTGCTTGGGGGACATTGTGCTGGTTGTATTGTATAGGTGACTTCCAATTCAGCCATATTGCATGGGGGACATTGTGCTGGTTGCCATGTTGTATAGGTGACTTCCAAGTGAGCCATATTGCTTGGGGGACATTGTGCTGGTTGTGTTGTATAGGTGACTTCCAAGTCAGCCATATTGCATGGGGGACATTGTGCTGGTTGTCTTGTATAGGTGACTTCCAAGTCAGCCGTTTTGCATGGGGGACATTGTGCTGGTTGTCTTGTATAGGTGACTTCCAAGTCAGCCATATTGCTTGGGGGACATTGTGCTGGTTGCCATGTTCTGTAGGTGACTTCCAAGTCAGCCATATTGCTTGGGGGACATTGTGCTGGTGGCCATGTTCTATAGGTGACTTCCAAGTCAGCCATATTGCTTGGGGGACATTGTGCTGGTTGCCATGTTGTATAGGTGACTTCCAAGTAAGCCATATTGCATGGGGGACATTGTGCTGGTGGCCATGTTCTATAGGTGACTTCCAAGTCAGCCATATTGCATTTGGGACATTGTGCTGGTTGTCTTGTATAGGTGACTTCCAAGTCAGCCATATTGCTTGGGGGACATTGTGCTGGTTGCCATGTCCTATAGGTGACTTCCAAGTCAGCCATATTGCATGGGGGACATTGTGCTGGTTGTCTTGTATAGGTGACTTCCACGTCAGCCATATTGCATGGGGGACATTGTGCTGGTGGCCATGTTGTATAGGTGACTTCCAAGTCAGCCATATTGCATGGGGGACATTGTGCTGGTTGCCATGTTGTATAGGTGACTTCCAAGTCAGCCATATTGCATGGGGGACATTGTGCTGGTTGCCATGTTGTATAGGTGACTTCCAAGTCAGCCATATTGCATGGGGGACATTGTGCTGGTTGCCATGTTGTATAGGTGACTTCCAAGTCAGCCATATTGCTTGGGGGACATTGTGCTGGTTGCCATGTTGTATAGGTGACTTCCAAGTCAGCCATATTGCCTGGGGGACATTGTGCTGGTTGTATTGTATAGGTGACTTCCAAGTCAGCCATATTGCATGGGGGACATTGTGCTGGTTGCCATGTTGTATAGGTGACTTCCAAGTCAGCCATATTGCATGGGGGACATTGTGCTGGTTGCCATGTTGTATAGGTGACTTCCAAGTGAGCCATATAGCTTGGGGGACATTGTGCTGGTTGTGTTGTATAGGTGACTTCCAAGTCAGCCATATTGCATGGGGGACATTGTGCTGGTTGTCTTGTATAGGTGACTTTCAAGTCAGCCGTGTTGCATGGGGGACATTGTACTGGTGGCCATGTACTATAGGTGACTTCCAAGTCAGCCATATTGCATGGGGGACATTGTGCTGGTTGCCATGTTGTATAGGTGACTTCCAAGTGAGCCATATTGCTTGTGGGACATTGTGCTGGTTGCCATGTTGTATAGGTGACTTCCAAGTCAGCCATATTGCATGGGGGACATTGTGCTGGTGGCCATGTTCTATAGGTGACTTCCAAGTCAGCCATATTGCATGGGGACATTGTGCTGGTTGTCTTGTATAGGTGACTTCCAAGTCAGCCATATTGCATGGGGGACATTGTGCTGGTTGCCATGTTGTATAGGTGACTTCCAAGTCAGCCATATTGCATGGGGGACATTGTGCTGGTTGCCATGTTGTATAGGTGACTTCCAAGTCAGCCATATTGCATGGGGGACATTGTGCTGGTTGTGTTGTATAGGTGACTTCCAAGTCAGCCATATTGCTTGGGGGACATTGTGCTGGTGGCCATGTTCTATAGGTGACTTCCAAGTCAGCCATATTGCATGGGGGACATTGTGCTGGTGGCCATGTTCTATAGGTGACTTCCAAGTCAGCCATATTGCATTTGGGACATTGTGCTGGTTGTCTTGTATAGGTGACTTCCAAGTCAGCCATATTGCTTGGGGGACATTGTGCTGGTTGCCATGTCCTATAGGTGACTTCCAAGTCAGCCATATTGCATGGGGGACATTGTGCTGGTTGTCTTGTATAGGTGACTTCCACGTCAGCCATATTGCATGGGGGGCATTGTGCTGGTGGCCATGTTGTATAGGTGACTTCCAAGTCAGCCATATTGCATGGGGGACATTGTGCTGGTTGCCATGTTGTATAGGTGACTTCCAAGTCAGCCATATTGCATGGGGGACATTGTGCTGGTTGCCATGTTGTATAGGTGACTTCCAAGTCAGCCATATTGCATGGGGGACATTGTGCTGGTTGCCATGTTGTATAGGTGACTTCCAAGTCAGCCATATTGCTTGGGGGACATTGTGCTGGTTACCATGTTGTATAGGTGACTTCCAAGTCAGCCATATTGCCTGGGGGACATTGTGCTGGTTGTATTGTATAGGTGACTTCCAAGTCAGCCATATTGCATGGGGGACATTGTGCTGGTTGCCATGTTGTATAGGTGACTTCCAAGTCAGCCATATTGCATGGGGGACATTGTGCTGGTTGCCATGTTGTATAGGTGACTTCCAAGTGAGCCATATTGCTTGGGGGACATTGTGCTGGTTGTGTTGTATAGGTGACTTCCAAGTCAGCCATATTGCATGGGGGACATTGTGCTGGTTGTCTTGTATAGGTGACTTTCAAGTCAGCCGTGTTGCATGGGGGACATTGTACTGGTGGCCATGTACTATAGGTGACTTCCAAGTCAGCCATATTGCATGGGGGAAATTGTGCTGGTTGCCATGTTGTATAGGTGACTTCCAAGTGAGCCATATTGCTTGGGGGACATTGTGCTGGTTGCCATGTTGTATAGGTGACTTCCAAGTCAGCCATATTGCATGGGGGACATTGTGCTGGTGGCCATGTTCTATAGGTGACTTCCAAGTCAGCCATATTGCATGGGGACATTGTGCTGGTTGTCTTGTATAGGTGACTTCCAAGTCAGCCATATTGCATGGGGGACATTGTGCTGGTTGCCATGTTGTATAGGTGACTTCCAAGTCAGCCATATTGCATGGGGGACATTGTGCTGGTTGCCATGTTGTATAGGTGACTTCCAAGTCAGCCATATTGCATGGGGGACATTGTGCTGGTTGTGTTGTATAGGTGACTTCCAAGTCAGCCATATTGCTTGGGGGACATTGTGCTGGTGGCCATGTTGTATAGGTGACTTCCAAGTCAGCCATATTGCTTGGGGGACATTGTGCTGGTTGCCATGTTCTATAGGTGACTTCCAAGTCAGCCATATTGCATGGGGGACATTGTGCTGGTTGTGTTGTATAGGTGACTTCCAAGTCAGCCATATTGCATGGGGGACATTGTGCTGGTTGCCATGTTGTATAGGTGACTTCCAAGTCAGCCATATTGCATGGGGGACATTGTGCTGGTTGCCATGTTGTATAGGTGACTTCCAAGTGAGCCATATTGCTTGGGGGACATTGTGCTGGTTGTGTTGTATAGGTGACTTCCAAGTCAGCCATATTGCATGGGGGACATTGTGCTGGTTGTCTTGTATAGGTGACTTTCAAGTCAGCCGTGTTGCATGGGGGACATTGTACTGGTGGCCATGTACTATAGGTGACTTCCAAGTCAGCCATATTGCATGGGGGAAATTGTGCTGGTTGCCATGTTGTATAGGTGACTTCCAAGTGAGCCATATTGCTTGGGGGACATTGTGCTGGTTGCCCTGTTGTATAGGTGACTTCCAAGTCAGCCATATTGCATGGGGGACATTGTGCTGGTGGCCATGTTCTATAGGTGACTTCCAAGTCAGCCATATTGCATGGGGACATTGTGCTGGTTGTCTTGTATAGGTGACTTCCAAGTCAGCCATATTGCATGGGGGACATTGTGCTGGTTGCCATGTTGTATAGGTGACTTCCAAGTCAGCCATATTGCATGGGGGACATTGTGCTGGTTGCCATGTTGTATAGGTGACTTCCAAGTCAGCCATATTGCATGGGGGACATTGTGCTGGTTGTGTTGTATAGGTGACTTCCAAGTCAGCCATATTGCTTGGGGGACATTGTGCTGGTGGCCATGTTGTATAGGTGACTTCCAAGTCAGCCATATTGCTTGGGGGACATTGTGCTGGTTGCCATGTTCTATAGGTGACTTCCAAGTCAGCCATATTGCATGGGGGACATTGTGCTGGTTGTGTTGTATAGGTGACTTCCAAGTCAGCCATATTGCATGGGGGACATTGTGCTGGTTGTGTTGTATAGGTGACTTCCAAGTCAGCCATATTGCATGGGGGACATTGTGCTGGTTGTATTGCATAGGTGACTTCCAAGTCAGCCATATTGCATAGGGGACATTGTGCTGGTTGCCATGTTGTATAGGTGACTTCCAAGTCAGCCATATTGCATGGGGGACATTGTGCTGGTGGCCATGTTCTATAGGTGACTTCCAAGTCAGCCATATTGCATTTGGGACATTGTGCTGGTTGTCTTGTATAGGTGACTTCCAAGTCAGCCATATTGCATGGGGGACATTGTGCTGGTTGTGTTGTATAGGTGACTTCCAAATCAGCCATATTGCATGGGGGACATTGTGCTGGTTGTCTTGTATAGGTGACTTCCAAGTCAGCCATATTGCATGGGGGACATTGTGCTGGTTGTGTTGTATAGGTGACTTCCAAATCAGCCATATTGCATGGGGGACATTGTGCTGGTTGTATTGTATAGGTGACTTCCAAGTCAGCCATATTGCATGGGGGACATTGTGCTGGTTGTCTTGTATAGGTGACTTCCAAGTCAGCCATATTGCTTGGGGGACATTGTGCTGGTTGTATTGTATAGGTGACTTCCAAGTCAGCCATATTGCATGGGGGACATTGTGCTGGTGGCCATGTTCTATAGGTGACTTCCAAGTCAGCCATATTGCATTTGGGACATTGTGCTGGTTGTCTTGTATAGGTGACTTCCAAGTCAGCCATATTGCTTGGGGGACATTGTGCTGGTTGCCATGTTGTATAGGTGACTTCCAAGTGAGCCATATTGCTTGGGGGACATTGTGCTGGTTGTGTTGTATAGGTGACTTCCAAGTCAGCCATATTGCATTTGGGACATTGTGCTGGTTGTCTTGTATAGGTGACTTCCAAGTCAGCCATATTGCATGGGGGACATTGTGCTGGTTGTGTTGTATAGGTGACTTCCAAATCAGCCATATTGCATGGTGGACATTGTGCTGTTTGTATTGTATAGGTGACTTCCAAGTCAGCCATATTGCATGGGGGACATTGTGCTGGTTGTCTTGTATAGGTGACTTCCAAGTCAGCCATATTGCTTGGGGGACATTGTGCTGGTTGTATTGTATAGGTGACTTCCAAGACAGCCATATTGCATGGGGGACATTGTGCTGGTTGCCATGTTGTATAGGTGACTTCCAAGTCAGCCATATTGCATGGGGGACATTGTGCTGGTGGCCATGTTCTATAGGTGACTTCCAAGTCAGCCATATTGCATTTGGGACATTGTGCTGGTTGTATTGTATAGGTGACTTCCAAGTCAGCCATATTGCATGGGGGACATTGTGCTGGTTGTATTGTATAGGTGACTTCCAAGTGAGCCATATTGCTTGGGGGACATTGTGCGGGTGGCCATGTTCTATAGGTGACTTCCAAGTCAGCCATATTGCATGGGGGACATTGTGCTGGTTGCCATGTCCTATAGGTGACTTCCAAGTCAGCCATATTGCATGGGGGACATTATGCTGGTTGTCTTGTATAGGTGACTTCCAAGTCAGCCATATTGCATGGGGGACATTGTGCTGGTTGTATTGTATAGGTGACTTCCAAGTCAGCCATATTGCATGGGGGACATTGTGCTTGTTGCCATGTCCTATAGGTGACTTCTAAGTCAGCCATATTGCATGGGGGAAATTGTGCTGGTTGTCTTGTATAGGTGACTTCCAAGTCAGCCATATTGCTTGGGGGACATTGTGCTGGTTGCCATGTTCTATAGGTGACTTCCAAGTCAGCCATATTGCATGGGGGACATTGTGCTGGTGGCCATGTTCTATAGGTGACTTCCAAGTCAGCCATATTGCATGGGGGACATTGTGCTGGTTGTCTTGTATAGGTGACTTCCAAGTCAGCCATATTGCATGGGGGACATTGTGCTGGTGGCCATGTTCTATAGGTGACTTCCAAGTCAGCCATATTGCTTGGGGGACATTGTGCTGGTTGTATTGTATAGGTGACTTCCAATTCAGCCATATTGCATGGGGGACATTGTGCTGGTTGCCATGCTGTATAGGCCACTTCCAAGTGAGCCATATTGCTTGGGGGACAATGTGCTGGTTGTGTTGTATAGGTGACTTCCAAGTCAGCCATATTGCATGGGGGACATTGTGCTGGTTTTCTTGTATAGGTGACTTCCAAGTCAGCCGTTTTGCATGGGGGACATTGTGCTGGTTGTCTTGTATAGGTGACTTCCAAGTCAGCCATATTGCTTGGGGGACATTGTGCTGGTTGCCATGTTCTGTAGGTGACTTCCAAGTCAGCCATATTGCTTGGGGGACATTGTGCTGGTGGCCATGTTCTATAGGTGACTTCCAAGTCAGCCATATTGCTTGCGGGACATTGTGCTGGTTGCCATGTTGTATAGGTGACTTCCAAGTAAGCCATATTGCATGGGGGACATTGTGCTGGTGGCCATGTTCTATAGGTGACTTCCAAGTCAGCCATATTGCATTTGGGACATTGTGCTGGTTGTCTTGTATAGGTGACTTCCAAGTCAGCCATATTGCTTGGGGGACATTGTGCTGGTTGCCATGTCCTATAGGTGACTTCCAAGTCAGCCATATTGCATGGGGGACATTGTGCTGGTTGTCTTGTATAGGTGACTTCCACGTCAGCCATATTGCTTGGGGGACATTGTGCTGGTGGCCATGTTCTATAGGTGACTTCCAAGTCAGCCATATTGCTTAGGGGACATTGTGCTGGTTGCCATGTTGTTTAGGTGACTTCCAAGTAAGCCATATTGCATTTGGGACATTGTGCTGGTTGTCTTGTATAGGTGACTTCCAAGTCAGCCATATTGCTTGGGGGACATTGTGCTGGTTGCCATGTCCTATAGGTGACTTCCAAGTCAGCCATATTGCATGGGGGACATTGTGCTGGTTGTCTTGTATAGGTGACTTCCACGTCAGCCATATTGCATGGGGGACATTGTGCTGGTGGCCATGTTGTATAGATGACTTCCAAGTCAGCCATATTGCATGGGGGACATTGTGCTGGTTGCCATGTTGTATAGGTGACTTCCAAGTCAGCCATATTGCATGGGGGACATTGTGCTGGTTGCCATGTTGTATAGGTGACTTCCAAGTCAGCCATATTGCATGGGGGACATTGTGCTGGTTGCCATGTTGTATAGGTGACTTCCAAGTCAGCCATATTGCTTGGGGGACATTGTGCTGGTGGCCATGTTGTATAGGTGACTTCCAAGTCAGCCATATTGCATGGGGGACATTGTGCTGGTTGCCATGTTGTATAGGTGACTTCCAAGTCAGCCATATTGCATGGGGGACATTGTGCTGGTTGTATTGTATAGGTGACTTCCAAGTCAGCCATATTGCTTGGGGGACATTGTGCTGGTTGCCATGTTGTATAGGTGACTTCCAAGTCAGCCATATTGCCTGGGGGACATTGTGCTGGTTGTATTGTATAGGTGACTTCCAAGTCAGCCATATTGCATGGGGGACATTGTGCTGGTTGCCATGTTGTATAGGTGACTTCCAAGTCAGCCATATTGCATGGGGGACATTGTGCTGGTTGCCATGTTGTATAGGTGACTTCCAAGTGAGCCATATTGCTTGGGGGACATTGTGCTGGTTGTGTTGTATAGGTGACTTCCAAGTCAGCCATATTGCATGGGGGACATTGTGCTGGTTGCCTTGTATAGGTGACTTTCAAGTCAGCCGTGTTGCATGGGGGACATTGTACTGGTGGCCATGTACTATAGGTGACTTCCAAGTCAGCCATATTGCATGGGGGACATTGTGCTGGTTGCCATGTTGTATAGGTGACTTCCAAGTCAGCCATATTGCATGGGGACATTGTGCTGGTTGTCTTGTATAGGTGACTTCCAAGTCAGCCATATTGCATGGGGGACATTGTGCTGGTTGTGTTGTATAGGTGACTTCCAAATCAGCCATATTGCATGGGGGACATTGTGCTGGTTGTCTTGTATAGGTGACTTCCAAGTCAGCCATATTGCATGGGGGACATTGTGCTGGTTGTGTTGTATAGGTGACTTCCAAATCAGCCATATTGCATGGGGGACATTGTGCTGGTTGTATTGTATAGGTGACTTCCAAGTCAGCCATATTGCATGGGGGACATTGTGCTGGGTGTCTTGTATAGGTGACTTCCAAGTCAGCCATATTGCTTGGGGGACATTGTGCTGGTTGTATTGTATAGGTGACTTCCAAGTCAGCCATATTGCATGGGGGACATTGTGCTGGTTGCCATGTTGTATAGGTGACTTCCAAGTCAGCCATATTGCATGGGGGACATTGTGCTGGTGGCCATGTTCTATAGGTGACTTCCAAGTCAGCCATATTGCATTTGGGACATTGTGCTGGTTGTCTTGTATAGGTGACTTCCAAGTCAGCCATATTGCTTGGGGGACATTGTGCTGGTTGCCATGTTGTATAGGTGACTTCCAAGTGAGCCATATTGCTTGGGGGACATTGTGCTGGTTGTGTTGTATAGTTGACTTCCAAGTCAGCCATATTGCATTTGGGACATTGTGCTGGTTGTCTTGTATAGGTGACTTCCAAGTCAGCCATATTGCATGGGGGACATTGTGCTGGTTGTGTTGTATAGGTGACTTCCAAATCAGCCATATTGCATGGTGGACATTGTGCTGTTTGTATTGTATAGGTGACTTCCAAGTCAGCCATATTGCATGGGGGACATTGTGCTGGTTGTCTTGTATAGGTGACTTCCAAGTCAGCCATATTGCTTGGGGGACATTGTGCTGGTTGTATTGTATAGGTGACTTCCAAGACAGCCATATTGCATGGGGGACATTGTGCTGGTTGCCATGTTGTATAGGTGACTTCCAAGTCAGCCATATTGCATGGGGGACATTGTGCTGGTGGCCATGTTCTATAGGTGACTTCCAAGTCAGCCATATTGCATTTGGGACATTGTGCTGGTTGTATTGTATAGGTGACTTCCAAGTCAGCCATATTGCATGGGGGACATTGTGCTGGTTGTATTGTATAGGTGACTTCCAAGTGAGCCATATTGCTTGGGGGACATTGTGCGGGTGGCCATGTTCTATAGGTGACTTCCAAGTCAGCCATATTGCATGGGGGACATTGTGCTGGTTGCCATGTCCTATAGGTGACTTCCAAGTCAGCCATATTGCATGGGGGACATTATGCTGGTTGTCTTGTATAGGTGACTTCCAAGTCAGCCATATTGCATGGGGGACATTGTGCTGGTTGTATTGTATAGGTGACTTCCAAGTCAGCCATATTGCATGGGGGACATTGTGCTTGTTGCCATGTCCTATAGGTGACTTCCAAGTCAGCCATATTGCATGGGGGAAATTGTGCTGGTTGTCTTGTATAGGTGACTTCCAAGTCAGCCATATTGCTTGGGGGACATTGTGCTGGTTGCCATGTTCTATAGGTGACTTCCAAGTCAGCCATATTGCATGGGGGACATTGTGCTGGTGGCCATGTTCTATAGGTGACTTCCAAGTCAGCCATATTGCATGGGGGACATTGTGCTGGTTGTCTTGTATAGGTGACTTCCAAGTCAGCCATATTGCATGGGGGACATTGTGCTGGTGGCCATGTTCTATAGGTGACTTCCAAGTCAGCCATATTGCTTGGGGGACATTGTGCTGGTTGTATTGTATAGGTGACTTCCAATTCAGCCATATTGCATGGGGGACATTGTGCTGGTTGCCATGTTGTATACGTGACTTCCAAGTGAGCCATATTGCTTGGGGGACAATGTGCTGGTTGTGTTGTATAGGTGACTTCCAAGTCAGCCATATTGCATGGGGGACATTGTGCTGGTTTTCTTGTATAGGTGACTTCCAAGTCAGCCGTTTTGCATGGGGGACATTGTGCTGGTTGTCTTGTATAGGTGACTTCCAAGTCAGCCATATTGCTTGGGGGACATTGTGCTGGTTGTATTGTATAGGTGACTTCCAAGTGAGCCATATTGCTTGGGGGACATTGTGCGGGTGGCCATGTTCTATAGGTGACTTCCAAGTCAGCCATATTGCATGGGGGACATTGTGCTGGTTGCCATGTCCTATAGGTGACTTCCAAGTCAGCCATATTGCATGGGGGACATTATGCTGGTTGTCTTGTATAAGTGACTTCCAAGTCAGCCATATTGCATGGGGGACATTGTGCTGGTTGTATTGTATAGGTGACTTCCAAGTCAGCCATATTGCATGGGGGACATTGTGCTTGTTGCCATGTCCTATAGGTGACTTCCAAGTCAGCCATATTGCATGGGGGAAATTGTGCTGGTTGTCTTGTATAGGTGACTTCCAAGTCAGCCATATTGCTTGGGGGACATTGTGCTGGTTGCCATGTTCTATAGGTGACTTCCAAGTCAGCCATATTGCATGGGGGACATTGTGCTGGTGGCCATGTTCTATAGGTGACTTCCAAGTCAGCCATATTGCATGGGGGACATTGTGCTGGTTGTCTTGTATAGGTGACTTCCAAGTCAGCCATATTGCATGGGGGACATTGTGCTGGTGGCCATGTTCTATAGGTGACTTCCAAGTCAGCCATATTGCTTGGGGGACATTGTCCTGGTTGTATTGTATAGGTGACTTCCAATTCAGCCATATTGCATGGGGGACATTGTGCTGGTTGCCATGTTGTATAGGTGACTTCCAAGTGAGCCATATTGCTTGGGGGACAATGTGCTGGTTGTGTTGTATAGGTGACTTCCAAGTCAGCCATATTGCATGGGGGACATTGTGCTGGTTTTCTTGTATAGGTGACTTCCAAGTCAGCCGTTTTGCATGGGGGACATTGTGCTGGTTGTCTTGTATAGGTGACTTCCAAGTCAGCCATATTGCTTGGGGGACATTGTGCTGGTTGCCATGTTCTGTAGGTGACTTCCAAGTCAGCCATATTGCTTGGGGGACATTGTGCTGGTGGCCATGTTCTATAGGTGACTTCCAAGTCAGCCATATTGCTTGGGGGACATTGTGCTGGTTGCCATGTTGTATAGGTGACTTCCAAGTAAGCCATATTGCATGGGGGACATTGTGCTGGTGGCCATGTTCTATAGGTGACTTCCAAGTCAGCCATATTGCATTTGGGACATTGTGCTGGTTGTCTTGTATAGGTGACTTCCAAGTCAGCCATATTGCTTGGGGGACATTGTGCTGGTTGCCATGTCCTATAGGTGACTTCCAAGTCAGCCATATTGCATGGGGGACATTGTGCTGGTTGTCTTGTATAGGTGACTTCCACGTCAGCCATATTGCTTGGGGGACATTGTGCTGGTGGCCATGTTCTATAGGTGACTTCCAAGTCAGCCATATTGCTTAGGGGATATTGTGCTGGTTGCCATGTTGTTTAGGTGACTTCCAAGTAAGCCATATTGCATGGGGGACATTGTGCTGGTGGCCATGTTCTATAGGTGACTTCCAAGTCAGCCATATTGCATTTGGGACATTGTGCTGGTTGTCTTGTATAGGTGACTTCCAAGTCAGCCATATTGCTTGGGGGACATTGTGCTGGTTGCCATGTCCTATAGGTGACTTCCAAGTCAGCCATATTGCATGGGGGACATTGTGCTGGTTGTCTTGTATAGGTGACTTCCACGTCAGCCATATTGCATGGGGGACATTGTGCTGGTGGCCATGTTGTATAGGTGACTTCCAAGTCAGCCATATTGCATGGGGGACATTGTGCTGGTTGCCATGTTGTATAGGTGACTTCCAAGTCAGCCATATTGCATGGGGGACATTGTGCTGGTTGCCATGTTGTATAGGTGACTTCCAAGTCAGCCATATTGCATGGGGGACATTGTGCTGGTTGCCATGTTGTATAGGTGACTTCCAAGTCAGCCATATTGCTTGCGGGACATTGTGCTGGTTGCCATGTTGTATAGGTGACTTCCAAGTCAGCCATATTGCCTGGGGGACATTGTGCTGGTTGTATTGTATAGGTGACTTCCAAGTCAGCCATATTGCATGGGGGACATTGTGCTGGTTGCCATGTTGTATAGGTGACTTCCAAGTCAGCCATATTGCATGGGGGACATTGTGCTGGTTGCCATGTTGTATAGGTGACTTCCAAGTGAGCCATATTGCTTGGGGGACATTGTGCTGGTTGTGTTGTATAGGTGACTTCCAAGTCAGCCATATTGCATGGGGGACATTGTGCTGGTTGTCTTGTATAGGTGACTTTCAAGTCAGCCGTGTTGCATGGGGGACATTGTACTGGTGGCCATGTACTATAGGTGACTTCCAAGTCAGCCATATTGCATGGGGGACATTGTGCTGGTTGCCATGTTGTATAGGTGACTTCCAAGTCAGCCATATTGCATGGGGACATTGTGCTGGTTGTCTTGTATAGGTGACTTCCAAGTCAGCCATATTGCATGGGGGACATTGTGCTGGTTGCCATGTTGTATAGGTGACTTCCAAGTCAGCCATATTGCTTGGGGGACATTGTGCTGGTTGCCATGTTCTATAGGTGACTTCCAAGTCAGCCATATTGCATGGGGGACATTGTGCTGGTTGTGTTGTATAGGTGACTTCCAAGTCAGCCATATTGCATGGGGGACATTGTGCTGGTTGCCATGTTGTATAGGTGACTTCCAAGTCAGCCATATTGCATGGGGGACATTGTGCTGGTTGCCATGTTGTATAGGTGACTTCCAAGTGAGCCATATTGCTTGGGGGACATTGTGCTGGTTGTGTTGTATAGGTGACTTCCAAGTCAGCCATATTGCATGGGGGACATTGTGCTGGTTGTCTTGTATAGGTGACTTTCAAGTCAGCCGTGTTGCATGGGGGACATTGTACTGGTGGCCATGTACTATAGGTGACTTCCAAGTCAGCCATATTGCATGGGGGACATTGTGCTGGTTGCCATGTTGTATAGGTGACTTCCAAGTCAGCCATATTGCATGGGGACATTGTGCTGGTTGTCTTGTATAGGTGACTTCCAAGTCAGCCATATTGCATGGGGGACATTGTGCTGGTTGCCATGTTGTATAGGTGACTTCCAAGTCAGCCATATTGCTTGGGGGACATTGTGCTGGTTGCCATGTTCTATAGGTGACTTCCAAGTCAGCCATATTGCATGGGGGACATTGTGCTGGTTGTGTTGTATAGGTGACTTCCAAGTCAGCCATATTGCATGGGGGACATTGTGCTGGTTGCCATGTTGTATAGGTGACTTCCAAGTCAGCCATATTGCATGGGGGACATTGTGCTGGTTGCCATGTTGTATAGGTGACTTCCAAGTGAGCCATATTGCTTGGGGGACATTGTGCTGGTTGTGTTGTATAGGTGACTTCCAAGTCAGCCATATTGCATGGGGGACATTGTGCTGGTTGTCTTGTATAGGTGACTTTCAAGTCAGCCGTGTTGCATGGGGGACATTGTACTGGTGGCCATGTACTATAGGTGACTTCCAAGTCAGCCATATTGCATGGGGGAAATTGTGCTGGTTGCCATGTTGTATAGGTGACTTCCAAGTGAGCCATATTGCTTGGGGGACATTGTGCTGGTTGCCATGTTGTATAGGTGACTTCCAAGTCAGCCATATTGCATGGGGGACATTGTGCTGGTGGCCATGTTCTATAGGTGACTTCCAAGTCAGCCATATTGCATGGGGACATTGTGCTGGTTGTCTTGTATAGGTGACTTCCAAGTCAGCCATATTGCATGGGGGACATTGTGCTGGTTGCCATGTTGTATAGGTGACTTCCAAGTCAGCCATATTGCATGGGGGACATTGTGCTGGTTGCCATGTTGTATAGGTGACTTCCAAGTCAGCCATATTGCATGGGGGACATTGTGCTGGTTGTGTTGTATAGGTGACTTCCAAGTCAGCCATATTGCTTGGGGGACATTGTGCTGGTGGCCATGTTGTATAGGTGACTTCCAAGTCAGCCATATTGCTTGGGGGACATTGTGCTGGTTGCGATGTTCTATAGGTGACTTCCAAGTCAGCCATATTGCATGGGGGACATTGTGCTGGTTGTGTTGTATAGGTGACTTCCAAGTCAGCCATATTGCATGGGGGACATTGTGCTGGTTGTGTTGTATAGGTGACTTCCAAGTCAGCCATATTGCATGGGGGACATTGTGCTGGTTTTATTGCATAGGTGACTTCCAAGTCAGCCATATTGCATAGGGGACATTGTGCTGGTTGCCATGTTGTATAGGTGACTTCCAAGTCAGCCATATTGCATGGGGGACATTGTGCTGGTGGCCATGTTCTATAGGTGACTTCCAAGTCAGCCATATTGCATTTGGGACATTGTGCTGGTTGTCTTGTATAGGTGACTTCCAAGTCAGCCATATTGCATGGGGGACATTGTGCTGGTTGTGTTGTATAGGTGACTTCCAAATCAGCCATATTGCATGGGGGACATTGTGCTGGTTGTCTTGTATAGGTGACTTCCAAGTCAGCCATATTGCATGGGGGACATTGTGCTGGTTGTGTTGTATAGGTGACTTCCAAATCAGCCATATTGCATGGGGGACATTGTGCTGGTTGTATTGTATAGGTGACTTCCAAGTCAGCCATATTGCATGGGGGACATTGTGCTGGTTGTCTTGTATAGGTGACTTCCAAGTCAGCCATATTGCTTGGGGGACATTGTGCTGGTTGTATTGTATAGGTGACTTCCAAGTCAGCCATATTGCATGGGGGACATTGTGCTGGTTGCCATGTTGTATAGGTGACTTCCAAGTCAGCCATATTGCATGGGGGACATTGTGCTGGTGGCCATGTTCTATAGGTGACTTCCAAGTCAGCCATATTGCATTTGGGACATTGTGCTGGTTGTCTTGTATAGGTGACTTCCAAGTCAGCCATATTGCTTGGGGGACATTGTGCTGGTTGCCATGTTGTATAGGTGACTTCCAAGTGAGCCATATTGCTTGGGGGACATTGTGCTGGTTGTGTTGTATAGGTGACTTCCAAGTCAGCCATATTGCATTTGGGACATTGTGCTGGTTGTCTTGTATAGGTGACTTCCAAGTCAGCCATATTGCATTGGGGACATTGTGCTGGTTGTGTTGTATAGGTGACTTCCAAATCAGCCATATTGCATGGTGGACATTGTGCTGTTTGTATTGTATAGGTGACTTCCAAGTCAGCCATATTGCATGGGGGACATTGTGCTGGTTGTCTTGTATAGGTGACTTCCAAGTCAGCCATATTGCTTGGGGGACATTGTGCTGGTTGTATTGTATAGGTGACTTCCAAGACAGCCATATTGCATGGGGGACATTGTGCTGGTTGCCATGTTGTATAGGTGACTTCCAAGTCAGCCATATTGCATGGGGGACATTGTGCTGGTGGCCATGTTCTATAGGTGACTTCCAAGTCAGCCATATTGCATTTGGGACATTGTGCTGGTTGTATTGTATAGGTGACTTCCAAGTCAGCCATATTGCATGGGGGACATTGTGCTGGTTGTATTGTATAGGTGACTTCCAAGTGAGCCATATTGCTTGGGGGACATTGTGCGGGTGGCCATGTTCTATAGGTGACTTCCAAGTCAGCCATATTGCATGGGGGACATTGTGCTGGTTGCCATGTCCTATAGGTGACTTCCAAGTCAGCCATATTGCATGGGGGACATTATGCTGGTTGTCTTGTATAGGTGACTTCCAAGTCAGCCATATTGCATGGGGGACATTGTGCTGGTTGTATTGTATAGGTGACTTCCAAGTCAGCCATATTGCATGGGGGACATTGTGCTTGTTGCCATGTCCTATAGGTGACTTCCAAGTCAGCCATATTGCATGGGGGAAATTGTGCTGGTTGTCTTGTATAGGTGACTTCCAAGTCAGCCATATTGCTTGGGGGACATTGTGCTGGTTGCCATGTTCTATAGGTGACTTCCAAGTCAGCCATATTGCATGGGGGACATTGTGCTGGTGGCCATGTTCTATAGGTGACTTCCAAGTCAGCCATATTGCATGGGGGACATTGTGCTGGTTGTCTTGTATAGGTGACTTCCAAGTCAGCCATATTGCATGGGGGACATTGTGCTGGTGGCCATGTTCTATAGGTGACTTCCATGTCAGCCATATTGCTTGGGGGACATTGTGCTGGTTGTATTGTATAGGTGACTTCCAATTCAGCCATATTGCATGGGGGACATTGTGCTGGTTGCCATGTTGTATAGGTGACTTCCAAGTGAGCCATATTGCTTGGGGGACAATGTGCTGGTTGTGTTGTATAGGTGACTTCCAAGTCAGCCATATTGCATGGGGGACATTGTGCTGGTTTTCTTGTATAGGTGACTTCCAAGTCAGCCGTTTTGCATGGGGGACATTGTGCTGGTTGTCTTGTATAGGTGACTTCTAAGTCAGCCATATTGCTTGGGGGACATTGTGCCGGTTGCCATGTTCTGTAGGTGACTTCCAAGTCAGCCATATTGCTTGGGGGACATTGTGCTGGTGGCCATGTTCTATAGGTGACTTCCAAGTCAGCCATATTGCTTGGGGGACATTGTGCTGGTTGCCATGTTGTATAGGTGACTTCCAAATAAGCCATATTGCATGGGGGACATTGTGCTGGTGGCCATGTTCTATAGGTGACTTCCAAGTCAGCCATATTGCATTTGGGACATTGTGCTGGTTGTCTTGTATAGGTGACTTCCAAGTCAGCCATATTGCTTGGGGGACATTGTGCTGGTTGCCATGTCCTATAGGTGACTTCCAAGTCAGCCATATTGCATGGGGGACATTGTGCTGGTTGTCTTGTATAGGTGACTTCCACGTCAGCCATATTGCTTGGGGGACATTGTGCTGGTGGCCATGTTCTATAGGTGACTTCCAAGTCAGCCATATTGCTTAGGGGACATTGTGCTGGTTGCCATGTTGTTTAGGTGACTTCCAAGTAAGCCATATTGCATGGGGGACATTGTGCTGGTGGCCATGTTCTATAGGTGACTTCCAAGTCAGCCATATTGCATTTGGGACATTGTGCTGGTTGTCTTGTATAGGTGACTTCCAAGTCAGCCATATTGCTTGGGGGACATTGTGCTGGTTGCCATGTCCTATAGGTGACTTCCAAGTCAGCCATATTGCATGGGGGACATTGTGCTGGTTGTCTTGTATAGGTGACTTCCACGTCAGCCATATTGCATGGGGGACATTGTGCTGGTGGCCATGTTGTATAGGTGACTTCCAAGTCAGCCATATTGCATGGGGGACATTGTGCTGGTTGCCATGTTGTATAGGTGACTTCCAAGTCAGCCATATTGCATGGGGGACATTGTGCTGGTTGCCATGTTGTATAGGTGACTTCCAAGTCAGCCATATTGCATGGGGGACATTGTGCTGGTTGCCATGTTGTATAGGTGACTTCCAAGTCAGCCATATTGCTTGGGGGACATTGTGCTGGTTGCCATGTTGTATAGGTGACTTCCAAGTCAGCCATATTGCCTGGGGGACATTGTGCTGGTTGTATTGTATAGGTGACTTCCAAGTCAGCCATATTGCATGGGGGACATTGTGCTGGTTGCCATGTTGTATAGGTGACTTCCAAGTCAGCCATATTGCATGGGGGACATTGTGCTGGTTGCCATGTTGTATAGGTGACTTCCAAGTGAGCCATATTGCTTGGGGGACATTGTGCTGGTTGTGTTGTATAGGTGACTTCCAAGTCAGCCATATTGCATGGGGGACATTGTGCTGGTTGTCTTGTATAGGTGACTTTCAAGTCAGCCGTGTTGCATGGGGGACATTGTACTGGTGGCCATGTACTATAGGTGACTTCCAAGTCAGCCATATTGCATGGGGGACATTGTGCTGGTTGCCATGTTGTATAGGTGACTTCCAAGTCAGCCATATTGCATGGGGGACATTGTGCTGGTTGTGTTGTATAGGTGACTTCCAAGTCAGCCATATTGCTTGGGGGACATTGTGCTGGTGGCCATGTTGTATAGGTGACTTCCAAGTCAGCCATATTGCTTGGGGGACATTGTGCTGGTTGCCATGTTCTATAGGTGACTTCCAAGTCAGCCATATTGCATGGGGGACATTGTGCTGGTTGTGTTGTATAGGTGACTTCCAAGTCAGCCATATTGCATGGGG
Source organism: Petromyzon marinus (assembly GCF_048934315.1). Lineage (NCBI taxonomy): Eukaryota > Metazoa > Chordata > Hyperoartia > Petromyzontiformes > Petromyzontidae > Petromyzon > Petromyzon marinus. Next base: position 6,996,990 of record NW_027423002.1, read on the forward strand.
GACATTGTGCTGGTTGTGTTGTATAGGTGACTTCCAAGTCAGCCATATTGCATGGGGGACATTGTGCTGGTTGTATTGCATAGGTGACTTCCAAGTCAGCCATATTGCATGGGGGACATTGTGCTGGTTGCCATGTTGTATAGGTGACTTCCAAGTCAGCCATATTGCATGGGGGACATTGTGCTGGTGGCCATGTTCTATAGGTGACTTCCAAGTCAGCCATATTGCATTTGGGACATTGTGCTGGTTGTCTTGTATAGGTGACTTCCAAGTCAGCCATATTGCTTGGGGGACATTGTGCTGGTTGCCATGTCCTATAGGTGACTTCTAAGTCAGCCATATTGCATGGGGGACATTGTGCTGGTTGTCTTGTATAGGTGACTTCCAAGTCAGCCATATTGCATGGGGGCCATTGTGCTGGTTGCCATGTTGTATAGGTGACTTCCAAGTCAGCCATATTGCATGGGGGACATTATGCTGGTTGTCTTGTATAGGTGACTTCCAAGTCAGCCATATTGCATGGGGGACATTGTGCTGGTTGTATTGTATAGGTGACTTCCAAGTCAGCCATATTGCATGGGGGACATTGTGCTTGTTGCCATGTCCTATAGGTGACTTCCAAGTCAGCCATATTGCATGGGGGAAATTGTGCTGGTTGTCTTGTATAGGTGACTTCCAAGTCAGCCATATTGCTTGGGGGACATTGTGCTGGTTGCCATGTTCTATAGGTGACTTCCAAGTCAGCCATATTGCATGGGGGACATTGTGCTGGTGGCCATGTTCTATAGGTGACTTCCAAGTCAGCCATATTGCATGGGGGACATTGTGCTGGTTGTCTTGTATAGGTGACTTCCAAGTCAGCCATATTGCATGGGGGACATTGTGCTGGTGGCCATGTTCTATAGGTGACTTCCAAGTCAGCCATATTGCTTGGGGGACATTGTGCTGGTTGTATTGTATAGGTGACTTCCAATTCAGCCATATTGCATGGGGGACATTGTGCTGGTTGCCATGTTGTATAGGTGACTTCCAAGTGAGCCATATTGCTTGGGGGACAATGTGCTGGTTGTGTTGTATAGGTGACTTCCAAGTCAGCCATATTGCATGGGGGACATTGTGCTGGTTTTCTTGTATAGGTGACTTCCAAGTCAGCCGTTTTGCATGGGGGACATTGTGCTGGTTGTCTTGTATAGGTGACTTCCAAGTCAGCCATATTGCTTGGGGGACATTGTGCTGGTTGCCATGTTCTGTAGGTGACTTCCAAGTCAGCCATATTGCTTGGGGGACATTGTGCTGGTGGCCATGTTCTATAGGTGACTTCCAAGTCAGCCATATTGCTTGGGGGACATTGTGCTGGTTGCCATGTTGTATAGGTGACTTCCAAGTGAGCCATATTGCTTGGGGGACAATGTGCTGGTTGTGTTGTATAGGTGACTTCCAAGTCAGCCATATTGCATGGGGGACATTGTGCTGGTTTTCTTGTATAGGTGACTTCCAAGTCAGCCGTTTTGCATGGGGGACATTGTGCTGGTTGTCTTGTATAGGTGACTTCTAAGTCAGCCATATTGCTTGGGGGACATTGTGCCGGTTGCCATGTTCTGTAGGTGACTTCCAAGTCAGCCATATTGCTTGGGGGACATTGTGCTGGTGGCCATGTTCTATAGGTGACTTCCAAGTCAGCCATATTGCTTGGGGGACATTGTGCTGGTTGCCATGTTGTATAGGTGACTTCCAAGTAAGCCATATTGCATGGGGGACATTGTGCTGGTGGCCATGTTCTATAGGTGACTTCCAAGTCAGCCATATTGCATTTGGGACATTGTGCTGGTTGTCTTGTATAGGTGACTTCCAAGTCAGCCATATTGCTTGGGGGACATTGTGCTGGTTGCCATGTCCTATAGGTGACTTCCAAGTCAGCCATATTGCATGGGGGACATTGTGCTGGTTGTCTTGTATAGGTGACTTCCACGTCAGCCATATTGCTTGGGGGACATTGTGCTGGTGGCCATGTTCTATAGGTGACTTCCAAGTCAGCCATATTGCTTAGGGGACATTGTGCTGGTTGCCATGTTGTTTAGGTGACTTCCAAGTAAGCCATATTGCATGGGGGACATTGTGCTGGTGGCCATGTTCTATAGGTGACTTCCAAGTCAGCCATATTGCATTTGGGACATTGTGCTGGTTGTCTTGTATAGGTGACTTCCAAGTCAGCCATATTGCTTGGGGGACATTGTGCTGGTTGCCATGTCCTATAGGTGACTTCCAAGTCAGCCATATTGCATGGGGGACATTGTGCTGGTTGTCTTGTATAGGTGACTTCCACGTCAGCCATATTGCATGGGGGACATTGTGCTGGTGGCCATGTTGTATAGGTGACTTCCAAGTCAGCCATATTGCATGGGGGACATTGTGCTGGTTGCCATGTTGTATAGGTGACTTCCAAGTCAGCCATATTGCATGGGGGACATTGTGCTGGTTGCCATGTTGTATAGGTGACTTCCAAGTCAGCCATATTGCATGGGGGACATTGTGCTGGTTGCCATGTTGTATAGGTGACTTCCAAGTCAGCCATATTGCTTGGGGGACATTGTGCTGGTTGCCATGTTGTATAGGTGACTTCCAAGTCAGCCATATTGCCTGGGGGACATTGTGCTGGTTGTATTGTATAGGTGACTTCCAAGTCAGCCATATTGCATGGGGGACATTGTGCTGGTTGCCATGTTGTATAGGTGACTTCCAAGTCAGCCATATTGCATGGGGGACATTGTGCTGGTTGCCATGTTGTATAGGTGACTTCCAAGTGAGCCATATTGCTTGGGGGACATTGTGCTGGTTGTGTTGTATAGGTGACTTCCAAGTCAGCCATATTGCATGGGGGACATTGTGCTGGTTGTCTTGTATAGGTGACTTTCAAGTCAGCCGTGTTGCATGGGGGACATTGTACTGGTGGCCATGTACTATAGGTGACTTCCAAGTCAGCCATATTGCATGGGGGACATTGTGCTGGTTGCCATGTTGTATAGGTGACTTCCAAGTCAGCCATATTGCATGGGGGACATTGTGCTGGTTGTGTTGTATAGGTGACTTCCAAGTCAGCCATATTGCTTGGGGGACATTGTGCTGGTGGCCATGTTGTATAGGTGACTTCCAAGTCAGCCATATTGCTTGGGGGACATTGTGCTGGTTGCCATGTTCTATAGGTGACTTCCAAGTCAGCCATATTGCATGGGGGACATTGTGCTGGTTGTGTTGTATAGGTGACTTCCAAGTCAGCCATATTGCATGGGGGACATTGTGCTGGTTGTGTTGTATAGGTGACTTCCAAGTCAGCCATATTGCATGGGGGACATTGTGCTGGTTGTATTGCATAGGTGACTTCCAAGTCAGCCATATTGCATGGGGGACATTGTGCTGGTTGCCATGTTGTATAGGTGACTTCCAAGTCAGCCATATTGCATGGGGGACATTGTGCTGGTGGCCATGTTCTATAGGTGACTTCCAAGTCAGCCATATTGCATTTGGGACATTGTGCTGGTTGTCTTGTATAGGTGACTTCCAAGTCAGCCATATTGCTTGGGGGACATTGTGCTGGTTGCCATGTCCTATAGGTGACTTCTAAGTCAGCCATATTGCATGGGGGACATTGTGCTGGTTGTCTTGTATAGGTGACTTCCAAGTCAGCCATATTGCATGGGGGCCATTGTGCTGGTTGCCATGTTGTATAGGTGACTTCCAAGTCAGCCATATTGCATGGGGGACATTATGCTGGTTGTCTTGTATAGGTGACTTCCAAGTCAGCCATATTGCATGGGGGACATTGTGCTGGTTGTATTGTATAGGTGACTTCCAAGTCAGCCATATTGCATGGGGGACATTGTGCTTGTTGCCATGTCCTATAGGTGACTTCCAAGTCAGCCATATTGCATGGGGGAAATTGTGCTGGTTGTCTTGTATAGGTGACTTCCAAGTCAGCCATATTGCTTGGGGGACATTGTGCTGGTTGCCATGTTCTATAGGTGACTTCCAAGTCAGCCATATTGCATGGGGGACATTGTGCTGGTGGCCATGTTCTATAGGTGACTTCCAAGTCAGCCATATTGCATGGGGGACATTGTGCTGGTTGTCTTGTATAGGTGACTTCCAAGTCAGCCATATTGCATGGGGGACATTGTGCTGGTGGCCATGTTCTATAGGTGACTTCCAAGTCAGCCATATTGCTTGGGGGACATTGTGCTGGTTGTATTGTATAGGTGACTTCCAATTCAGCCATATTGCATGGGGGACATTGTGCTGGTTGCCATGTTGTATAGGTGACTTCCAAGTGAGCCATATTGCTTGGGGGACAATGTGCTGGTTGTGTTGTATAGGTGACTTCCAAGTCAGCCATATTGCATGGGGGACATTGTGCTGGTTTTCTTGTATAGGTGACTTCCAAGTCAGCCGTTTTGCATGGGGGACATTGTGCTGGTTGTCTTGTATAGGTGACTTCCAAGTCAGCCATATTGCTTGGGGGACATTGTGCTGGTTGCCATGTTCTGTAGGTGACTTCCAAGTCAGCCATATTGCTTGGGGGACATTGTGCTGGTGGCCATGTTCTATAGGTGACTTCCAAGTCAGCCATATTGCTTGGGGGACATTGTGCTGGTTGCCATGTTGTATAGGTGACTTCCAAGTAAGCCATATTGCATGGGGGACATTGTGCTGGTGGCCATGTTCTATAGGTGACTTCCAAGTCAGCCATATTGCATTTGGGACATTGTGCTGGTTGTCTTGTATAGGTGACTTCCAAGTCAGCCATATTGCTTGGGGGACATTGTGCTGGTTGCCATGTCCTATAGGTGACTTCCAAGTCAGCCATATTGCATGGGGGACATTGTGCTGGTTGTCTTGTATAGGTGACTTCCACGTCAGCCATATTGCTTGGGGGACATTGTGCTGGTGGCCATGTTCTATAGGTGACTTCCAAGTCAGCCATATTGCTTAGGGGACATTGTGCTGGTTGCCATGTTGTTTAGGTGACTTCCAAGTAAGCCATATTGCATGGGGGACATTGTGCTGGTGGCCATGTTCTATAGGTGACTTCCAAGTCAGCCATATTGCATTTGGGACATTGTGCTGGTTGTCTTGTATAGGTGACTTCCAAGTCAGCCATATTGCTTGGGGGACATTGTGCTGGTTGCCATGTCCTATAGGTGACTTCCAAGTCAGCCATATTGCATGGGGGACATTGTGCTGGTTGTCTTGTATAGGTGACTTCCACGTCAGCCATATTGCATGGGGGACATTGTGCTGGTGGCCATGTTGTATAGGTGACTTCCAAGTCAGCCATATTGCATGGGGGACATTGTGCTGGTTGCCATGTTGTATAGGTGACTTCCAAGTCAGCCATATTGCATGGGGGACATTGTGCTGGTTGCCATGTTGTATAGGTGACTTCCAAGTCAGCCATATTGCATGGGGGACATTGTGCTGGTTGCCATGTTGTATAGGTGACTTCCAAGTCAGCCATATTGCTTGGGGGACATTGTGCTGGTTGCCATGTTGTATAGGTGACTTCCAAGTCAGCCATATTGCCTGGGGGACATTGTGCTGGTTGTATTGTATAGGTGACTTCCAAGTCAGCCATATTGCATGGGGGACATTGTGCTGGTTGCCATGTTGTATAGGTGACTTCCAAGTCAGCCATATTGCATGGGGGACATTGTGCTGGTTGCCATGTTGTATAGGTGACTTCCAAGTGAGCCATATTGCTTGGGGGACATTGTGCTGGTTGTGTTGTATAGGTGACTTCCAAGTCAGCCATATTGCATGGGGGACATTGTGCTGGTTGTCTTGTATAGGTGACTTTCAAGTCAGCCGTGTTGCATGGGGGACATTGTACTGGTGGCCATGTACTATAGGTGACTTCCAAGTCAGCCATATTGCATGGGGGACATTGTGCTGGTTGCCATGTTGTATAGGTGACTTCCAAGTCAGCCATATTGCATGGGGGACATTGTGCTGGTTGTGTTGTATAGGTGACTTCCAAGTCAGCCATATTGCTTGGGGGACATTGTGCTGGTGGCCATGTTGTATAGGTGACTTCCAAGTCAGCCATATTGCTTGGGGGACATTGTGCTGGTTGCCATGTTCTATAGGTGACTTCCAAGTCAGCCATATTGCATGGGGGACATTGTGCTGGTTGTGTTGTATAGGTGACTTCCAAGTCAGCCATATTGCATGGGGGACATTGTGCTGGTTGTGTTGTATAGGTGACTTCCAAGTCAGCCATATTGCATGGGGGACATTGTGCTGGTTGTATTGCATAGGTGACTTCCAAGTCAGCCATATTGCATGGGGGACATTGTGCTGGTTGCCATGTTGTATAGGTGACTTCCAAGTCAGCCATATTGCATGGGGGACATTGTGCTGGTGGCCATGTTCTATAGGTGACTTCCAAGTCAGCCATATTGCATTTGGGACATTGTGCTGGTTGTCTTGTATAGGTGACTTCCAAGTCAGCCATATTGCTTGGGAGACATTGTGCTGGTTGCCATGTCCTATAGGTGACTTCTAAGTCAGCCATATTGCATGGGGGACATTGTGCTGGTTGTCTTGTATAGGTGACTTCCAAGTCAGCCATATTGCATGGGGGACATTGTGCTGGTTGCCATGTTGTATAGGTGACTTCCAAGTCAGCCATATTGCATGGGGGACATTGTGCTGGTGGCCATGTTCTATAGGTGACTTCCAAGTCAGCCATATTGCATTTGGGACATTGTGCTGGTTGTCTTGTATAGGTGACTTCCAAGTCAGCCATATTGCTTGGGAGACATTGTGCTGGTTGCCATGTCCTATAGGTGACTTCTAAGTCAGCCATATTGCATGGGGGACATTGTGCTGGTTGTCTTGTATAGGTGACTTCCAAGTCAGCCATATTGCATGGGGGCCATTGTGCTGGTTGCCATGTTGTATAGGTGACTTCCAAGTCAGCCATATTGCATGGGGGACATTGTGCTGGTTGCCATGTTGTATAGGTGACTTCCAAGTGAGCCATATTGCTTGGGGGACATTGTGCTGGTTGTGTTGTATAGGTGACTTCCAAGTCAGCCATATTGCATGGGGGACATTGTGCTGGTTGTCTTGTATAGGTGACTTCCAAGTCAGCCGTGTTGCATGGGGGACATTGTGCTGGTGGCCATGTTCTATAGGTGACTTCCAAGTCAGCCATATTGCATGGGGGACATTGTGCTGGTTTGCCATGTTGTATAGGTGACTTCCAAGTCAGCCATATTGCTTGGGGGACATTGTGCTGGTTGCCATGTTCTATAGGTGACTTCCAAGTGAGCCATATTGCTTGGGGGACATTGTGCTGGTTGCCATGTTGTATAGGTGACTTCCAAGTCAGCCATATTGCATGGTGGACATTGTGCTGTTGGCCATGTTCTATGGGTGACTTCCAAGTCAGCCACATTGCATGGGGGACATTGTGCTGGTTTCTTGTATAGGTGACTTCCAAGTCAACCATATTGCATTAGGGACATTGTGCTGGTTGCCCTGTTGTATAGGTGACTTCCAAGTCAACCATATTGCATGGGGGACATTGTGCTGGTTGCCATGTTGTATAGGTGACTTCCAAGTCAGCCATATTGCATGGGGGACATTGTGCTGGATGCCATGTTGTATAGGTGACTTCCAAGTGAGCCATATTGCATGGGGGACATTGTGCTGGTTGTGTTGTATAGTTGACTTCCAAGTCAGCCATATTGCATGGGGGACATTGTGCTGGTTGTGTTGTATAGGTGACTTCCAAGTCAGCCATATTGCATGGGGGACATTGTGCTGGTTGTATTGTATAGGTGACTTCCAAGTCAGCCATATTGCATGGGGGACATTGTGCTGGTTGTATTGTATAGGTGACTTCCAAGTGAGCCATATTGCTTGGGGGACATTGTGCTGGTGGCCATGTTCTATAGGTGACTTCCAAGTCAGCCATATTGCATGGGGGACATTGTGCTGGTTGCCATGTCCTATAGGTGACTTCCAAGTCAGCCATATTGCATGGGGGACATTGCGCTGGTTGCCATGTTGTATAGGTGACTTCCAAGTGAGCCATATTGCTTGGGGGACATTGTGCTGGTTGTGTTGTATAGTTGACTTCCAAGTCAGCCATATTGCATGGGGGACATTGTGCTGGTTGTCTTGTATAGGTGACTTCCAAGTCAGCCGTGTTGCATGGGGGACATTGTGCTGGTGGCCATGTTCTATAGGTGACTTCCAAGTCAGCCATATTGCATGGGGGACATTGTGCTGGTTTGCCATGTTGTATAGGTGACTTCCAAGTCAGCCATATTGCTTGGGGGACATTGTGCTGGTTGCCATGTTCTATAGGTGACTTCCAAGTGAGCCATTTTGCTTGGGGGACATTGTGCTGGTTGCCATGTTGTATAGGTGACTTCCAATTCAGCCATATTGCATGGTGGACATTGTGCTGGTGGCCATGTTCTATGGGTGACTTCCAAGTCAGCCACATTGCATGGGGGACATTGTGCTGGTTTCTTGTATAGGTGACTTCCAAGTCAACCATATTGCATTAGGGACATTGTGCTGGTTGCCCTGTTGTATAGGTGACTTCCAAGTCAACCATATTGCATGGGGGACATTGTGCTGGTTGCCATGTTGTATAGGTGACTTCCAAGTCAGCCATATTGCATGGGGGACATTGTGCTGGATGCCATGTTGTATAGGTGACTTCCAAGTGAGCCATATTGCATGGGGGACATTGTGCTGGTTGTGTTGTATAGTTGACTTCCAAGTCAGCCATATTGCATGGGGGACATTGTGCTGGTTGTGTTGTATAGGTGACTTCCAAGTCAGCCATATTGCTTGGGGGACATTGTGCTGGTTGCCATGTTGTATAGGTGACTTCCAAGTAAGCCATATTGCATGGGGGACATTGTGCTGGTGGCCATGTTCTATAGGTGACTTCCAAGTCAGCCATATTGCATTTGGGACATTGTGCTGGTTGTCTTGTATAGGTGACTTCCAAGTCAGCCATATTGCTTGGGGGACATTGTGCTGGTTGCCATGTCCTATAGGTGACTTCCAAGTCAGCCATATTGCATGGGGGACATTGTGCTGGTTGTCTTGTATAGGTGACTTCCACGTCAGCCATATTGCTTGGGGGGCATTGTGCTGGTGGCCATGTTCTATAGGTGACTTCCAAGTCAGCCATATTGCTTAGGGGACATTGTGCTGGTTGCCATGTTGTTTAGGTGACTTCCAAGTAAGCCATATTGCATGGGGGACATTGTGCTGGTGGCCATGTTCTATAGGTGACTTCCAAGTCAGCCATATTGCATTTGGGACATTGTGCTGGTTGTCTTGTATAGTTGACTTCCAAGTCAGCCATATTGCTTGGGGGACATTGTGCTGGTTGCCATGTCCTATAGGTGACTTCCAAGTCAGCCATATTGCATGGGGGACATTGTGCTGGTTGTCTTGTATAGGTGACTTCCACGTCAGCCATATTGCATGGGGGACATTGTGCTGGTGGCCATGTTGTATAGGTGACTTCCAAGTCAGCCATATTGCATGGGGGACATTGTGCTGGTTGCCATGTTGTATAGGTGACTTCCAAGTCAGCCATATTGCCTGGGGGACATTGTGCTGGTTGTATTGTATAGGTGACTTCCAAGTCAGCCATATTGCATGGGGGACATTGTGCTGGTTGCCATGTTGTATAGGTGACTTCCAAGTCAGCCATATTGCATGGTGGCCATTGTGCTGGTTGCCATGTTGTATAGGTGACTTCCAAGTGAGCCATATTGCTTGGGGGACATTGTGCTGGTTGTGTTGTATAGGTGACTTCCAAGTCAGCCATATTGCATGGGGGACATTGTGCTGGTTGTCTTGTATAGGTGACTTTCAAGTCAGCCGTGTTGCATGGGGGACATTGTACTGGTGGCCATGTACTATAGGTGACTTCCAAGTCAGCCATATTGCATGGGGGACATTGTGCTGGTTGCCATGTTGTATAGGTGACTTCCAAGTCAGCCATATTGCATGGGGGACATTGTGCTGGTTGTGTTGTATAGGTGACTTCCAAGTCAGCCATATTGCTTGGGGGACATTGTGCTGGTGGCCATGTTGTATAGGTGACTTCCAAGTCAGCCATATTGCTTGGGGGACATTGTGCTGGTTGCCATGTTCTATAGGTGACTTCCAAGTCAGCCATATTGCATGGGGGACATTGTGCTGGTTGTGTTGTATAGGTGACTTCCAAGTCAGCCATATTGCATGGGGGACATTGTGCTGGTTGTGTTGTATAGGTGACTTCCAAGTCAGCCATATTGCATGGGGGACATTGTGCTGGTTGTATTGCATAGGTGACTTCCAAGTCAGCCATATTGCATGGGGGACATTGTGCTGGTTGCCATGTTGTATAGGTGACTTCCAAGTCAGCCATATTGCATGGGGGACATTGTGCTGGTGGCCATGTTCTATAGGTGACTTCCAAGTCAGCCATATTGCATTTGGGACATTGTGCTGGTTGTCTTGTATAGGTGACTTCCAAGTCAGCCATATTGCTTGGGGGACATTGTGCTGGTTGCCATGTCCTATAGGTGACTTCTAAGTCAGCCATATTGCATGGGGGACATTGTGCTGGTTGTCTTGTATAGGTGACTTCCAAGTCAGCCATATTGCATGGGGGCCATTGTGCTGGTTGCCATGTTGTATAGGTGACTTCCAAGTCAGCCATATTGCATGGGGGACATTGTGCTGGTTGCCATGTTGTATAGGTGACTTCCAAGTGAGCCATATTGCTTGGGGGACATTGTGCTGGTTGTGTTGTATAGGTGACTTCCAAGTCAGCCATATTGCATGGGGGACATTGTGCTGGTTGTCTTGTATAGGTGACTTCCAAGTCAGCCGTGTTGCATGGGGGACATTGTGCTGGTGGCCATGTTCTATAGGTGACTTCCAAGTCAGCCATATTGCATGGGGGACATTGTGCTGGTTTGCCATGTTGTATAGGTGACTTCCAAGTCAGCCATATTGCTTGGGGGACATTGTGCTGGTTGCCATGTTCTATAGGTGACTTCCAAGTGAGCCATATTGCTTGGGGGACATTGTGCTGGTTGCCATGTTGTATAGGTGACTTCCAAGTCAGCCATATTGCATGGTGGACATTGTGCTGGTGGCCATGTTCTATGGGTGACTTCCAAGTCAGCCACATTGCATGGGGGACATTGTGCTGGTTTCTTGTATAGGTGACTTCCAAGTCAACCATATTGCATTAGGGACATTGTTCTGGTTGCCCTGTTGTATAGGTGACTTCCAAGTCAACCATATTGCATGGGGGACATTGTGCTGGTTGTGTTGTATAGGTGACTTCCAAGTCAGCCATATTGCATGGGGGACATTGTGCTGGTTGTATTGTATAGGTGACTTCCAAGTCAGCCATATTGCATGGGGGACATTGTGCTGGTTGTATTGTATAGGTGACTTCCAAGTGAGCCATATTGCTTGGGGGACATTGTGCTGGTGGCCATGTTCTATAGGTGACTTCCAAGTCAGCCATATTGCATGGGGGACATTGTGCTGGTTGCCATGTCCTATAGGTGACTTCCAAGTCAGCCATATTGCATGGGGGACATTGCGCTGGTTGCCATGTTGTATAGGTGACTTCCAAGTGAGCCATAATGCTTGGGGGACATTGTGCTGGTTGTGTTGTATAGTTGACTTCCAAGTCAGCCATATTGCATGGGGGACATTGTGCTGGTTGTCTTGTATAGGTGACTTCCAAGTCAGCCGTGTTGCATGGGGGACATTGTGCTGGTGGCCATGTTCTATAGGTGACTTCCAAGTCAGCCATATTGCATGGGGGACATTGTGCTGGTTTGCCATGTTGTATAGGTGACTTCCAAGTCAGCCATATTGCTTGGGGGACATTGTGCTGGTTGCCATGTTCTATAGGTGACTTCCAAGTGAGCCATATTGCTTGGGGGACATTGTGCTGGTTGCCATGTTGTATAGGTGACTTCCAATTCAGCCATATTGCATGGTGGACATTGTGCTGGTGGCCATGTTCTATGGGTGACTTCCAAGTCAGCCACATTGCATGGGGGACTTTGTGCTGGTTTCTTGTATAGGTGACTTCCAAGTCAACCATATTGCATTAGGGACATTGTGCTGGTTGCCCTGTTGTATAGGTGACTTCCAAGTCAACCATATTGCATGGGGGACATTGTGCTGGTTGCCATGTTGTATAGGTGACTTCCAAGTCAGCCATATTGCATGGGGGACATTGTGCTGGATGCCATGTTGTATAGGTGACTTCCAAGTGAGCCATATTGCATGGGGGACATTGTGCTGGTTGTGTTGTATAGTTGACTTCCAAGTCAGCCATATTGCATGGGGGACATTGTGCTGGTTGTGTTGTATAGGTGACTTCCAAGTCAGCCATATTGCATGGGGGACATTGTGCTGGTTGTATTGTATAGGTGACTTCCAAGTCAGCCATATTGCATGGGGGACATTGTGCTGGTTGTATTGTATAGGTGACTTCCAAGTGAGCCATATTGCTTGGGGGACATTGTGCTGGTGGCCATGTTCTATAGGTGACTTCCAAGTCAGCCATATTGCATGGGGGACATTGTGCTGGTTGCCATTTCCTATAGGTGACTTCCAAGTCAGCCATATTGCATGGGGGACATTGTGCTGGTTGCCATGTTGTATAGGTGACTTCCAAGTGAGCCATATTGCTTGGGGGACATTGTGCTGGTTGTGTTGTATAGGTGACTTCCAAGTCAGCCATATTGCATGGGGGACATTGTGCTGGTTGTCTTGTATAGGTGACTTCCAAGTCAGCCGTGTTGCATGGGGGACATTGTGCTGGTTGTATTGTATAGGTGACTTCCAAGTCAGCCATATTGCATGGGGGACATTGTGCTGGTGGCCATGTTGTAAAGGTGACTTCCAAGTCAGCCATATTGCATGGGGGACATTGTGCTGGTTGCCATGTTGTATAGGTGACTTCCAAGTCAGCCATATTGCATGGGGGACATTGTGCTGGTTGCCATGTTGTATAGGTGACTTACAAGTCAGCCATATTGCATGGGGGACATTGTGCTGGTTGCCATGTTGTATAGGTGACTTCCAAGTGAGCCATATTGCTTGGGTGACATTGTGCTGGTTGTGTTGTATAGGTGACTTCCAAGTCAGCCATATTGCATGGGGGACATTGTGCTGGTTGTCTTGTATAGGTGACTTTCAAGTCAGCCGTGTTGCATGGGGGACATTGTACTGGTGGCCATGTACTATAGGTGAATTCCAAGTCAGCCATATTGCATGGGGGACATTGTGCAGGTTGCCATGTTGTATAGGTGACTTCCAAGTGAGCCATATTGCTTGGGGGACATTGTGCTGGTTGCCATGTTGTATAGGTGACTTCCAAGTGAGCCATATTGCTTGGGGGATATTGTGCTGGTTGCCATGTTGTATAGGTGACTTCCAAGTCTGCCATATTGCATGGGGGACATTGTGCTGGTGGCCATGTTCTATAGGTGACTTCCAAGTCAGCCATATTGCATGGGGACATTGTGCTGGTTGTCTTGTATAGGTGACTTCCAAGTCAGCCATATTGCATGGGGGACATTGTGCTGGTTGCCATGTTGTATAGGTGACTTCCAAGTCAGCCATATTGCATGGGGGACATTGTGCTGGTTGCCATGTTGTATAGGTGACTTCCAAGTCAGCCATATTGCATGGGGGACATTGTGCTGGTTGTGTTGTATAGGTGACTTCCAAGTCAGCCATATTGCTTGGGGGACATTGTGCTGGTGGCCATGTTGTATAGGTGACTTCCAAGTCAGCCATATTGCTTGGGGGACATTGTGCTGGTTGCCATGTTCTATAGGTGACTTCCAAGTCAGCCATATTGCATGGGGGACATTGTGCTGGTTGTGTTGTATAGGTGACTTCCAAGTCAGCCATATTGCATGGGGGACATTGTGCTGGTTGTGTTGTATAGGTGACTTCCAAGTCAGCCATATTGCATGGGGGACATTGTGCTGGTTGTATTGCATAGGTGACTTCCAAGTCAGCCATATTGCATGGGGGACATTGTGCTGGTTGCCATGTTGTATAGGTGACTTCCAAGTCAGCAATATTGCATGGGGGACATTGTCCTGGTGGCCATGTTCTATAGGTGACTTCCGAGTCAGCCATATTGCATTTGGGACATTGTGTTGGTTGTCTTGTATAGGTGACTTCCAAGTCAGCCATATTGCATGGGGGACATTGTGCTGGTTGTGTTGTATAGGTGACTTCCAAATCAGCCATATTGCATGGGGGACATTGTGCTGGTTGTATTGTATAGGTGACTTCCAAGTCAGCCATATTGCATGGGGGACATTGTGCTGGTTGTCTTGTATAGGTGACTTCCAAGTCAGCCATATTGCTTGGGGGACATTGTGCTGGTTGTATTGTATAGGTGACTTCCAAGTCAGCCATATTGCATGGGGGACATTGTGCTGGTTGCCATTTTGTATAGGTGACTTCCAAGTCAGCCATATTGCATGGGGGACATTGTGCTGGTGGCCATGTTCTATAGGTGACTTCCAAGTCAGCCATATTGCATTTGGGACATTGTGCTGGTTGTCTTGTATAGGTGACTTCCAAGTCAGCCATATTGAATGGGGGACATTGTGCTGGTTGCCATGTCCTATAGGTGACTTCTAAGTCAGCCATATTGCATGGGGGACATTGTGCTGGTTGTCTTGTATTGGTGACTTCCAAGTCAGCCATATTGCATGGGGGCCATTGTGCTGGTTGCCATGTTGTATAGGTGACTTCCAAGTCAGCCATATTGCATGGGGGACATTGTGCTGTTTGCCATGTTGTATAGGTGACTTCCAAGTGAGCCATATTGCTTGGGAGACATTGTGCTGGTTGTGTTGTATAGGTGACTTCCAAGTCAGCCATATTGCATGGGGGACATTGTGCTGGTTGTCTTGTATAGGTGACTTCCAAGTCAGCCGTGTTGCATGGGGGACATTGTGCTGGTGGCCATGTTCTATAGGTGACTTCCAAGTCAGCCATATTGCATGGGGGAAATTGTGCTGGTTTGCCATGTTGTATAGGTGACTTCCAAGTCAGCCATATTGCTTGTGGGACATTCTGCTGGTTGCCATGTTCTATAGGTGACTTCCAAGTGAGCCATATTGCTTGGGGGACATTGTGCTGGTTGCCATGTTGTATAGGTGACTTCCAAGTCAGCCATATTGCATGGTGGACATTGTGCTGGTGGCCATGTTCTATGGGTGACTTCCAAGTCAGCCACATTGCATGGGGGACATTGTGCTGGTTTCTTGTATAGGTGACTTCCAAGTCAACCATATTGCATTAGGGACATTGTGCTGGTTGCCCTGTTGTATAGGTGACTTCCAAGTCAACCATATTGCATGGGGGACATTGTGCTGGTTGCCATGTTGTATAGGTGACTTCCAAGTCAGCCATATTGCATGGGGGACATTGTGCTGGATGCCATGTTGTATAGGTGACTTCCAAGTGAGCCATATTGCATGGGGGACATTGTGCTGGTTGTGTTGTATAGGTGACTTCCAAGTCAGCCATATTGCATGGGGGACATTGTGCTGGTTGTGTTGTATAGGTGACTTCCAAGTCAGCCATATTGCATGGGGGACATTGTGCTGGTTGTATTGTATAGGTGACTTCCAAGTCAGCCATATTGCATGGGGGACATTGTGCTGGTTGTATTGTATAGGTGACTTCCAAGTGAGCCATATTGCTTGGGGGACATTGTGCTGGTGGCCATGTTCTATAGGTGACTTCCAAGTCAGCCATATTGCATGGGGGACATTGTGCTGGTTGCCATGTCCTATAGGTGACTTCCAAGTCAGCCATATTGCATGGGGGACATTGTGCTGGTTGCCATGTTGTATAGGTGACTTCCAAGTGAGCCATATTGCTTGGGGGACATTGTGCTGGTTGTGTTGTATAGGTGACTTCCAAGTCAGCCATATTGCATGGGGGACATTGTGCTGGTTGTCTTGTATAGGTGACTTCCAAGTCAGCCATATTGCATGGGGGACATTGTGCTGGTGGCCATGTTGTAAAGGTGACTTCCAAGTCAGCCATATTGCATGGGGGACATTGTGCTGGTTGCCATGTTGTATAGGTGACTTCCAAGTCAGCCATATTGCATGGGGGACATTGTGCTGGTTGCCATGTTGTATAGGTGACTTACAAGTCAGCCATATTGCATGGGGGACATTGTGCTGGTTGCCATGTTGTATAGGTGACTTCCAAGTGAGCCATATTGCTTGGGGGACATTGTGCTGGTTGTGTTGTATAGGTGACTTCCAAGTCAGCCATATTGCATGGGGGACATTGTGCTGGTTGTCTTGTATAGGTGACTTCCAAGTCAGCCGTGTTGCATGGGGGACATTGTGCTGGTTGTATTGTATAGGTGACTTCCAAGTCAGCCATATTGCATGGGGGGCATTGTGCTGGTGGCCATGTTGTAAAGGTGACTTCCAAGTCAGCCATATTGCATGGGGGACATTGTGCTGGTTGCCATGTTGTATAGGTGACTTCCAAGTCAGCCATATTGCATGGGGGACATTGTGCTGGTTGCCATGTTGTATAGGTGACTTACAAGTCAGCCATATTGCATGGGGGACATTGTGCTGGTTGCCATGTCCTATAGGTGACTTCCAAGTCAGCCACATTGCTTGGGGGACATTGTGCTGGTTGCCATGTTCTATAGGTGACTTCCAAGTCAGCCATATTGCTTGGTAGACATTGCGCTGGTTGCCATGTTGTATAGGTGACTTCCAAGTCAGCCATATTGCTTGGGGGACATTGTGCTGGTTGCCATGTTGTATAGGTGAATTCCAAGTCAGCCATATTGCATGGGGACATTGTGCTAATGGCCATGTTCTATAGGTGACTTCCAAGTCAGCCATATTGCATGGGGGACATTGTGCTGGTTGTCTTGTATAGGTGACTTCCAAGTCAGCCATATTGCATGGGGGACATTGTGCTGGTTGTGTTGTATAGGTGACTTCCAAATCAGCCATATTGCATGGGGGACATTGTGCTGGTTGTATTGTATAGGTGACTTCCAAGTCAGCCATATTGCATGGGGGACATTGTGCTGGTTGTATTGTATAGGTGACTTCCAAGTCAGCCATATTGCATGGGGGACATTGTGCTGGTGGCCATGTCCTATAGGTGACTTCCAAGTCAGCCATATTGCATGGGGGACATTGTGCTGGTTGTCTTGTATAGGTGACTTCCAAGTCAGCCATATTGCTTGGGGGACATTGTGCTGGTTGTATTGTATAGGTGACTTCCAAGTCAGCCATATTGCATGGGGGACATTGTGCTGGTTGCCATGTTGTATAGGTGACTTCCAAGTCAGCCATATTGCATGGGGGACATTGTGCTGGTGGCCATGTTCTATAGGTGACTTCCAAGTCAGCCATATTGCATTTGGGACATTGTGCTGGTTGTCTTGTATAGGTGACTTCCAAGTCAGCCATATTGCATGGGGGAAATTGTTCTGGTTGTGTTGTATAGGTGACTTCCAAATCAGCCATATTGCATGGGGGACATTGTGCTGGTTGTCTTGTATAGGTGACTTCCAAGTCAGCCATATTGCTTGGGGGACATTGTGCTGGTTGTATTGTATAGGTGACTTCCAAGTCAGCCATATTGCATGGGGGACATTGTGCTGGTGGCCATGTTGTAAAGGTGACTTCCAAGTCAGCCATATTGCATGGGGGACATTGTGCTGGTTGCCATGTTGTATAGGTGACTTCCAAGTCAGCCATATTGCATGGGGGACATTGTGATGGTTGCCATGTTGTATAGGTGACTTACAAGTCAGCCATATTGCATGAGGGACATTGTGCTGGTTGCCATGTCCTATAGGTGACTTCCAAGTCAGCCATATTGCATGGGGGAAATTGTGCTGGTTGTCTTGTATAGTTGAATTTTAAGTCAGCCACATTGCTTGGGGGACATTGTGCTGGTTGCCATGTTGTATAGGTGACTTCCAAGTCAGCCATGTTGCTTGGTAGACATTGCGCTGGTTGCCATGTTGTATAGGTGACTTCCAAGTCAGCCATATTGCTTGGGGGACATTGTGCTGGTTGCCATGTTGTATAGGTGACTTCCAAGTCAGCCATATTGCATGGGGGACATTGTGCTGGTGGCCATGTTCTATAGGTGACTTCCAAGTCAGCCATATTGCATGGGGGACATTGTGCTGGTTGTCTTGTATAGGTGACTTCCAAGTCAGCCATATTGCATGGGGGACATTGTGCTGGTTGCCATGTCCTATAGGTGACTTCTAAGTCAGCCATATTGCATGGGGGACATTGTGCTGGTTGTCTTGTATTGGTGACTTCCAAGTCAGCCATATTGCATGGGGGCCATTGTGCTGGTTGCCATGTTGTATAGGTGACTTCCAAGTCAGCCATATTGCATGGGGGACATTGTGCTGGTTGCCATGTTGTATAGGTGACTTCCAAGTGAGCCATATTGCTTGGGGGACATTGTGCTGGTTGTGTTGTATAGGTGACTTCCAAGTCAGCCATATTGCATGGGGGACATTGTGCTGGTTGTCTTGTATAGGTGACTTCCAAGTCAGCCGTGTTGCATGGGGGACATTGTGCTGGTGGCCATGTTCTATAGGTGACTTCCAAGTCAGCCATATTGCATGGGGGAAATTGTGCTGGTTTGCCATGTTGTATAGGTGACTTCCAAGTCAGCCATATTGCTTGGGGGACATTGTGCTGGTTGCCATGTTGTATAGGTGACTTCCAAGTCAGCCATATTGCATGGTGGACATTGTGCTGGTGGCCATGTTCTATGGGTGACTTCCAAGTCAGCCACATTGCATGGGGGACATTGTGCTGGTTTCTTGTATAGGTGACTTCCAAGTCAACCATATTGCATTAGAGACATTGTGCTGGTTGCCCTGTTGTATAGGTGACTTCCAAGTCAGCCATATTGCATGGGGGACATTGTGCTGGATGCCATGTTGTATAGGTGACTTCCAAGTGAGCCATATTGCATGGGGGACATTGTGCTGGTTGTGTTGTATAGGTGACTTCCAAGTCAGCCATATTGCATGGGGGACATTGTGCTGGTTGTGTTGTATAGGTGACTTCCAAGTCAGCCATATTGCATGGGGGACATTGTGCTGGTTGTATTGTATAGGTGACTTCCAAGTCAGCCATATTGCATGGGGGACATTGTGCTGGTTGTATTGTATAGGTGACTTCCAAGTGAGCCATATTGCATGGGGGACATTGTGCTGTTTGTATTGTATAGGTGACTTCCAAGTCAGCCATATTGCATGGGGGACATTGTGCTGGTGGCCATGTCCTATAGGTGACTTCCAAGTCAGCCATATTGCATGGGGGACATTGTGCTGGTTGTCTTGTATTGGTGACTTCCAAGTCAGCCATATTGCATGGGGGACATTGTGCTGGTTGCCATGTTGTATAGGTGACTTCCAAGTGAGCCATATTGCTTGGGGGACATTGTGCTGGTTGTGTTGTATAGGTGACTTCCAAGTCAGCCATATTGCATGGGGGACATTGTGCTGGTTGTCTTGTATAGGTGACTTCCAAGTCAGCCGTGTTGCATGGGGGACATTGTGCTGGTGGCCATGTTCTATAGGTGACTTCCAAGTCAGCCATATTGCATGGGGGAAATTGTGCTGGTTTGCCATGTTGTATAGGTGACTTCCAAGTGAGCCATATTGCTTGGGGGACATTGTGCTGGTTGCCATGTTGTATAGGTGACTTCCAAGTCAGCCATATTGCATGGTGGACATTGTGCTGGTGGCCATGTTCTATGGGTGACTTCCAAGTCAGCCACATTGCATGGGGGACATTGTGCTGGTTTCTTGTATAGGTGACTTCCAAGTCAACCATATTGCATTAGGGACATTGTGCTGGTTGCCCTGTTGTATAGGTGACTTCCAAGTCAACCATATTGCATGGGGGACATTGTGCTGGTTGCCATGTTGTATAGGTGACTTCCAAGTCAGCCATATTGCATGGGGGACATTGTGCTGGATGCCATGTTGTATAGGTGACTTCCAAGTGAGCCATATTGCATGGGGGACATTGTGCTGGTTGTGTTGTATAGGTGACTTCCAAGTCAGCCATATTGCATGGGGGACATTGTGCTGGTTGTGTTGTATAGGTGACTTCCAAGTCAGCCATATTGCATGGGGGACATTGTGCTGGTTGTATTGTATAGGTGACTTCCAAGTCAGCCATATTGCATGGGGGACATTGTGCTGGTTGTATTGTATAGGTGACTTCCAAGTGAGCAATATTGCTTGGGGGACATTGTGCTGGTGGCCATGTTCTATAGGTGACTTCCAAGTCAGCCATATTGCATGGGGGACATTGTGCTGGTTGCCATGTCCTATAGGTGACTTCCAAGTCAGCCATATTGCATGGGGGACATTGTGCTGGTTGCCATGTTGTATAGGTGACTTCCAAGTGAGCCATATTGCTTGGGGGACATTGTGCTGGTTGTGTTGTATAGGTGACTTCCAAGTCAGCCATATTGCATGGGGGACATTGTGCTGGTTGTCTTGTATAGGTGACTTCCAAGTCAGCCATATTGCATGGGGGACATTGTGCTGGTGGCCATGTTGTAAAGGTGACTTCCAAGTCAGCCATATTGCATGGGGGACATTGTGCTGGTTGCCATGTTGTATAGGTGACTTACAAGTCAGCCATATTGCATGGGGGACATTGTGCTGGTTGCCATGTTGTATAGGTGACTTCCAAGTGAGCCATATTGCTTGGGGGACATTGTGCTGGTTGTGTTGTATAGGTGACTTCCAAGTCAGCCATATTGCATGGGGGACATTGTGCTGGTTGTCTTGTATAGGTGACTTCCAAGTCAGCCGTGTTGCATGGGGGACATTGTGCTGGTTGTATTGTATAGGTGACTTCCAAGTCAGCCATATTGCATGGGGGACATTGTGCTGGTGGCCATGTTGTAAAGGTGACTTCCAAGTCAGCCATATTGCATGGGGGACATTGTGCTGGTTGCCATGTTGTATAGGTGACTTCCAAGTCAGCCATATTGCATGGGGGACATTGTGCTGGTTGCCATGTTGTATAGGTGACTTACAAGTCAGCCATATTGCATGGGGGACATTGTGCTGGTTGCCATGTCCTATAGGTGACTTCAAAGTCAGCCACATTGCTTGGGGGACATTGTGCTGGTTGCCATGGCCACCAGCACAATGTCCGCCAAGCAATATGGCTCACTTGGAAGTCACCTATACAATACAACCAGAACAATGTCCCCCATGCAATATGGCTGACTTGGAAGTCACCTATACAATACAACCAGCACAATGTCCCAAATGCAATATGGCTGACTTGGAAGTCATCTATAGAACATGGCCACCAGCACAATGTCCCCCATGCAATATGGCTGAATTGGAAGTCACCTATACAACATGGCAACCAGCACAATGTCCCCCATGCAATATGGCTGACTTGGAAGTCACCTATACAATACAACCAGCACAATGTCCCCCAAGCAATATGGCTGACTTGGAAGTCACCTATACAAGACAACCAGCACAATGTCCCCCATGCAATATGGCTGACTTGGAAGTCACCTATACAATACAACCAGCACAATGTCCCTCATGCAATATGGCTGATTTGGAAGTCACCTATACAACACAACCAGCACAATGTCCCCCATGCAATATGGCTGACTTGGAAGTCACCTATACAAGACAACCGGCACAATGTCCCCCATGCAATATGGCTGACTTGGAAGTCACCTATAGGACATGGCCACCAGCACAATGTCCCCCATGCAATATGGCTGACTTGGAAGTCACCTATACAATACAACCAGCACAATGTCCCCCATGCAATATGGCTGACTTGGAAGTCACCTATACAAGACAACCAGCACAATGTCCCCCATGCAATATGGCTGACTTGGAAGTCACCTATAGAACATGGCCACCAGCACAATGTCCCCCATGCAATATGGCTGACTTGGAAGTCACCTATAGAACATGGCAACCAGCACAATGTCCCCCAAGCAATATGGCTGACTTGGAAGTCACCTATACAAGACAACCAGCACAATTTCCCCCATGCAATATGGCTGACTTGGAAGTCACCTATAGGACATGGCAACCAGCACAATGTCCCCCATGCAATATGGCTGACTTGGAAGTCACCTATACAATACAACCAGCACAATGTCACCCATGCAATTTGGCTGACTTGGAAGTCACCTATACAACATGGCAACCAGCACAATGTCCCCCATGCAATATGGCTGACTTGGAAGTCACCTATAGAACATGGCCACCAGCACAATGTCCCCCATGCAATATGGCTGACTTGGAAGTCACCTATACAACATGGCAACCAGCACAATGTCCCCCAAGCAATATGGCTGACTTGGAAGTCACCTATAGAACATGGCCACCAGCACAATGTCCCCCAAGCAATATGGCTGACTTGGAAGTCACCTATACAATACAACCAGCACAATGTCCCAAATGCAATATGGCTGACCTGGAAGTCATCTATAGAACATGGCCACCAGCACAATGTCCCCCATGCAATATGGCTGAATTGGAAGTCACCTATACAACATGGCAACCAGCACAATGTCCCCCATGCAATATGGCTGACTTGGAAGTCACCTATACAATACAACCAGCACAATTTCCCCCAAGCAATATGGTTGACTTGGAAGTCACCTATACAAGACAACCAGCACAATGTCCCCCATGCAATATGGCTGACTTGGAAGTCACCTATACAATACAACCAGCACAATGTCCCCCATGCAATATGGCTGATTTGGAAGTCACCTATACAACACAACCAGCACAATGTCCCCCATGCAATATGGCTGACTTGGAAGTCACCTATACAAGACAACCAGCACAATGTCCCCCATGCAATATGGCTGACTTGGAAGTCACCTATAGGACATGGCCACCAGCACAATGTCCCCCATGCAATATGGCTGACTTGGAAGTCACCTATACAATACAACCAGCACAATGTCCCCCATGCAATATGGCTGACTTGGAAGTCACCTATACAAGACAACCAGCACAATGTCCCCCATGCAATATGGCTGACTTGGAAGTCACCTATAGAACATGGCCACCAGCACAATGTCCCCCATGCAATATGGCTGACTTGGAAGTCACCTATAGAACATGGCAACCAGCACAATGTCCCCCAAGCAATATGGCTGACTTGGAAGTCACCTATACAAGACAACCAGCACAATTTCCCCCATGCAATATGGCTGACTTGGAAGTCACCTATAGGACATGGCAACCAGCACAATGTCCCCCATGCAATATGGCTGACTTGGAAGTCACCTATACAATACAACCAGCACAATGTCACCCATGCAATTTGGCTGACTTGGAAGTCACCTATACAACATGGCAACCAGCACAATGTCCCCCATGCAATATGGCTGACTTGGAAGTCACCTATAGAACATGGCCACCAGCACAATGTCCCCCATGCAATATGGCTGACTTGGAAGTCACCTATACAACATGGCAACCAGCACAATGTCCCCCAAGCAATATGGCTGACTTGGAAGTCACCTATAGAACATGGCCACCAGCACAATGTCCCCCAAGCAATATGGCTGACTTGGAAGTCACCTATAGAACATGGCAACCAGCACAATGTCCCCCAAGCAATATGGCTGACTTGGAAGTCACCTATACAAGACAACCAGCACAATGTCCCCCATGCAATATGGCTGACTTGGAAGTCACCTATAGGACATGGCCACCAGCACAATGTCCCCCATGCAATATAGCTGACTTGGAAGTCACCTATACAATACAACCAGCACAATGTCCCCCATGCAATATGGCTGACTTGGAAGTCACCTATACAAGACAACCAGCACAATGTCCCCCATGCAATATGGCTGACTTGGAAGTCACCTATAGAACATGGCCACCAGCACAATGTCCCCCATGCAATATGGCTGACTTGGAAGTCACCTATAGAACATGGCCACCAGCACAATGTAACCCATGCAATATGGCTGACTTGGAAGTCACCTATACAACATGGCAACCAGCACAATGTCCCCCAAGCAATATGGCTGACTTGGAAGTCACCTATAGAACATGGCCACCAGCACAATGTCCCCCAAGCAATATGGCTGACTTGGAAGTCACCTATAGGACATGGCAACCAGCACAAAGTCCCCCATGCAATATGGCTGACTTGGAAGTCACCTATAGAACATGGCCACCAGCACAATGTCCGCCAAGCAATATGGCTCACTTGGAAGTCACCTATACAATACAACCAGAACAATGTCCCCCATGCAATATGGCTGACTTGGAAGTCACCTATACAATACAACCAGCACAATGTCCCAAATGCAATATGGCTGACTTGGAAGTCATCTATAGAACATGGCCACCAGCACAATGTCCCCCATGCAATATGGCTGAATTGGAAGTCACCTATACAACATGGCAACCAGCACAATGTCCCCCATGCAATATGGCTGACTTGGAAGTCACCTATACAATACAACCAGCACAATGTCCCCCAAGCAATATGGCTGACTTGGAAGTCACCTATACAAGACAACCAGCACAATGTCTGCCAAGCAATATGGCTCACTTGGAAGTCACCTATACAAAACAACCAGCACAATGTCCCCCATGCAATATGGCTGACTTGGAAGTCACCTAAAGGACATGGCCACCAGCACAATGTCCCCCATGCAATATGGCTGACTTGGAAGTCACATATACAATACAACCAGCACAACGTCCCCCATGCAATATGGCTGACTTGGACGTCACCTATACAACATGGCAACCAGCACAATGTCCCCCATTCAATATGGCTGATTTGGAAGTCACCTATACAACACAACCAGCACAATGTCCCCCATGCAATATGGCTGACTTGGAAGTCACCTATACAAGACAACCAGCACAATGTCCCCCATGCAATATGGCTGACTTGGAAGTCACCTATAGAACATGGCCACCAGCACAATGTCCCCCATGCAATATGGCTGACTTGGAAGTCACCTATAGAACATGGCCACCAGCACAATGTAACCCATGCAATAT
This sequence comes from Petromyzon marinus, assembly GCF_048934315.1. NCBI lineage: Eukaryota > Metazoa > Chordata > Hyperoartia > Petromyzontiformes > Petromyzontidae > Petromyzon > Petromyzon marinus. The sequence goes on from NW_027423002.1 coordinate 7,022,167, forward strand.
GGCTGACTTGGAAGTCACCTATACAACATGGCAACCAGCACAATGTCCCCCAAGCAATATGGCTGACTTGGAAGTCACCTATAGAACATGGCCACCAGCACAATGTCCCCCAAGCAATATGGCTGACTTGGAAGTCACCTATAGGACATGGCAACCAGCACAATGTCCCCCATGCAATATGGCTGACTTGGAAGTCACCTATAGAACATGGCCACCAGCACAATGTCCGCCAAGCAATATGGCTCACTTGGAAGTCACCTATACAATACAACCAGCACAATGTTCCCCATGCAATATGGCTGACTTGGAAGTCACCTATACAATACAACCAGCACAATGTCCCAAATGCAATCTGGCTGACTTGAAAGTCACCTATAGAACATGGCCACCAGCACAATGTCCCCCATGCAATATGGCTGAATTGGAAGTCACCTATAGGACATGGCAACCAGCACAATGTCCCCCATGCAATATGGCTGACTTGGAAGTCACCTATACAATACAACCAGCACAATGTCCCCCATGCAATTTGGCTGACTTGGAAGTCACCTATACAACATGGCAACCAGCACAATGTCCCCCATGCAATATGGCTGACTTGGAAGTCACCTATAGAACATGGCCACCAGCACAATGTCCCCCATGCAATATGGCTGACTTGGAAGTCACCTATACAACATGGCAACCAGCACAATGTCCGCCAAGCAATATGGCTGACTTGGAAGTCACCTATAGAACATGGCCACCAGCACAATGTCCCCCAAGCAATATGGCTGACTTGGAAGTCACCTATACAAGACAACCAGCACAATGTCCCCCATGCAATATGGCTGACTTGGAAGTCACCTATAGGACATGGCAACCAGCACAATGTCCCCCATGCAATATGGCTGACTTGGAAGTCACCTATAGAACATGGCCACCAGCACAATGTCCGCCAAGCAATATGGCTCACTTGGAAGTCACCTATACAATACAACCAGCACAATGTCCCCCATGCAATATGGCTGACTTGGAAGTCACCTATACAATACAACCAGCACAATGTCCCAAATGCAATATGGCTGACTTGGAAGTCACCTATAGAACATGGCCACCAGCACAATGTCCCCCATGCAATATGGCTGACTTGGAAGTCACCTATACAACATGGCAACCAGCACAATGTCCCCCATGCAATATGGCTGACATGGAAGTCACCTATACAATACAACCAGCACAATGTCCCCCAAGCAATATGGCTGACTTGGAAGTCACCTATACAAGACAACCAGCACAATGTCCCCCATGCAATATGGCTGACTTTGAAGTCACCTATACAATACAACCAGCACAATGTCCCCCATGCAATATGGCTGATTTGGAAGTCACCTATACAACACAACCAGCACAATGTCCCCCATGCAATATGGCTGACTTGGAAGTCACCTATACAAGACAACCAGCACAATGTCCCCCATGCAATATGGCTGACTTGGAAGTCACCTATAGAACATGGCCACCAGCACAATGTCCCCCATGCAATATGGCTGACTTGGAAGTCACCTATACAACATGGCAACCAGCACAATGTCCCCTATGCAATATGGCTGACTTGGAAGTCACCTATACAATACAACCAGCACAATGTCCCCCAAGCAATATGGCTGACTTGGAAGTCACCTATACAAGACAACCAGCACAATGTCCCCCATGCAATATGGCTGACTTGGAAGTCACCTATAGGACATGGCCACCAGCACAATGTCCCCCATGCAATATAGCTGACTTGGAAGTCACCTATACAATACAACCAGCACAATGTCCCCCATGCAATATGGCTGACTTGGAAGTCACCTATACAAGACAACCAGCACAATGTCCCCCATGCAATATGGCTGACTTGGAAGTCACCTATAGAACATGGCCACCAGCACAATGTCCCCCATGCAATATGGCTGACTTGGAAGTCACCTATAGAACATGGCCACCAGCACAATGTAACCCATGCAATATGGCTGACTTGGAAGTCACCTATACAACATGGCAACCAGCACAATGTCCCCCAAGCAATATGGCTGACTTGGAAGTCACCTATAGAACATGGCCACCAGCACAATGTCCCCCAAGCAATATGGCTGACTTGGAAGTCACCTATAGGACATGGCAACCAGCACAAAGTCCCCCATGCAATATGGCTGACTTGGAAGTCACCTATAGAACATGGCCACCAGCACAATGTCCGCCAAGCAATATGGCTCACTTGGAAGTCACCTATACAATACAACCAGAACAATGTCCCCCATGCAATATGGCTGACTTGGAAGTCACCTATACAATACAACCAGCACAATGTCCCAAATGCAATATGGCTGACTTGGAAGTCATCTATAGAACATGGCCACCAGCACAATGTCCCCCATGCAATATGGCTGAATTGGAAGTCACCTATACAACATGGCAACCAGCACAATGTCCCCCATGCAATATGGCTGACTTGGAAGTCACCTATACAATACAACCAGCACAATGTCCCCCAAGCAATATGGCTGACTTGGAAGTCACCTATACAAGACAACCAGCACAATGTCCCCCATGCAATATGGCTGACTTGGAAGTCACCTATACAATACAACCAGCACAATGTCCCTCATGCAATATGGCTGATTTGGAAGTCACCTATACAACACAACCAGCACAATGTCCCCCATGCAATATGGCTGACTTGGAAGTCACCTATACAAGACAACCGGCACAATGTCCCCCATGCAATATGGCTGACTTGGAAGTCACCTATAGGACATGGCCACCAGCACAATGTCCCCCATGCAATATGGCTGACTTGGAAGTCACCTATACAATACAACCAGCACAATGTCCCCCATGCAATATGGCTGACTTGGAAGTCACCTATACAAGACAACCAGCACAATGTCCCCCATGCAATATGGCTGACTTGGAAGTCACCTATAGAACATGGCCACCAGCACAATGTCCCCCATGCAATATGGCTGACTTGGAAGTCACCTATAGAACATGGCAACCAGCACAATGTCCCCCAAGCAATATGGCTGACTTGGAAGTCACCTATACAAGACAACCAGCACAATTTCCCCCATGCAATATGGCTGACTTGGAAGTCACCTATAGGACATGGCAACCAGCACAATGTCCCCCATGCAATATGGCTGACTTGGAAGTCACCTATACAATACAACCAGCACAATGTCACCCATGCAATTTGGCTGACTTGGAAGTCACCTATACAACATGGCAACCAGCACAATGTCCCCCATGCAATATGGCTGACTTGGAAGTCACCTATAGAACATGGCCACCAGCACAATGTCCCCCATGCAATATGGCTGACTTGGAAGTCACCTATACAACATGGCAACCAGCACAATGTCCCCCAAGCAATATGGCTGACTTGGAAGTCACCTATAGAACATGGCCACCAGCACAATGTCCCCCAAGCAATATGGCTGACTTGGAAGTCACCTATACAATACAACCAGCACAATGTCCCAAATGCAATATGGCTGACCTGGAAGTCATCTATAGAACATGGCCACCAGCACAATGTCCCCCATGCAATATGGCTGAATTGGAAGTCACCTATACAACATGGCAACCAGCACAATGTCCCCCATGCAATATGGCTGACTTGGAAGTCACCTATACAATACAACCAGCACAATTTCCCCCAAGCAATATGGCTGACTTGGAAGTCACCTATACAAGACAACCAGCACAATGTCCCCCATGCAATATGGCTGACTTGGAAGTCACCTATACAATACAACCAGCACAATGTCCCCCATGCAATATGGCTGACTTGGAAGTCACCTATACAAGACAACCAGCACAATGTCCCCCATGCAATATGGCTGACTTGGAAGTCACCTATAGGACATGGCCACCAGCACAATGTCCCCCATGCAATATGGCTGAATTGGAAGTCACCTATACAACATGGCAACCAGCACAATGTCCCCCATGCAATATGGCTGACTTGGAAGTCACCTATACAAGACAACCAGCACAATGTCCCCCATGCAATATGGCTGACTTGGAAGTCACCTATAGAACATGGCCACCAGCACAATGTCCCCCATGCAATATGGCTGACTTGGAAGTCACCTATAGAACATGGCAACCAGCACAATGTCCCCCAAGCAATATGGCTGACTTGGAAGTCACCTATACAAGACAACCAGCACAATTTCCCCCATGCAATATGGCTGACTTGGAAGTCACCTATAGGACATGGCAACCAGCACAATGTCCCCCATGCAATATGGCTGACTTGGAAGTCACCTATACAATACAACCAGCACAATGTCACCCATGCAATTTGGCTGACTTGGAAGTCACCTATACAACATGGCAACCAGCACAATGTCCCCCATGCAATATGGCTGACTTGGAAGTCACCTATAGAACATGGCCACCAGCACAATGTCCCCCATGCAATATGGCTGACTTGGAAGTCACCTATACAACATGGCAACCAGCACAATGTCCCCCAAGCAATATGGCTGACTTGGAAGTCACCTATAGAACATGGCCACCAGCACAATGTCCCCCAAGCAATATGGCTGACTTGGAAGTCACCTATAGAACATGGCAACCAGCACAATGTCCCCCAAGCAATATGGCTGACTTGGAAGTCACCTATACAAGACAACCAGCACAATGTCCCCCATGCAATATGGCTGACTTGGAAGTCACCTATAGGACATGGCAACCAGCAGAATGTCCCCCATGCAATATGGCTGACTTGGAAGTCACCTATAGAACATGGCCACCAGCACAATGTCCGCCAAGCAATATGGCTCACTTGGAAGTCACCTATAGAACATGGCCACCAGCACAATGTCCCCCATGCAATATGGCTGACTTGGAAGTCACCTATACAACATGGCAACCAGCACAATGTCCCCCATGCAATATGGCTGACATGGAAGTCACCTATACAATACAACCAGCACAATGTCCCCCAAGCAATATGGCTGACTTGGAAGTCACCTATACAATACAACCAGCACAATGTCCCCCATGCAATATGACTGATTTGGAAGTCGCCTATACAACACAACCAGCACAATGTCCCCCATGCAATATGGCTGACTTGGAAGTCACCTATACAAGACAACCAGCACAATGTCCCAAATGCAATATGGCTGACTTGGAAGTCACCTATAGAACATGGCCACCAGCACAATGTCCCCCATGCAATATGGCTGACTTGGAAGTCACCTATACAACATGGCAACCAGCACAATGTCCCCTATGCAATTTGACTGACTTGGAAGTCACCTATACAATACAACCAGCACAATGTCCCCCAAGCAATATGGCTGACTTGGAAGTCACCTATACAAGACAACCAGCACAATGTCCCCCATGCAATATGGCTGACTTGGAAGTCACCTATAGGACATGGCCACCAGCACAATGTCCCCCATGCAATATGGCTGACTTGGAAGTCACCTATACAATACAACCAGCACAATGTCCCCCATGCAATATGGCTGACTTGGAAGTCACCTATACAATACAACCAGCACAATGTCCCCCATGCAATATGGCTGACTTGGAAGTCACCTATAGAACATGGCCACCAGCACAATGTCCGCCAAGCAATATGGCTCACTTGGAAGTCACCTATACAATACAACCAGCACAATGTCCCCCATGCAATATGGCTGACTTGGAAGTCACCTATACAATACAACCAGCACAATGTCCCAAATGCAATATGGCTGACTTGGAAGTCACCTACAGAACATGGCCACCAGCACAATGTCCCCCATGCAATATGGCTGACTTGGAAGTCACCTATACAACATGGCAACCAGCACAATGTCCCCCATGCAATATGGCTGACTTGGAAGTCACCTATACAATACAACCAGCACAATGTCCCCCAAGCAATATGGCTGACTTGGAAGTCACCTATACAAGACAACCAGCACAATGTCCCCCATGCAATATGGCTGACTTGGAAGTCACCTATACAATACAACCAGCACAATGTCCCCCATGCAATATGGCTGACTTGGAAGTCACCTATACAATACAACCAGCACAATGTCCCCCATGCAATATGGCTGAATTGGAAGTCACCTATAGAACATGGCCACCAGCACAATGTCCGCCAAGCAATATGGCTCACTTGGAAGTCACCTATACAATACAACCAGCACAATGTCCCCCATGCAATATGGCTGACTTGGAAGTCACCTATACAATACAACCAGCACAATGTCCCAAATGCAATATGGCTGACTTGGAAGTCACCTATAGAACATGGCCACCAGCACAATGTCCCCCATGCAATATGGCTGACTTGGAAGTCACCTATACAACATGGCAACCAGCACAATGTCCCCCATGCAATATGGCTGACTTGGAAGTCACCTATACAATACAACCAGCACAATGTCCCCCAAGCAATATGGCTGACTTGGAAGTCACCTATACAAGACAACCAGCACAATGTCCCCCATGCAATATGGCTGACTTGGAAGTCACCTATACAATACAACCAGCACAATGTCCCCCATGCAATATGGCTGATTTGGAAGTCACCTATACAACACAACCAGCACAATGTCCCCCATGCAATATGGCTGACTTGGAAGTCACCTATACAAGACAACCAGCACAATGTCCCCCATGCAATATGGCTGACTTGGAAGTCACCTATACAATACAACCAGCACAATGTCCCCCATGCAATATGGCTGACTTGGAAGTCACCTATACAATACTACCAGCACAATGTCCCCCATGCAATTTGGCTGACTTGGAAGTCACCTATACAACATGGCAACCAGCACAATGTCCCCCATGCAATATGGCTGACTTGGAAGTCACCTATAGAACATGGCCACCAGCACAATGTCCCCCATGCAATATGGCTGACTTGGAAGTCACCTATACAACATGGCAACCAGCACAATGTCCCCCAAGCAATATGGCTGACTTGGAAGTCACCTATAGAACATGGCCACCAGCACAATGTCCCCCAAGCAATATGGCAGACTTGGAAGTCACCTATAGAACATGGCAACCAGCACAATGTCCCCCAAGCAATATGGCTGACTTGGAAGTCACCTATACAAGACAACCAGCACAATGTCCCCCATGCAATATGGCTGACTTGGAAGTCACCTATAGGACATGGCAACCAGCACAATGTCCCCCATGCAATATGGCTGACTTGGAAGTCACCTATAGAACATGGCCACCAGCACAATGTCCACCAAGCAATATGGCTCACTTGGAAGTCACCTATACAATACAACCAGCACAGTGTCCCCCATGCAATATGGCTGACTTGGAAGTCACCTATACAATACAACCAGCACAATGTCCCAAATGCAATATGGCTGACTTGGAAGTCACCTATAGAACATGGCCACCGGCACAATGTCCCCCATGCAATATGGCTGACTTGGAAGTCACCTATACAACATGGCAACCAGCACAATGTCCCCCATGCAATATGGCTGACATGGAAGTCACCTATACAATACAACCAGCACAATGTCCCCCAAGCAATATGGCTGACTTGGAAGTCACCTATACAAGACAACCAGCACAATGTCCCCCATGCAATATGGCTGACTTGGAAGTCACCTATACAATACAACCAGCACAATGTCCCCCATGCAATATGGCTGATTTGGAAGTCGCCTATACAACACAACCAGCACAATGTCCCCCATGCAATATGGCTGACTTGGAAGTCACCTATACAAGACAACCAGCACAATGTCCCAACTGCAATATGGCTGACTTGGAAGTCACCTATAGAACATGGCCACCAGCACAATGTCCCCCATGCAATATGGCTGACTTGGAAGTCACCTATACAACATGGCAACCAGCACAATGTCCCCTATGCAATTTGGCTGACTTGGAAGTCACCTATACAATACAACCAGCACAATGTCCCCCAAGCAATATGGCTGACTTGGAAGTCACCTATACAAGACAACCAGCACAATGTCCCCCATGCAATATGGCTGACTTGGAAGTCACCTATAGGACATGGCCACCAGCACAATGTCCCCCATGCAATATGGCTGACTTGGAAGTCACCTATACAATACAACCAGCACAATGTCCCCCATGCAATATGGTTGACTTGGAAGTCACCTATACAATACAACCAGCACAATGTCCCCCATGCAATATGGCTGACTTGGAAGTCACCTATAGGACATGGCCACCAGCACAATGTCCCCCATGCAATATGGCTGACTTGGAAGTCACCTATACAATACAACCAGCACAATGTCCCCCATGCAATATGGTTGACTTGGAAGTCACCTATACAATACAACCAGCACAATGTCCCCCATGCAATATGGCTGATTTGGTTGTCACCTATACAACACAACCAGCACAATGTCCCCCATGCAATATGGCTGACTTGGAAGTCACCTATACAAGACAACCAGCACAATGTCCCCAATGCAATATGGCTGGCTTGGAAGTCACCTATAGAACATGGCCACCAGCACAATGTCCCCCATGCAATATGGCTGACTTGGAAGTCACCTATAGAACATGGCCACCAGCACAATGTAACCCATGCAATATGGCTGACTTGGAAGTCACCTATACAACATGGCAACCAGCACAATGTCCCCCAAGCAATATGGCTGACTTGGAAGTCACCTATAGAACATGGCCACCAGCACAATGTCCCCCAAGCAATATGGCTGACTTGGAAGTCACCTATAGAACATGGCAACCAGCACAATGTCCCCCAAGCAATATGGCTGACTTGGAAGTCACCTATACAAGACAACCAGCACAATGTCCCCCATGCAATATGGCTGACTTGGAAGTCACCTATAGAACATGGCAACCAGCACAATGTCCCCCATGCAATATGGCTGACTTGGAAGTCACCTATAGAACATGGCCACCAGCACAATGTCCCCCAAGCAATATGGCTCACTTGGAAGTCACCTATACAATACAATTAGCACAATGTCCCAAATGCAATATGGCTGACTTGGAAGTCACCTATAGAACATGGCCACCAGCACAATGTCCCCCATGCAATATGGCTGACTTGGAAGCCACCTATACAACATGGCAACCAGCACAATGTCCCCCATGCAATATGGCTGACTTGGAAGTAAACTATACAATACAACCAGCACAATGTCCCCCAAGCAATATGGCTGACTTGGAAGTCACCTATACAAGACAACCAGCACAATGTCCCCCATGCAATATGGCTGACTTGGAAGTCACCTATACAACACAACCAGCACAATGTCCGCCAAGCAATATGGCTCACTTGGAAGTCACCTATACAAGACAACCAGCACAATGTCCCCCATGCAATATGGCTGACTTGGAAGTCACCTAAAGGACATGGCCACCAGCACAATGTCCCCCATGCAATATGGCTGACTTGGAAGTCACCTATACAACATGGCAACCAGCACAATGTCCCCTATGCAATTTGGCTGACTTGGAAGTCACCTATACAATACAACCAGCACAATGTCCCCCAAGCAATATGGCTGACTTGGAAGTCACCTATACAAGACAACCAGCACAATGTCCCCCATGCAATATGGCTGACTTGGAAGTCACCTATAGGACATGGCCACCAGCACAATGTCCCCCATGCAATATGGCTGACTTGGAAGTCACCTATACAATACAACCAGCACAATGTCCCCCATGCAATATGGTTGACTTGGAAGTCACCTATACAATACAACAAGCACAATGTCCCCCATGCAATATGGCTGACTTGGAAGTCACCTATAGGACATGGCCACCAGCACAATGTCCCCCATGCAATATGGCTGACTTGGAAGTCACCTATACAATACAACCAGCACAATGTCCCCCATGCAATATGGTTGACTTGGAAGTCACCTATACAATACAACCAGCACAATGTCCCCCATGCAATATGGCTGATTTGGTTGTCACCTATACAACACAACCAGCACAATGTCCCCCATGCAATATGGCTGACTTGGAAGTCACCTATACAAGACAACCAGCACAATGTCCCCAATGCAATATGGCTGGCTTGGAAGTCACCTATAGAACATGGCCACCAGCACAATGTCCCCCATGCAATATGGCTGACTTGGAAGTCACCTATAGAACATGGCCACCAGCACAATGTAACCCATGCAATATGGCTGACTTGGAAGTCACCTATACAACATGGCAACCAGCACAATGTCCCCCAAGCAATATGGCTGACTTGGAAGTCACCTATAGAACATGGCCACCAGCACAATGTCCCCCAAGCAATATGGCTGACTTGGAAGTCACCTATAGAACATGGCAACCAGCACAATGTCCCCCAAGCAATATGGCTGACTTGGAAGTCACCTATACAAGACAACCAGCACAATGTCCCCCATGCAATATGGCTGACTTGGAAGTCACCTATAGAACATGGCAACCAGCACAATGTCCCCCATGCAATATGGCTGACTTGGAAGTCACCTATAGAACATGGCCACCAGCACAATGTCCCCCAAGCAATATGGCTCACTTGGAAGTCACCTATACAATACAATTAGCACAATGTCCCAAATGCAATATGGCTGACTTGGAAGTCACCTATAGAACATGGCCACCAGCACAATGTCCCCCATGCAATATGGCTGACTTGGAAGCCACCTATACAACATGGCAACCAGCACAATGTCCCCCATGCAATATGGCTGACTTGGAAGTAAACTATACAATACAACCAGCACAATGTCCCCCAAGCAATATGGCTGACTTGGAAGTCACCTATACAAGACAACCAGCACAATGTCCCCCATGCAATATGGCTGACTTGGAAGTCACCTATACAACACAACCAGCACAATGTCCGCCAAGCAATATGGCTCACTTGGAAGTCACCTATACAAGACAACCAGCACAATGTCCCCCATGCAATATGGCTGACTTGGAAGTCACCTAAAGGACATGGCCACCAGCACAATGTCCCCCATGCAATATGGCTGACTTGGAAGTCACATATACAATACAACCAGCACAACGTCCCCCATGCAATATGGCTGACTTGGAAGTCACCTATACAACATGGCAACCAGCACAATGTCCCCCATGCAATATGGCTGATTTGGAAGTCACCTATACAACACAACCAGCACAATGTCCCCCATGCAATATGGCTGACTTGGAAGTCACCTATACAAGACAACCAGCACAATGTCCCCCATGCAATATGGCTGACTTGGAAGTCACCTATAGAACATGGCCACCAGCACAATGTCCCCCATGCAATATGGCTGACTTGGAAGTCACCTATAGAACATGGCCACCAGCACAATGTAACCCATGCAATATGGCTGACTTGGAAGTCACCTATACAACATGGCAACCAGCACAATGTCCCCCAAGCAATATGGCTGACTTGGAAGTCACCTATAGAACATGGCCACCAGCACAATGTCCCCCAAGCAATATGGCTGACTTGGAAGTCACCTATAGGACATGGCAACCAGCACAATGTCCCCCATGCAATATGGCTGACTTGGAAGTCACCTATAGAACATGGCCACCAGCACAATGTCCGCCAAGCAATATGGCTCACTTGGAAGTCACCTATACAATACAACCAGCACAATGTCCCCCATGCAATATGGCTGACTTGGAAGTCACCTATACAATACAACCAGCACAATGTCCCAAATGCAATATGGCTGACTTGAAAGTCACCTATAGAACATGGCCACCAGCACAATGTCCCCCATGCAATATGGCTGAATTGGAAGTCACCTATAGGACATGGCAACCAGCACAATGTCCCCCATGCAATATGGCTGACTTGGAAGTCACCTATACAATACAACCAGCACAATGTCCCCCATGCAATTTGGCTGACTTGGAAGTCACCTATACAACATGGCAACCAGCACAATATCCCCCATGCAATATGGCTGACTTGGAAGTCACCTATAGAACATGGCCACCAGCACAATGTCCCCCATGCAATATGGCTGACTTGGAAGTCACCTATACAACATGGCAACCAGCACAATGTCCCCCAAGCAATATGGCTGACTTGGAAGTCACCTATAGAACATGGCCACCAGCACAATGTCCCCCAAGCAATATGGCTGACTTGGAAGTCACCTATAGAACATGGCAACCAGCACAATGTCCCCCAAGCAATATGGCTGACTTGGAAGTCACCTATACAAGACAACCAGCACAATGTCCCCCATGCAATATGGCTGACTTGGAAGTCACCTATAGGACATGGCAACCAGCACAATGTCCCCCATGCAATATGGCTGACTTGGAAGTCACCTATAGAACATGGCCACCAGCACAATGTCCGCCAAGCAATATGGCTCACTTGGAAGTCACCTATACAATACAACCAGCACAATGTCCCCCATGCAATATGGCTGACTTGGAAGTCACCTATACAATACAACCAGCACAATCTCCCAAATGCAATATGGCTGACTTGGAAGTCACCTATAGAACATGGCCACCAGCACAATGTCCCCCATGCAATATGGCTGACTTGGAAGTCACCTATACGACATGGCAACCAGCACAATGTCCCCCATGCAATATGGCTGACATGGAAGTCACCTATACAATACAACCAGCACAATGTCCCCCAAGCAATATGGCTGACTTGGAAGTCACCTATACAAGACAACCAGCACAATGTCCCCCATGCAATATGGCTGACTTGGAAGTCACCTATACAATACAACCAGCACAATGTCCCCCATGCAATATGACTGATTTGGAAGTCGCCTATACAACACAACCAGCACAATCTCCCCCATGCAATATGGCTGACTTGGAAGTCACCTATACAAGACAACCAGCACAATGTCCCAAATGCAATATGGCTGACTTGGAAGTCACCTATAGAACATGGCCACCAGCACAATGTCCCCCATGCAATATGGCTGACTTGGAAGTCACCTATACAACATGGCAACCAGCACAATGTCCCCTATGCAATTTGGCTGACTTGGAACTCACCTATACAATACAACCAGCACAATGTCCCCCAAGCAATATGGCTGACTTGGAAGTCACCTATACAAGACAACCAGCACAATGTCCCCCATGCAATATGGCTGACTTGGAAGTCACCTATAGGACATGGCCACCAGCACAATGTCCCCCATGCAATATGGCTGACTTGGAAGTCACCTATACAATACAACCAGCACAATGTCCCCCATGCAATATGGCTGACTTGGAAGTCACCTATACAATACAACCAGCACAATGTCCCCCATGCAATATGGCTGACTTGGAAGTCACCTATACAATACAACCAGCACAATGTCCCCAATGCAATATGGCTGACTTGGAAGTCACGTATAGAACATGGCCACCAGCACAATGTCCGCCAAGCAATATGGCTCACTTGGAAGTCACCTATACAATACAACCAGCACAATGTCCCCCATGCAATATGGCTGACTTGGAAGTCACCTATACAATACAACCAGCACAATGTCCCAAATGCAATATGGCTGACTTGGAAGTCACCTATAGAACATGGCCACCAGCACAATGTCCCCCATGCAATATGGCTGACTTGGAAGTCACCTATACAACATGGCAACCAGCACAATGTCCCCCATGCAATATGGCTGACTTGGAAGTCACCTATACAATACAACCAGCACAATGTCCCCCAAGCAATATGGCTGACTTGGAAGTCACCTATACAAGACAACCAGCACAATGTCCCCCATGCAATATGGCTGACTTGGAAGTCACCTATACAATACAACCAGCACAATGTCCCCCATGCAATATGGCTGATTTGGAAGTCACCTATACAACACAACCAGCACAATGTCCCCCATGCAATATGGCTGACTTGGAAGTCACCTATACAAGACAACCAGCACAATGTCCCCCATGCAATATGGCTGACTTGGAAGTCACCTATACAATACAACCAGCACAATGTCCCCCATGCAATATGGCTGACTTGGAAGTCACCTATACAAGACAACCAGCACAATGTCCCCCATGCAATATGGCTGACTTGGAAGTCACCTATAGAACATGGCCACCAGCACAATGTCCCCCATGCAATATGGCTGACTTGGAAGTCACCTATAGAACATGGCAACCAGCACAATGTCCCCCAAGCAATATGGCTGACTTGGAAGTCACCTATACAAGACAACCAGCACAATTTCCCCCATGCAATATGGCTGACTTGGAAGTCACCTATAGGACATGGCAACCAGCACAATGTCCCCCATGCAATATGGCTGACTTGGAAGTCACCTATACAATACAACCAGCACAATGTCCCCCATGCAATTTGGCTGACTTGGAAGTCACCTATACAACATGGCAACCAGCACAATGTCCCCCATGCAATATGGCTGACTTGGAAGTCACCTATAGAACATGGCCACCAGCACAATGTCCCCCATGCAATATGGCTGACTTGGAAGTCACCTATACAACATGGCAACCAGCACAATGTCCCCCAAGCAATATGGCTGACTTGGAAGTCACCTATAGAACATGGCCACCAGCACAATGTCCCCCAAGCAATATGGCTGACTTGGAAGTCACCTATAGAACATGGCAACCAGCACAATGTCCCCCAAGCAATATGGCTGACTTGGAAGTCACCTATACAAGACAACCAGCACAATGTCCCCCATGCAATATGGCTGACTTGGAAGTCACCTATAGGACATGGCAACCAGCACAATGTCCCCCATGCAATATGGCTGACTTGGAAGTCACCTATAGAACATGGCCACCAGCACAATGTCCACCAAGCAATATGGCTCACTTGGAAGTCACCTATACAATACAACCAGCACAATGTCCCCCATGCAATATGGCTGACTTGGAAGTCACCTATACAATACAACCAGCACAATGTCCCAAATGCAATATGGCTGACTTGGAAGTCACCTATAGAACATGGCCACCGGCACAATGTCCCCCATGCAATATGGCTGACTTGGAAGTCACCTATACAACATGGCAACCAGCACAATGTCCCCCATGCAATATGGCTGACATGGAAGTCACCTATACAATACAACCAGCACAATGTCCCCCAAGCAATATGGCTGACTTGGAA
Source organism: Petromyzon marinus (assembly GCF_048934315.1). NCBI lineage: Eukaryota > Metazoa > Chordata > Hyperoartia > Petromyzontiformes > Petromyzontidae > Petromyzon > Petromyzon marinus. The sequence goes on from NW_027423002.1 coordinate 7,037,276, forward strand.
GTCACCTATACAAGACAACCAGCACAATGTGCCCCATGCAATATGGCTGACTTGGAAGTCACCTATACAATACAACCAGCACAATGTCCCCCATGCAATATGGCTGATTTGGAAGTCGCCTATACAACACAACCAGCACAATGTCCCCCATGCAATATGGCTGACTTGGAAGTCACCTATACAAGACAACCAGCACAATGTCCCAACTGCAATATGGCTGACTTGGAAGTCACCTATAGAACATGGCCACCAGCACAATGTCCCCCATGCAATATGGCTGACTTGGAAGTCACCTATACAACATGGCAACCAGCACAATGTCCCCTATGCAATTTGGCTGACTTGGAAGTCACCTATACAATACAACCAGCACAATGTCCCCCAAGCAATATGGCTGACTTGGAAGTCACCTATACAAGACAACCAGCACAATGTCCCCCATGCAATATGGCTGACTTGGAAGTCACCTATAGGACATGGCCACCAGCACAATGTCCCCCATGCAATATGGCTGACTTGGAAGTCACCTATACAATACAACCAGCACAATGTCCCCCATGCAATATGGTTGACTTGGAAGTCACCTATACAATACAACCAGCACAATGTCCCCCATGCAATATGGCTGATTTGGTTGTCACCTATACAACACAACCAGCACAATGTCCCCCATGCAATATGGCTGACTTGGAAGTCACCTATACAAGACAACCAGCACAATGTCCCCCATGCAATATGGCTGACTTGGAAGTCACCTATAGAACATGGCCACCAGCACAATGTCCCCCATGCAATATGGCTGACTTGGAAGTCACCTATAGAACATGGCCACCAGCACAATGTAACCCATGCAATATGGCTGACTTGGAAGTCACCTATACAACATGGCAACCAGCACAATGTCCCCCAAGCAATATGGCTGACTTGGAAGTCACCTATAGAACATGGCCACCAGCACAATGTCCCCCAAGCAATATGGCTGACTTGGAAGTCACCTATAGAACATGGCAACCAGCACAATGTCCCCCAAGCAATATGGCTGACTTGGAAGTCACCTATACAAGACAACCAGCACAATGTCCCCCATGCAATATGGCTGACTTGGAAGTTACCTATAGAACATGGCAACCAGCACAATGTCCCCCATGCAATATGGCTGACTTGGAAGTCACCTATAGAACATGGCCACCAGCACAATGTCCCCCAAGCAATATGGCTCACTTGGAAGTCACCTATACAATACAATCAGCACAATGTCCCAAATGCAATATGGCTGACTTGGAAGTCACCTATAGAACATGGCCACCAGCACAATGTCCCCCATGCAATATGGCTGACTTGGAAGCCACCTATACAACATGGCAACCAGCACAATGTCCCCCATGCAATATGGCTGACTTGGAAGTAAACTATACAATACAACCAGCACAATGTCCCCCAAGCAATATGGCTGACTTGGAAGTCACCTATACAATACAACCAGCACAATGTCCCCCATGCAATATGGCTGACTTGGAAGTCACCTATACAATACAACCAGCACAATGTCCCAAATGCAATATGGCTGACTTGAAAGTCACCTATAGAACATGGCCACCAGCACAATGTCCCCCATGCAATATGGCTGAATTGGAAGTCACCTATAGGACATGGCAACCAGCACAATGTCCCCCATGCAATATGGCTGACTTGGAAGTCACCTATACAATACAACCAGCACAATGTCCCCCATGCAATTTGGCTGACTTGGAAGTCACCTATACAACATGGCAACCAGCACAATGTCCCCCATGCAATATGGCTGACATGGAAGTCACCTATACAATACAACCAGCACAATGTCCCCCAAGCAATATGGCTGACTTGGAAGTCACCTATACAAGACAACCAGCACAATGTCCCCCATGCAATATGGCTGACTTGGAAGTCACCTATACAATACAACCAGCACAATGTCCCCCATGCAATATGGCTGATTTGGAAGTCGCCTATACAACACAACCAGCACAATGTCCCCCATGCAATATGGCTGACTTGGAAGTCACCTATACAAGACAACCAGCACAATGTCCCAACTGCAATATGGCTGACTTGGAAGTCACCTATAGAACATGGCCACCAGCACAATGTCCCCCATGCAATATGGCTGACTTGGAAGTCACCTATACAACATGGCAACCAGCACAATGTCCCCTATGCAATTTGGCTGACTTGGAAGTCACCTATACAATACAACCAGCACAATGTCCCCCAAGCAATATGGCTGACTTGGAAGTCACCTATACAAGACAACCAGCACAATGTCCCCCATGCAATATGGCTGACTTGGAAGTCACCTATAGGACATGGCCACCAGCACAATGTCCCCCATGCAATATGGCTGACTTGGAAGTCACCTATACAATACAACCAGCACAATGTCCCCCATGCAATATGGTTGACTTGGAAGTCACCTATACAATACAACCAGCACAATGTCCCCCATGCAATATGGCTGATTTGGTTGTCACCTATACAACACAACCAGCACAATGTTCCCCATGCAATATGGCTGACTTGGAAGTCACCTATACAAGACAACCAGCACAATGTCCCCCATGCAATATGGCTGACTTGGAAGTCACCTATACAACATGGCAACCAGCACAATGTCCCCTATGCAATTTGGCTGACTTGGAAGTCACCTATACAATACAACCAGCACAATGTCCCCCAAGCAATATGGCTGACTTGGAAGTCACCTATACAAGACAACCAGCACAATGTCCCCCATGCAATATGGCTGACTTGGAAGTCACCTATAGGACATGGCCACCAGCACAATGTCCCCCATGCAATATGGCTGACTTGGAAGTCACCTATACAATACAACCAGCACAATGTCCCCCATGCAATATGGTTGACTTGGAAGTCACCTATACAATACAACCAGCACAATGTCCCCCATGCAATATGGCTGATTTGGTTGTCACCTATACAACACAACCAGCACAATGTTCCCCATGCAATATGGCTGACTTGGAAGTCACCTATACAAGACAACCAGCACAATGTCCCCCATGCAATATGGCTGACTTGGAAGTTACCTATAGAACATGGCAACCAGCACAATGTCCCCCATGCAATATGGCTGACTTGGAAGTCACCTATAGAACATGGCCACCAGCACAATGTCCCCCAAGCAATATGGATCACTTGGAAGTCACCTATACAATACAATCAGCACAATGTCCCAAATGCAATATGGCTGACTTGGAAGTCACCTATAGAACATGGCCACCGGCACAATGTCCCCCATGCAATATGGCTGACTTGGAAGTCACCTATACAACATGGCAACCAGCACAATGTCCCCCATGCAATATGGCTGACATGGAAGTCACCTATACAATACAACCAGCACAATGTCCCCCAAGCAATATGGCTGACTTGGAAGTCACCTATACAAGACAACCAGCACAATGTCCCCCATGCAATATGGCTGACTTGGAAGTCACCTATACAATACAACCAGCACAATGTCCCCCATGCAATATGGCTGATTTGGAAGTCGCCTATACAACACAACCAGCACAATGTCCCCCATGCAATATGGCTGACTTGGAAGTCACCTATACAAGACAACCAGCACAATGTCCCAACTGCAATATGGCTGACTTGGAAGTCACCTATAGAACATGGCCACCAGCACAATGTCCCCCATGCAATATGGCTGACTTGGAAGTCACCTATACAACATGGCAACCAGCACAATGTCCCCTATGCAATTTGGCTGACTTGGAAGTCACCTATACAATACAACCAGCACAATGTCCCCCAAGCAATATGGCTGACTTGGAAGTCACCTATACAAGACAACCAGCACAATGTCCCCCATGCAATATGGCTGACTTGGAAGTCACCTATAGGACATGGCCACCAGCACAATGTCCCCCATGCAATATGGCTGACTTGGAAGTCACCTATACAATACAACCAGCACAATGTCCCCCATGCAATATGGTTGACTTGGAAGTCACCTATACAATACAACCAGCACAATGTCCCCCATGCAATATGGCTGATTTGGTTGTCACCTATACAACACAACCAGCACAATGTCCCCCATGCAATATGGCTGACTTGGAAGTCACCTATACAAGACAACCAGCACAATGTCCCCCATGCAATATGGCTGACTTGGAAGTCACCTATAGAACATGGCCACCAGCACAATGTCCCCCATGCAATATGGCTGACTTGGAAGTCACCTATAGAACATGGCCACCAGCACAATGTAACCCATGCAATATGGCTGACTTGGAAGTCACCTATACAACATGGCAACCAGCACAATGTCCCCCAAGCAATATGGCTGACTTGGAAGTCACCTATAGAACATGGCCACCAGCACAATGTCCCCCAAGCAATATGGCTGACTTGGAAGTCACCTATAGAACATGGCAACCAGCACAATGTCCCCCAAGCAATATGGTTGACTTGGAAGTCACCTATACAAGACAACCAGCACAATGTCCCCCATGCAATATGGCTGACTTGGAAGTTACCTATAGAACATGGCAACCAGCACAATGTCCCCCATGCAATATGGCTGACTTGGAAGTCACCTATAGAACATGGCCACCAGCACAATGTCCCCCAAGCAATATGGCTCACTTGGAAGTCACCTATACAATACAATCAGCACAATGTCCCAAATGCAATATGGCTGACTTGGAAGTCACCTATAGAACATGGCCACCAGCACAATGTCCCCCATGCAATATGGCTGAGTTGGAAGCCACCTATACAACATGGCAACCAGCACAATGTCCCCCATGCAATATGGCTGACTTGGAAGTAAACTATACAATACAACCAGCACAATGTCCCCCAAGCAATATGGCTGACTTGGAAGTCACCTATACAAGACAACCAGCACAATGTCCCCCATGCAATATGGCTGACTTGGAAGTCACCTATACAATACAACCAGCACAATGTCCCCCATGCAATATGGCTGATTTGGAAGTCACCTATACAATACAACCAGCACAATGTCCCCCATGCAATATGGCTGATTTGGAAGTCACCTATACAACACAACCAGCACAATGTCCCCCATGCAATATGGCTGACTTGGAAGTCACCTATACAAGACAACCAGCACAACGTCCCCCATGCAATATGGCTGACTTGGAAGTCACCTATAGAACATGGCCACCAGCACAATGTCCCCCATGCAATATGGCTGACTTGGAAGTCACCTATACAAGACAACCAGCACAATGTCCCCCATGCAATATGGCTGACTTGGAAGTCACCTATACAATACAACCAGCACAATGTCCCCCATGCAATATGGCTGATTTGGAAGTCGCCTATACAACACAACCAGCACAATGTCCCCCATGCAATATGGCTGACTTGGAAGTCACCTATACAAGACAACCAGCACAATGTCCCAACTGCAATATGGCTGACTTGGAAGTCACCTATAGAACATGGCCACCAGCACAATGTCCCCCATGCAATATGGCTGACTTGGAAGTCACCTATACAACATGGCAACCAGCACAATGTCCCCTATGCAATTTGGCTGACTTGGAAGTCACCTATACAATACAACCAGCACAATGTCCCCCAAGCAATATGGCTGACTTGGAAGTCACCTATACAAGACAACCAGCACAATGTCCCCCATGCAATATGGCTGACTTGGAAGTCACCTATAGGACATGGCCACCAGCACAATGTCCCCCATGCAATATGGCTGACTTGGAAGTCACCTATACAATACAACCAGCACAATTTCCCCCATGCAATATGGTTGACTTGGAAGTCACCTATACAATACAACCAGCACAATGTCCCCCATGCAATATGGCTGATTTGGTTGTCACCTATACAACACAACCAGCACAATGTCCCCAATGCAATATGGTGACTTGGAAGTCACCTATACAAGACAACCAGCACAATGTCCCCCATGCAATATGGCTGACTTGGAAGTCACCTATAGAACATGGCCACCAGCACAATGTCCCCCAAGCAATATGGCTGACTTGGAAGTCACCTATAGAACATGGCCACCAGCACAATGTCCCCCAAGCAATATGGCTGACTTGGAAGTCACCTATAGAACATGGCAACCAGCACAATGTCCCCCAAGCAATATGGCTGACTTGGAAGTCACCTATACAAGACAACCAGCACAATGTCCCCCATGCAATATGGCTGACTTGGAAGTCACCTATAGAACATGGCAACCAGCACAATGTCCCCCATGCAATATGGCTGACTTGGAAGTCACCTATAGAACATGGCCACCAGCACAATGTCCCCCAAGCAATATGGCTCACTTGGAAGTCACCTATACAATACAATCAGCACAATGTCCCAAATGCAATATGGCTGACTTGGAAGTCACCTATAGAACATGGCCACTAGCACAATGTCCCCCATGCAATATGGCTGACTTGGAAGCCACCTATACAACATGGCAACCAGCACAATGTCCCCCATGCAATATGGCTGACTTGGAAGTAAACTATACAATACAACCAGCACAATGTCCCCCAAGAAATATGGCTGACTTGGAAGTCACCTATACAAGACAACCAGCACAATGTCCCCCATGCAATATGGCTGACTTGGAAGTCACCTATACAACACAACCAGCACAATGTCCGCCAAGCAATATGGCTCACTTGGAAGTCACCTATACAAGACAACCAGCACAATGTCCCCCATGCAATATGGCTGACTTGGAAGTCACCTAAAGGACATGGCCACCAGCACAATGTCCCCCATGCAATATGGCTGACTTGGAAGTCACATATACAATACAACCAGCACAACGTCCCCCATGCAATATGGCTGACTTGGAAGTCACCTATACAACATGGCAACCAGCACAATGTCCCCCATGCAATATGGCTGATTTGGAAGTCACCTATACAACACAACCAGCACAATGTCCCCCATGCAATATGGCTGACTTGGAAGTCACCTATACAAGACAACCAGCACAATGTCCCCCATGCAATATGGCTGACTTGGAAGTCACCTATAGAACATGGCCACCAGCACAATGTCCCCCATGCAATATGGCTGACTTGGAAGTCACCTATAGAACATGGCCACCAGCACAATGTAACCCATGCAATATGGCTGACTTGGAAGTCACCTATACAACATGGCAACCAGCACAATGTCCCCCAAGCAATATGGCTGACTTGGAAGTCACCTATAGAACATGGCCACCAGCACAATGTCCCCCAAGCAATATGGCTGACTTGGAAGTCACCTATAGGACATGGCAACCAGCACAATGTCCCCCATGCAATATGGCTGACTTGGAAGTCACCTATAGAACATGGCCACCAGCACAATGTCCGCCAAGCAATATGGCTCACTTGGAAGTCACCTATACAATACAACCAGCACAATGTCCCCCATGCAATATGGCTGACTTGGAAGTCACCTATACAATACAACCAGCACAATGTCCCAAATGCAATATGGCTGACTTGAAAGTCACCTATAGAACATGGCCACCAGCACAATGTCCCCCATGCAATATGGCTGAATTGGAAGTCACCTATAGGACATGGCAACCAGCACAATGTCCCCCATGCAATATGGCTGACTTGGAAGTCACCTATACAATACAACCAGCACAATGTCCCCCATGCAATTTGGCTGACTTGGAAGTCACCTATACAACATGGCAACCAGCACAATGTCCCCCATGCAATATGGCTGGCTTGGAAGTCACCTATAGAACATGGCCACCAGCACAATGTCCCCCATGCAATATGGCTGACTTGGAAGTCACCTATACAACATGGCAACCAGCACAATGTCCCCCAAGCAATATGGCTGACTTGGAAGTCACCTATAGAACATGGCCACCAGCACAATGTCCCCCAAGCAATATGGCTGACTTGGAAGTCACCTATAGAACATGGCAACCAGCACAATGTCCCCCAAGCAATATGGCTGACTTGGAAGTCACCTATACAAGACAACCAGCACAATGTCCCCCATGCAATATGGCTGACTTGGAAGTCACCTATAGGACATGGCATCCAGCACAATGTCCCCCATGCAATATGGCTGACTTGGAAGTCACCTATAGAACATGGCCACCAGCACAATGTCCGCCAAGCAATATGGCTCACTTGGAAGTCACCTATACAATACAACCAGCACAATGTCCCCCTTGCAATATGGCTGACTTGGAAGTCACCTATACAATACAACCAGCACAATGTCCCAAATGCAATATGGCTGACTTGGAAGTCACCTATAGAACATGGCCACCAGCACAATGTCCCCCATGCAATATGGCTGACTTGGAAGTCACCTATACAACATGGCAACCAGCACAATGTCCCCCATGCAATATGGCTGACATGGAAGTCACCTATACAATACAACCAGCACAATGTCCCCCAAGCAATATGGCTGACTTGGAAGTCACCTATACAAGACAACCAGCACAATGTCCCCCATGCAATATGGCTGACTTGGAAGTCAACTATACAATACAACCAGCACAATGTCCCCCATGCAATATGGCTGATTTGGAAGTCACCTATACAACACAACCAGCACAATGTCCCCCATGCAATATGGCTGACTTGGAAGTCACCTATACAAGACAACCAGCACAATGTCCCCCATGCAATATGGCTGACTTGGAAGTCACCTATAGAACATGGCCACCAGCACAATGTCCCCCATGCAATATGGCTGACTTGGAAGTCACCTATACAACATGGCAACCAGCACAATGTCCCCTATGCAATATGGCTGACTTGGAAGTCACCTATACAATACAACCAGCACAATGTCCCCCAAGCAATATGGCTGACTTGGAAGTCACCTATACAAGACAACCAGCACAATGTCCCCCATGCAATATGGCTGACTTGGAAGTCACCTATAGGACATGGCCACCAGCACAATGTCCCCCATGCAATATGGCTGACTTGGAAGTCACCTATACAATACAACCAGCACAATGTCCCCCATGCAATATGGCTGACTTGGAAGTCACCTATACAATACAACCAGCACAATGTCCCCCATGCAATATGGCTGACTTGGAAGTCACCTATACAACATGGCAACCAGCACAATGTCCCGCATGCAATATGGCTGATTTGGAAGTCACCTATACAACACAACCAGCACAATGTCCCCCATGCAATATGGCTGATTTGGAAGTCACCTATACAACACAACCAGCACAATGTCCCCCATGCAATATGGCTGACTTGGAAGTCACCTATACAAGACAACCAGCACAATGTCCCCCATGCAATATGGCTGGTTTGGAAGTCACCTATAGAACATGGCCACCAGCACAATGTCCCCCATGCAATATGGCTGACTTGGAAGTCACCTATAGAACATGGCCACCAGCACAATGTAACCCATGCAATATGGCTGACTTGGAAGTCACCTATACAACATGGCAACCAGCACAATGTCCCCCAAGCAATATGGCTGACTTGGAAGTCACCTATAGAACATGGCCACCAGCACAATGTCCCCCAAGCAATATGGCTGACTTGGAAGTCACCTATAGGACATGGCAACCAGCACAATGTCCCCCATGCAATATGGCTGACTTGGAAGTCACCTATGGAACATGGCCACCAGCACAATGTCCGCCAAGCAATATGGCTCACTTGGAAGTCACCTATACAATACAACCAGCACAATGTCCCCCATGCAATATGGCTGACTTGGAAGTCACCTATACAATACAACCAGCACAATGTCCCAAGTCCAATATGGCTGACTTGGAAGTCATCTATAGAACATGGCCACCAGCATAATGTCCCCCATGCAATATGGCTGAATTGGAAGTCACCTATACAACATGGCAACCAGCACAATGTCCCCCATGCAATATGGCTGACTTGGAAGTCACCTATACAATACAACCAGCACAATGTCCCCCAAGCAATATGGCTGACTTGGAAGTCACCTATACAAGACAACCAGCACAATGTCCCCCATGCAATATGGCTGACTTGGAAGTCACCTATACAATACAACCAGCACAATGTCCCCCATGCAATATGGCTGATTTGGAAGTCACCTATACAACACAACCAGCACAATGTCCCCCATGCAATATGGCTGACTTGGAAGTCACCTATACAAGACAACCAGCACAATGTCCCCCATGCAATATGGCTGACTTGGAAGTCACCTATAGGACATGGCCACCAGCACAATGTCCCCCATGCAATATGGCTGACTTGGAAGTCACCTATACAATACAACCAGCACAATGTCCCCCATGCAATATGGCTGACTTGGAAGTCACCTATACAAGACAACCAGCACAATGTCCCCCATGCAATATGGCTGACTTGGAAGTCACCTATAGAACATGGCCACCAGCACAATGTCCCCCATGCAATATGGCTGACTTGGAAGTCACCTATAGAACATGGCAACCAGCACAATGTCCCCCAAGCAATATGGCTGACTTGGAAGTCACCTATACAAGACAACCAGCACAATTTCCCCCATGCAATATGGCTGACTTGGAAGTCACCTATAGGACATGGCAACCAGCACAATGTCCCCCATGCAATATGGCTGACTTGGAAGTCACCTATACAATACAACCAGCACAATGTCACCCATGCAATTTGGCTGACTTGGAAGTCACCTATACAACATGGCAACCAGCACAATGTCCCCCATGCAATATGGCTGACTTGGAAGTCACCTATAGAACATGGCCACCAGCACAATGTCCCCCATGCAATATGGCTGACTTGGAAGTCACCTATACAACATGGCAACCAGCACAATGTCCCCCATGCAATATGGCTGACTTGGAAGTCACCTATAGAACATGGCAACCAGCACAATGTCCCCCAAGCAATATGGCTGACTTGGAAGTCACCTATACAAGACAACCAGCACAATGTCCCCCATGCAATGTGGCTGACTTGGAAGTCACCTATAGGACATGGCAACCAGCACAATGTCCCCCATGCAATATGGCTGACTTGGAAGTCACCTATAGAACATGGCCACCAGCACAATGTCCGCCAAGCAATATGGCTCACTTGGAAGTCACCTATACAATACAACCAGCACAATGTCCCCCATGCAATATGGCTGACTTGGAAGTCACCTATACAATACAACCAGCACAATGTCCCAAATGCAATACGGCTGACTTGGAAGTCACCTATACAACATGGCAACCAGCACAATGTCCCCCATGCAATATGGCTGACATGGAAGTCACCTATACAATACAACCAGCACAATGTCCCCCAAGCAATATGGCTGACTTGGAAGTCACCTATACAAGACAACCAGCACAATGTCCCCCATGCAATATGGCTGACTTGGAAGTCACCTATACAATACAACCAGCACAATGTCCCCCATGCAATATGACTGATTTGGAAGTCGCCTATACAACACAACCAGCACAATGTCCCCCATGCAATATGGCTGACTTGGAAGTCACCTATACAAGACAACCAGCACAATGTCCCAAATGCAATATGGCTGACTTGGAAGTCACCTATAGAACATGGCCACCAGCACAATGTCCCCCATGCAATATGGCTGAATTGGAAGTCACCTATACAACATGGCAACCAGCACAATGTCCCCTATGCAATTTGGCTGACTTGGAAGTCACCTATACAATACAACCAGCACAATGTCCCCCAAGCAATATGGCTGACTTGGAAGTCACCTATACAAGACAACCAGCACAATGTCCCCCATGCAATATGGCTGACTTGGAAGTCACCTATAGGACATGGCCACCAGCACAATGTCCCCCATTCAATATGGCTGACTTGGAAGTCACCTATACAATACAACCAGCACAATGTCCCCCATGCAATATGGCTGACTTAGAAGTCACCTATACAATACAACCAGCACAATGTCCCCCATGCAATATGGCTGACTTGGAAGTCACCTATACAATACAACCAGCACAATGTCCCCCAAGCAATATGGCTGACTTGGAAGTCACCTATACAAGACAACCAGCACAATGTCCCCCATGCAATATGGCTGACTTGGAAGTCACCTATACAATACAACCAGCACAATGTCCCCCATGCAATATGGCTGATTTGGAAGTCACCTATACAACACAACCAGCACAATGTCCCCCATGCAATATGGCTGACTTGGAAGTCACCTATACAAGACAACCAGCACAATGTCCCCCATGCAATATGGCTGACTTGGAAGTCACCTATAGGACATGGCCACCAGCACAATGTCCCCCATGCAATATGGCTGACTTGGAAGTCACCTATACAATACAACCAGCACAATGTCCCCCATGCAATATGGCTGACTTGGAAGTCACCTATACAAGACAACCAGCACAATGTCCCCCATGCAATATGGCTGACTTGGAAGTCACCTATAGAACATGGCCACCAGCACAATGTCCCCCATGCAATATGGCTGACTTGGAAGTCACCTATAGAACATGGCAACCAGCACAATGTCCCCCAAGCAATATGGCTGACTTGGAAGTCACCTATACAAGACAACCAGCACAATTTCCCCCATGCTATATGGCTGACTTGGAAGTCACCTATAGGACATGGCAACCAGCACAATGTCCCCCATGCAATATGGCTGACTTGGAAGTCACCTATACAATACAACCAGCACAATGTCACCCATGCAATTTGGCTGACTTGGAAGTCACCTATACAACATGGCAACCAGCACAATGTCCCCCATGCAATATGGCTGACTTGGAAGTCACCTATAGAACATGGCCACCAGCACAATGTCCCCCATGCAATATGGCTGACTTGGAAGTCACCTATACAACATGGCAACCAGCACAATGTCCCCCATGCAATATGGCTGACTTGGAAGTCACCTATAGAACATGGCAACCAGCACAATGTCCCCCAAGCAATATGGCTGACTTGGAAGTCACCTATACAAGACAACCAGCACAATGTCCCCCATGCAATGTGGCTGACTTGGAAGTCACCTATAGGACATGGCAACCAGCACAATGTCCCCCATGCAATATGGCTGACTTGGAAGTCACCTATAGAACATGGCCACCAGCACAATGTCCGCCAAGCAATATGGCTCACTTGGAAGTCACCTATACAATACAACCAGCACAATGTCCCCCATGAAATATGGCTGACTTGGAAGTCACCTATACAATACAACCAGCACAATGTCCCAAATGCAATATGGCTGACTTGGAAGTCACCTATACAACATGGCAACCAGCACAATGTCCCCCATGCAATATGGCTGACATGGAAGTCACCTATACAATACAACCAGCACAATGTCCCCCAAGCAATATGGCTGACTTGGAAGTCACCTATACAAGACAACCAGCACAATGTCCCCCATGCAATATGGCTGACTTGGAAGTCACCTATACAATACAACCAGCACAATGTCCCCCATGCAATATGACTGATTTGGAAGTCGCCTATACAACACAACCAGCACAATGTCCCCCATGCAATATGGCTGACTTGGAAGTCACCTATACAAGACAACCAGCACAATGTCCCAAATGCAATATGGCTGACTTGGAAGTCACCTATAGAACATGGCCACCAGCACAATGTCCCCCATGCAATATGGCTGAATTGGAAGTCACCTATACAACATGGCAACCAGCACAATGTCCCCTATGCAATTTGGCTGACTTGGAAGTCACCTATACAATACAACCAGCACAATGTCCCCCAAGCAATATGGCTGACTTGGAAGTCACCTATACAAGACAACCAGCACAATGTCCCCCATGCAATATGGCTGACTTGGAAGTCACCTATAGGACATGGCCACCAGCACAATGTCCCCCATTCAATATGGCTGACTTGGAAGTCACCTATACAATACAACCAGCACAATGTCCCCCATGCAATATGGCTGACTTAGAAGTCACCTATACAATACAACCAGCACAATGTCCCCCATGCAATATGGCTGACTTGGAAGTCACCTATACAATACAACCAGCACAATGTCCCCCATGCAATATGGCTGACTTGGAAGTCACCTATAGAACATGGCCACCAGCACAATGTCCGCCAAGCAATATGGCTCACTTGGAAGTCACCTATACAATACAACCAGCACAATGTCCCCCATGCAATATGGCTGACTTGGAAGTCACCTATACAATACAACCAGCACAATGTCCCAAATGCAATATGGCTGACTTGGAAGTCACCTATAGAACATGGCCACCAGCATAATGTCCCCCATGCAATATGGCTGAATTGGAAGTCACCTATACAACATGGCAACCAGCACAATGTCCCCCATGCAATATGGCTGACTTGGAAGTCACCTATACAATACAACCAGCACAATGTCCCCCAAGCAATATGGCTGACTTGGAAGTCACCTATACAAGACAACCAGCACAATGTCCCCCATGCAATATGGCTGACTTGGAAGTCACCTATACAATACAACCAGCACAATGTCCCCCATGCAATATGGCTGATTTGGAAGTCACCTATACAACACAACCAGCACAATGTCCCCCATGCAATATGGCTGACTTGGAAGTCACCTATACAAGACAACCAGCACAATGTCCCCCATGCAATATGGCTGACTTGGAAGTCACCTATAGGACATGGCCACCAGCACAATGTCCCCCATGCAATATGGCTGACTTGGAAGTCACCTATACAATACAACCAGCACAATGTCCCCCATGCAATATGGCTGACTTGGAAGTCACCTATACAAGACAACCAGCACAATGTCCCCCATGCAATATGGCTGACTTGGAAGTCACCTATAGAACATGGCCACCAGCACAATGTCCCCCATGCAATATGGCTGACTTGGAAGTCACCTATAGAACATGGCAACCAGCACAATGTCCCCCAAGCAATATGGCTGACTTGGAAGTCACCTATACAAGACAACCAGCACAATTTCCCCCATGCAATATGGCTGACTTGGAAGTCACCTATAGGACATGGCAACCAGCACAATGTCCCCCATGCAATATGGCTGACTTGGAAGTCACCTATACAATACAACCAGCACAATGTCACCCATGCAATTTGGCTGACTTGGAAGTCACCTATACAACATGGCAACCAGCACAATGTCCCCCATGCAATATGGCTGACTTGGAAGTCACCTATAGAACATGGCCACCAGCACAATGTCCCCCATGCAATATGGCTGACTTGGAAGTCACCTATACAACATGGCAACCAGCACAATGTCCCCCATGCAATATGGCTGACTTGGAAGTCACCTATAGAACATGGCAACCAGCACAATGTCCCCCAAGCAATATGGCTGACTTGGAAGTCACCTATACAAGACAACCAGCACAATGTCCCCCATGCAATGTGGCTGACTTGGAAGTCACCTATAGGACATGGCAACCAGCACAATGTCCCCCATGCAATATGGCTGACTTGGAAGTCACCTATAGAACATGGCCACCAGCACAATGTCCGCCAAGCAATATGGCTCACTTGGAAGTCACCTATACAATACAACCAGCACAATGTCCCCCATGCAATATGGCTGACTTGGAAGTCACCTATACAATACAACCAGCACAATGTCCCAAATGCAATATGGCTGACTTGGAAGTCACCTATACAACATGGCAACCAGCACAATGTCCCCCATGCAATATGGCTGACATGGAAGTCACCTATACAATACAACCAGCACAATGTCCCCCAAGCAATATGGCTGACTTGGAAGTCACCTATACAAGACAACCAGCACAATGTCCCCCATGCAATATGGCTGACTTGGAAGTCACCTATACAATACAACCAGCACAATGTCCCCCATGCAATATGACTGATTTGGAAGTCGCCTATACAACACAACCAGCACAATGTCCCCCATGCAATATGGCTGACTTGGAAGTCACCTATACAAGACAACCAGCACAATGTCCCAAATGCAATATGGCTGACTTGGAAGTCACCTATAGAACATGGCCACCAGCACAATGTCCCCCATGCAATATGGCTGAATTGGAAGTCACCTATACAACATGGCAACCAGCACAATGTCCCCTATGCAATTTGGCTGACTTGGAAGTCACCTATACAATACAACCAGCACAATGTCCCCCAAGCAATATGGCTGACTTGGAAGTCACCTATACAAGACAACCAGCACAATGTCCCCCATGCAATATGGCTGACTTGGAAGTCACCTATAGGACATGGCCACCAGCACAATGTCCCCCATTCAATATGGCTGACTTGGAAGTCACCTATACAATACAACCAGCACAATGTCCCCCATGCAATATGGCTGACTTAGAAGTCACCTATACAATACAACCAGCACAATGTCCCCCATGCAATATGGCTGACTTGGAAGTCACCTATACAATACAACCAGCACAATGTCCCCCATGCAATATGGCTGACTTGGAAGTCACCTATAGAACATGGCCACCAGCACAATGTCCGCCAAGCAATATGGCTCACTTGGAAGTCACCTATACAATACAACCAGCACAATGTCCCCCATGCAATATGGCTGACTTGGAAGTCACCTATACAATACAACCAGCACAATGTCCCAAATGCAATATGGCTGACTTGGAAGTCACCTATAGAACATGGCCACCAGCACAATGTCCCCCATGCAATATGGATGACTTGGAAGTCACCTATACAACATGGCAACCAGCACAATGTCCCCCATGCAATATGGCTGACTTGGAAGTCACCTATACAATACAACCAGCACAATGTCCCCCAAGCAATATGGCTGACTTGGAAGTCACCTATACAACACAACCAGCACAATGTCCCCCATGCAATATGGCTGACTTGGAAGTCACCTATACAATACAACCAGCACAATGTCCCCCATGCAATATGGCTGATTTGGAAGTCACCTATACAACACAACCAGCACAATGTCCCCCATGCAATATGGCTGACTTGGAAGTCACCTATACAAGACAACCAGCACAATGTCCCCCATGCAATATGGCTGACTTGGAAGTCACCTATACAATACAACCAGCACAATGTCCCCCATGCAATATGGCTGACTTGGAAGTCACCTATACAAGACAACCAGCACAATGTCCCCCATGCAATATGGCTGACTTGGAAGTCACCTATAGAACATGGCCACCAGCACAATGTCCCCCATGCAATATGGCTGACTTGGAAGTCACCTATAGAACATGGCAACCAGCACAATGTCCCCCAAGCAATATGGCTGACTTGGAAGTCACCTATACAAGACAACCAGCACAATTTCCCCCATGCAATATGGCTGACTTGGAAGTCACCTATAGGACATGGCAACCAGCACAATGTCCCCCATGCAATATGGCTGACTTGGAAGTCACCTATACAATACAACCAGCACAATGTCCCCCATGCAATTTGGCTGACTTGGAAGTCACCTATACAACATGGCAACCAGCACAATGTCCCCCATGCAATATAGCTGACTTGGAAGTCACCTATAGAACATGGCCACCAGCACAATGTCCCCCATGCAATATGGCTGACTTGGAAGTCACCTATACAACATGGCAACCAGCACAATGTCCCCCAAGCAATATGGCTGACTTGGAAGTCACCTATAGAACATGGCCACCAGCACAATGTCCCCCAAGCAATATGGCTGACTTGGAAGTCACCAATATAACATGGCAACCAGCACAATGTCCCCCAAGCAATATGGCTGACTTGGAAGTCACCTATACAAGACAACCAGCACAATGTCCCCCATGCAATATGGCTGACTTGGAAGTCACCTATAGGACATGGCAACCAGCACAATGTCCCCCATGCAATATGGCTGACTTGGAAGTCACCTATAGAACATGGCCACCAGCACAATGTCCACCAAGCAATATGGCTCACTTGGAAGTCACCTATACAATACAACCAGCACAATGTCCCCCATGCAATATGGCTGACTTGGAAGTCACCTATACAATACAACCAGCAAAATGTCCCAAATGCAATATGGCTGACTTGGAAGTCACCTATAGAACATGGCCACCGGCACAATGTCCCCCATGCAATATGGCTGACTTGGAAGTCACCTATACAACATGGCAACCAGCACAATGTCCCCCATGCAATATGGCTGACATGGAAGTCACCTATACAATACAACCAGCACAATGTCCCCCAAGCAATATGGCTGACTTGGAAGTCACCTATACAAGACAACCAGCACAATGTCCCCCATGCAATATGGCTGACTTGGAAGTCACCTATACAATACAACCAGCACAATGTCCCCCATGCAATATGGCTGATTTGGAAGTCGCCTATACAACACAACCAGCACAATGTCCCCCATGCAATATGGCTGATTTGGAAGTCACCTATACAAGACAACCAGCACAATGTCCCAACTGCAATATGGCTGACTTGGAAGTCACCTATAGAACATGGCCACCAGCACAATGTCCCCCATGCAATATGGCTGACTTGGAAGTCACCTATACAACATGGCAACCAGCACAATGTCCCCTATGCAATTTGGCTGACTTGGAAGTCACCTATACAATACAACCAGCACAATGTCCCCCAAGCAATATGGCTGACTTGGAAGTCACCTATACAAGACAACCAGCACAATGTCCCCCATGCAATATGGCTGACTTGGAAGTCACCTATAGGACATGGCCACCAGCACAATGTCCCCCATGCAATATGGCTGACTTGGAAGTCACCTATAAAATACAACCAGCACAATGTCCCCTATGCAATATGGTTGACTTGGAAGTCACCTATACAATACAACCAGCACAATGTCCCCCATGCAATATGGCTGATTTGGTTGTCACCTATACAACACAACCAGCACAATGTCCCCCATGCAATATGGCTGACTTGGAAGTCACCTATACAAGACAACCAGCACAATGTCCCCCATGCAATATGGCTGACTTGGAAGTCACCTATAGAACATGGCCACCAGCACAATGTCCCCCATGCAATATGGCTGACTTGGAAGTCACCTATAGAACATGGTCACCAGCACAATGTAACCCATGCAATATGGCTGACTTGGAAGTCACCTATACAACATGGCAACCAGCACAATGTCCCCCAAGCAATATGGCTGACTTGGAAGTCACCTATAGAACATGGCCACCAGCACAATGTCCCCCAAGCAATATGGCTGACTTGGAAGTCACCTATAGAACATGGCAACCAGCACAATGTCCCCCAAGCAATATGGCTGACTTGGAAGTCACCTATACAAGACAACCAGCACAATGTCCCCCATGCAATATGGCTGACTTGGAAGTCACCTATAGAACATGGCAACCAGCACAATGTCCCCCATGCAATATGGCTGACTTGGAAGTCACCTATAGAACATGGCCACCAGCACAATGTCCCCCAAGCAATATGGCTCACTTGGAAGTCACCTATACAATACAATCAGCACAATGTCCCAAATGCAATATGGCTGACTTGGAAGTCACCTATAGAACATGGCCACCAGAACAATGTCCCCCATGCAATATGGCTGACTTTGAAGCCACCTATACAACATGGCAACCAGCACAATGTCCCCCATGCAATATGGCTGACTTGGAAGTAAACTATACAATACAACCAGCACAATGTCCCCCAAGCAATATGGCTGACTTGGAAGTCACCTATACAAGACAACCAGCACAATGTCCCCCATGCAATATGGCTGACTTGGAAGTCACCTATACAATACAACCAGCACAATGTCCCCCATGCAATATGGCTGATTTGGAAGTCACCTATACAATACAACCAGCACAATGTCCCCCATGCAATATGGCTGATTTGGAAGTCACCTATACAACACAACCAGCACAATGTCCCCCATGCAATATGGCTGACTTGAAAGTCACCTATACAAGACAACCAGCACAATGTCCCCCATGCAATATGGCTGACTTGGAAGTCACCTATAGAACATGGCCACCAGCACAATGTCCCCCATGCAATATGGCTGACTTGGAAGTCACCTATAGAACATGGCCACCAGCACAATGTAACCCATGCAATATGGCTGACTTGGAAGTCACCTATACAACATGGCAACCAGCACAATGTCCCCCAAGCAATATGGCTGACTTGGAAGTCACCTATAGAACATGGCCACCAGCACAATGTCCCCCAAGCAATATGGCTGACTTGGAAGTCACCTATAGAACATGGCAACCAGCACAATGTCCCCCAAGCAATATGGCTGACTTGGAAGTCACCTATACAAGACAACCAGCACAATGTCCCCCATGCAATATGGCTGACTTGGAAGTCACCTATAGAACATGGCAACCAGCACAATGTCCCCCATGCAATATGGCTGACTTGGAAGTAACCTATAGAACATGGCCACCAGCACAATGTCCCCCAAGCAATATGGCTCACTTGGAAGTCACCTATACAATACAACCAGCACAATGTCCCCCATGCAATATGGCTGACTTGGAAGTCACCTATACAATACAACCAGCACAATGTCCCAAATGCAATATGGCTGACTTGGAAGTCACCTATAGAACATGGCCACCAGCACAATGTCCCCCATGAAATATGGCTGACTTGGAATGCACCTATACAACATGGCAACCAGCACAATGTCCCCCATGCAATATTGCTGACTTGGAAGTCACCTATACAATACAACCAGCACAATGTCCCCCAAGCAATATGGCTGACTTGGAAGTCACCTATACAAGACAACCAGCACAATGTCCCCCATGCAATATGGCTGATTTTGAAGTCACCTATACAACACAACCAGCACAATGTCCCCCATGCAATATGGCTGACTTGGAAATCACCTATACAAGACAACCATCACAATGTCCCAAATGCAATATAGCTGACTTGGAAGTCACCTATAGAACATGGCCACCAGCACAATGTCCCCCATGCAAATATGGCTGACTTGGAAGTCACCTAAACAACATGGCAACCAGCACAATGTCCTCCATGCAATATGGCTGACTTGGAAGTCACCTATACAATACAACCAGCACAATGTCCCCCAAGCAATATGGCTGACTTGGAAGTCACCTATACAAGACAACCAGCACAATGTCCCCCATGCAATATGGCTGACTTGGAAGTCACCTATAGGACATGGCCACCAGCACAATGTCCCCCATGCAATATGGCTGACTTGGAAGTCACCTATACAATACAACCAGCACAATGTCCCCCATGCAATATGGCTGACTTGGAAGTCACCTATACAATACAACCAGCACAATGTCCCCCATGCAATATGGCTGATTTGGAAGTCACCTATATAACACAACCAGCACAATGTCTCCCATGCAATATGGCTGACTTGGAAGTCACCTATACAAGACAACCAGCACAATGTCCCCCATGCAATATGGCTGACTTGGAAGTCACGTATAGAACATGGCCACCAGCACAATGTCCCCCATGCAATATGGCTGACTTGGAAGTCACCTATACAACATGGCAACTAACACAATGTCCCCCAAGCAATATGGCTGACTTGGAAGTCACCTATACAACATGGCAACCAGCACAATGTCCCCCAAGCAATATGGCTGACTTGGAAGTCACCTATAGAACATGGCAACCAGCACAATGTCCCCCAAGCAATATGGCTGACTTAAAAGTCACCTATACAAGACAACCAGCACAATTTCCCCCATGCAATATGGCTGACTTGGACGTCACCTATAGGACATGGCAATAAGCACAATGTCCCCCAGGCAATATGGCTGACTTGTAAGTCACCTATACAACATGGCAACCAGCACAATGTCCCCCATGCAATATGGCTGACTTGGAAGTCACCTATACAACATGGCAACCAGCACAATGTCCCTCATGCAAAATGGCTGACTTGGAAGTCACCTTTACAACATGGCCACCAGCACAATGTCCCCCATGCAATATGGCTGACTTGGAAGTCACCTATAGGACATGGCAACCAGCACAATGTCCCCCATGCAATATGGCTGACTTGGAAGTCACCTATAGAACATGGCCACCAGCACAATGTCCCCCAAGCAATATGGCTCACTTGGAAGTCACCTATACAATACAACCAGCACAATGTCCCCCATGCAATATGGCTGACTTGGAAGTCACCTATACAATACAACCAGCACAATGTCCCCCATGCAATATGGCTGACTTGGAAGTCACCTATACAACACAACCTGCACAATGTCCCCCATGCAATATGGCTGACTTGGAAGTCACCTATACAACACAACCAGCACAATGTCCCCCATGCAATATGGCTCACTTGGAAGTCACCTATACAACATGGCATCCAGCACAATGTCCCCCATGCAATATGGCTGACTTGGAAGTCACCTATACAACATGGCAACCAGCACAATGTCCCCCATGCAATATGGCTGACTTGGAAGTCACCTATACAACATGGCAACCAGCACAATGTCCCCCATGCAATATGGCTGACTTCGAAGTCACCTATACAAGAAACCAGCACAATGTCCCCCATGCAATGTGGCTGACTTGGAAGTCACCTATAGAACATGGCCACCAGCACAATGTCCCCCATGCAATATGGCTGACTTGGAAGTCACCTATACAACATGGCAACCAGCACAATGTCCCCCATGCAATATGGCTGACTTGGAAGTCAGCTATACAATACAACCAGCACAATGTCCCCCAAGCAATATGGCTGACTTGGAAGTCACCTATACAAGACAACCAGCACAATGTCCCCCATGGAATATGGCTGACTTGGAAGTCACCTATAGGACATGGCCACCAGCACAATGTCCCCCATGCAATATGGCTAACTTGGAAGTCACCTATACAATACAACCAGCACAATGTCCCCCATGCAATATGGCTGACTTGGAAGTCACCTATACAATACAACCAGCACAATGTCCCCCATGCAATATGGCTGATTTGGAAGTCACCTATACAACACAACCAGCACAATGTCCCCCATGCAATATGGCTGACTTGGAAGTCACCTATACAAGACAACCAGCACAATGTCCCCCATGCAATATGGCTGACTTGGAAGTCACCTATAGAACATGGCCACCAGCACAATGTCCCCCATGCAATATGGCTGACTTGGAAGTCACCTATACAACATGGCAACCAGCACAATGTCCCCCATGCAATATGGCTGACTTGGAAGTCACCTATAGAACATGGCCACCAGCACAATGTCCCCCATGCAATATGGCTGACTTGGAAGTCACCTATACAACATGGCAACCAGCACAATGTCCCCCAAGCAATATGGCTGACTTGGAAGTCACCTATAGAACATGGCCACCAGCACAATGTCCCCCAAGCAATATGGCTGACTTGGAAGTCACCTATAGAACATGGCAACCAGCACAATGTCCCCCATGCAATATGGCTGACTTGGAAGTCACCTATACAACATGGCAACCAGCACAATGTCCCCCATGCAATATGGCTGACTTCGAAGTCACCTATACAAGAAACCAGCACAATGTCCCCCATGCAATGTGGCTGACTTGGAAGTCACCTATAGAACATGGCCACCAGCACAATGTCCCAAATGCAATATGGCTGACTTGGAAGTCACCTATACAACATGGCAACCAGCACAATGTCCCCCATGCAATATGGCTGACTTGGAAGTCAGCTATACAATACAACCAGCACAATGTCCCCCAAGCAATATGGCTGACTTGGAAGTCACCTATACAAGACAACCAGCACAATGTCCCCCATGCAATATGGCTGACTTGGAAGTCACCTATAGGACATGGCCACCAGCACAATGTCCCCCATGCAATATGGCTGACTTGGAAGTCACCTATACAATACAACCAGCACAATGTCCCCCATGCAATATGGCTGACTTGGAAGTCACCTATACAATACAACCAGCACAATGTCCCCCATGCAATATGGCTGATTTGGAAGTCACCTATACAACACAACCAGCACAATGTCCCCCATGCAATATGGCTGACTTGGAAGTCACCTATACAAGACAACCAGCACAATGTCCCCCATGCAATATGGCTGACTTGGAAGTCACCTATAGAACATGGCCACCAGCACAATGTCCCCCATGCAATATGGCTGACTTGGAAGTCACCTATACAACATGGCAACCAGCACAATGTCCCCCAAGCAATATGGCTGACTTGGAAGTCACCTATACAAGACAACCAGCACAATGTCCCCCATGGAATATGGCTGACTTGGAAGTCACCTATAGGACATGGCCACCAGCACAATGTCCCCCATGCAATATGGCTAACTTGGAAGTCACCTATACAATACAACCAGCACAATGTCCCCCATGCAATATGGCTGACTTGGAAGTCACCTATACAATACAACCAGCACAATGTCCCCCATGCAATATGGCTGATTTGGAAGTCACCTATACAACACAACCAGCACAATGTCCCCCATGCAATATGGCTGACTTGGAAGTCACCTATACAAGACAACCAGCACAATGTCCCCCATGCAATATGGCTGACTTGGAAGTCACCTATAGAACATGGCCACCAGCACAATGTCCCCCATGCAATATGGCTGACTTGGAAGTCACCTATACAACATGGCAACCAGCACAATGTCCCCCATGCAATATGGCTGACTTGGAAGTCACCTATAGAACATGGCCACCAGCACAATGTCCCCCATGCAATATGGCTGACTTGGAAGTCACCTATACAACATGGCAACCAGCACAATGTCCCCCAAGCAATATGGCTGACTTGGAAGTCACCTATAGAACATGGCCACCAGCACAATGTCCCCCAAGCAATATGGCTGACTTGGAAGTCACCTATAGAACATGGCAACCAGCACAATGTCCCCCATGCAATATGGCTGACTTGGAAGTCACCTATACAACATGGCAACCAGCACAATGTCCCCCATGCAATATGGCTGACTTCGAAGTCACCTATACAAGAAACCAGCACAATGTCCCCCATGCAATGTGGCTGACTTGGAAGTCACCTATAGAACATGGCCACCAGCACAATGTCCCAAATGCAATATGGCTGACTTGGAAGTCACCTATACAACATGGCAACCAGCACAATGTCCCCCATGCAATATGGCTGACTTGGAAGTCAGCTATACAATACAACCAGCACAATGTCCCCCAAGCAATATGGCTGACTTGGAAGTCACCTATACAAGACAACCAGCACAATGTCCCCCATGCAATATGGCTGACTTGGAAGTCACCTATAGGACATGGCCACCAGCACAATGTCCCCCATGCAATATGGCTGACTTGGAAGTCACCTATACAATACAACCAGCACAATGTCCCCCATGCAATATGGCTGACTTGGAAGTCACCTATACAATACAACCAGCACAATGTCCCCCATGCAATATGGCTGATTTGGAAGTCACCTATACAACACAACCAGCACAATGTCCCCCATGCAATATGGCTGACTTGGAAGTCACCTATACAAGACAACCAGCACAATGTCCCCCATGCAATATGGCTGACTTGGAAGTCACCTATAGAACATGGCCACCAGCACAATGTCCCCCATGCAATATGGCTGACTTGGAAGTCACCTATACAACATGGCAACCAGCACAATGTCCCCCATGCAATATGGCTGATTTGGAAGTCACCTATAGAACATGGCCACCAGCACAATGTCCCCCATGCAATATGGCTGACTTGGAAGTCACCTATACAACATGGCAACCAGCACAATGTCCCCCAAGCAATATGGCTGACTTGGAAGTCACCTATAGAACATGGCCACCAGCACAATGTCCCCCAAGCAATATGGCTGACTTGGAAGTCACCTATAGAACATGGCAACCAGCACAATGTCCCCCAAGCAATATGGCTGACTTGGAAGTCACCTATACAAGACAACCAGCACAATGTCCCCCATGCAATATGGCTGACTTTGAAGTCACCTATAGGACATGGCAACCAGCACAATGTCCCCCATGCAATATGGCTGACTTGGAAGTCACCTATAGAACATGGCAACCAGCACAATGTCCCCCAAGCAATATGGCTGACTTGGAAGTTACCTATACAAGACAACCAGCACAATGTCCCCCATGCAATATGGCTGACTTGGAAGTCACCTATAGGACATGGCAACCAGCACAATGTCCCCCATGCAATATGGCTGACTTGGAAGTCACCTATAGAACATGGCCACCAGCACAATGTCCCCCAAGCAATATGGCTGATTTGGAAGTCACCTATACAACACAACCAGCACAATGTCCCCCATGCAATATGGCTGACTTGGAAATCACCTATACAAGACAACCATCACAATGTCCCAAATGCAATATGGCTGACTTGGAAGTCACCTATAGAACATGGCCACCAGCACAATGTCCCCCATGCAATATGGCTGACTTGGAAGTCACCTATACAACATGGTAACCAGCACAATGTCCCCCATGCAATATGGCTGACTTGGAAGTCACCTATACAATACAACCAGCACAATGTCCCCCAAGCAATATGGCTGACTTGGAAGTCACCTATACAAGACAACCAGCACAATGTCCCCCATGCAATATGGCTGACTTGGAAGTCACCTATAGGACATGGCCACCAGCACAATGTCCCCCGTGCAATATGGCTGACTTGGAAGTCACCTATACAATACAACCAGCACAATGTCCCCCATGCAATATGGCTGACTTGGAAGTCACCTATACAATACAACCAGCACAATGTCCCCCATGCAATATGGCTGATTTGGAAGTCACCTATATAACACAACCAGCACAATGTCCCCCATGCAATATGGCTGACTTGGACGTCACCTATAGGACATGGCAATAAGCACAATGTCCCCCAGGCAATATGGCTGACTTGTAAGTCACCTATACAACATGGCAACCAGCACAATGTCCCCCATGCAATATGGCTGACTTGGAAGTCACCTATACAACATGGCAACCAGCACAATGTCCCTCATGCAATATGGCTGACTTGGAAGTCACCTTTACAACATGGCCACCAGCACAATGTCCCCCATGCAATATGGCTGACTTGGAAGTCACCTATAGGACATGGCAACCAGCACAATGTCCCCCATGCAATATGGCTGACTTGGAAGTCACCTATAGAACATGGCCACCAGCACAATGTCCCCCAAGCAATATGGCTCACTTGGAAGTCACCTATACAATACAACCAGCACAATGTCCCCCATGCAATATGGCTGACTTGGAAGTCACCTATACAATACAACCAGCACAATGTCCCCCATGCAATATGGCTGACTTGGAAGTCACCTATACAACACAACCTGCACAATGTCCCCCATGCAATATGGCTGACTTGGAAGTCACCTATACAACACAACCAGCACAATGTCCCCCATGCAATATGGCTCACTTGGAAGTCACCTATACAACATGGCATCCAGCACAATGTCCCCCATGCAATATGGCTGACTTGGAAGTCACCTATACAACATGGCAACCAGCACAATGTCCCCCATGCAATATGGCTGACTTGGAAGTCACCTATACAACATGGCAACCAGCACAATGTCCCCCATGCAATATGGCTGACTTCGAAGTCACCTATACAAGAAACCAGCACAATGTCCCCCATGCAATGTGGCTGACTTGGAAGTCACCTATAGAACATGGCCACCAGCACAATGTCCCCCATGCAATATGGCTGACTTGGAAGTCACCTATACAACATGGCAACCAGCACAATGTCCCCCATGCAATATGGCTGACTTGGAAGTCAGCTATACAATACAACCAGCACAATGTCCCCCAAGCAATATGGCTGACTTGGAAGTCACCTATACAAGACAACCAGCACAATGTCCCCCATGCAATATGGCTGACTTGGAAGTCACCTATAGGACATGGTCACCAGCACAATGTCCCCCATGCAATATGGCTGACTTGGAAGTCACCTATACAATACAACCAGCACAATGTCCCCCATGCAATATGGCTGACTTGGAAGTCACCTATACAAGACAACCAGCACAATGTCCCCCATGCAATATGGCTGACTTGGAAGTCACCTATAGAACATGGCCACCAGCACAATGTCCCCCATGCAATATGGCTGACTTGGAAGTCACCTATACAACATGGCAACCAGCACAATGTCCCCCATGCAATATGGCTGACTTGGAAGTCACCTATAGAACATGGCCACCAGCACAATGTCCCCCATGCAATATGGCTGACTTGGAAGTCACCTATACAACATGGCAACCAGCACAATGTCCCCCAAGCAATATGGCTGACTTGGAAGTCACCTATAGAACATGGCCACCAGCACAATGTCCCCCAAGCAATATGGCTGACTTGGAAGTCACCTATAGAACATGGCAACCAGCACAATGTCCCCCAAGCAATATGGCTGACTTGGAAGTCACCTATACAAGACAACCAGCACAATGTCCCCCATGCAATATGGCTGACTTGGAAGTCACCTATAGGACATGGCAACCAGCACAATGTCCCCCATGCAATATGGCTGACTTGGAAGTCACCTATAGAACATGGCAACCAGCACAATGTCCCCCAAGCAATATGGCTGACTTGGAAGTTACCTATACAAGACAACCAGCACAATGTCCCCCATGCAATATGGCTGACTTGGAAGTCACCTATAGGACATGGCAACCAGCACAATGTCCCCCATGCAATATGGCTGACTTGGAAGTCACCTATAGAACATGGCCACCAGCACAATGTCCCCCAAGCAATATGGCTGATTTGGAAGTCACCTATACAACACAACCAGCACAATGTCCCCCATGCAATATGGCTGACTTGGAAATCACCTATACAAGACAACCATCACAATGTCCCAAATGCAATATGGCTGACTTGGAAGTCACCTATAGAACATGGCCACCAGCACAATGTCCCCCATGCAATATGGCTGACTTGGAAGTCACCTATACAACATGGTAACCAGCACAATGTCCCCCATGCAATATGGCTGACTTGGAAGTCACCTATACAATACAACCAGCACAATGTCCCCCAAGCAATATGGCTGACTTGGAAGTCACCTATACAAGAAAACCAGCACAATGTCCCCCATGCAATATGGCTGACTTGGAAGTCACCTATAGGACATGGCCACCAGCACAATGTCCCCCATGCAATATGGCTGACTTGGAAGTCACCTATACAATACAACCAGCACAATGTCCCCCATGCAATATGGCTGACTTGGAAGTCACCTATACAATACAACCAGCACAATGTCCCCCATGCAATATGGTTGATTTGGAAGTCACCTATATAACACAACCAGCACAATGTCCCCCATGCAATATGGCTGACTTGGAAGTCACCTATACAAGACAACCAGCACAATGTCCCCCATGCAATATGGCTGACTTGGAAGTCACCTATAGAACATGGCCACCAGCACAATGTCCGCCATGCAATATGGCTGACTTGGAAGTCACCTATACAACATGGCAACCAACACAATGTCCCCCAAGCAATATGGCTGACTTGGAAGTCACCTATACAACATGGCAACCAGCACAATGTCCCCCAAGCAATATGGCTGACTTGGAAGTCACCTATAGAACATGGCAACCAGCACAATGTCCCCCAAGCAATATGGCTGACTTAAAAGTCACCTATACAAGAC
This sequence comes from Petromyzon marinus, assembly GCF_048934315.1. Taxonomy (NCBI): domain Eukaryota; kingdom Metazoa; phylum Chordata; class Hyperoartia; order Petromyzontiformes; family Petromyzontidae; genus Petromyzon; species Petromyzon marinus. The sequence continues at coordinate 7,066,916 of NW_027423002.1, forward strand.
AACCAGCACAATCTCCCCCATGCAATATGGCTGACTTGGACGTCACCTATAGGACATGGCAACAAGCACAATGTCCCCCATGCAATATGGCTGACTTGTAAGTCACCTATACAACATGGCAACCAGCACAACGTCCCCCATGCAATATGGCTGACTTGGAAGTCACCTATACAACATGGCAACCAGCACAATGTCCCTCATGCAATATGGCTGACTTGGAAGTCACCTTTACAACATGGCCACCAGCACAATGTCCCCCATGCAATATGGCTGACTTGGAAGTCACCTATAGGACATGGCAACCAGCACAATGTCCCCCATGCAATATGGCTGACTTGGAAGTCACCTATAGAACATGGCCACCAGCACAATGTCCCCCAAGCAATATGGCTCACTTGGAAGTCACCTATACAATACAACCAGCACAATGTCCCCCATGCAATATGGCTGACTTGGAAGTCACCTATACAATACAACCAGCACAATGTCCCCCATGCAATATGGCTGACTTGGACGTCACCTATAGGACATGGCAACAAGCACAATGTCCCCCATGCAATATGGCTGACTTGTAAGTCACCTATACAACATGGCAACCAGCACAATGTCCCCCATGCAATATGGCTGACTTGGAAGTCACCTATACAACATGGCAACCAGCACAATGTCCCTCATGCAATATGGCTGACTTGGAAGTCACCTTTACAACATGGCCACCAGCACAATGTCCCCCATGCAATATGGCTGACTTGGAAGTCACCTATAGGACATGGCAACCCGCACAATGTCCCCCATGCAATATGGCTGACTTGGAAGTCATCTATAGAACATGGCCACCAGCACAATGTCCCCCAAGCAATATGGCTCACTTGGAAGTCACCTATACAATACAACCAGCACAATGTCCCCCATGCAATATGGCTGACTTGGAAGTCACCTATACAATACAACCAGCACAATGTCCCCCATGCAATATGGCTGACTTGGAAGTCACCTATACAACACAACCTGCACAATGTCCCCCATGCAATATGGCTGACTTGGAAGTCACCTATACAAGACAACCAGCACAATGTCCCCCATGCAATATGGCTCACTTGGAAGTCACCTATACAACATGGCATCCAGCACAATGTCCCCCATGCAATATGGCTGACTTGGAAGTCACCTATACAACATGGAAACCAACACAATGTCCCCCATGCAATATGGCTGACTTGGAAGTCACCTATACAACATGGCAACCAGCACAATGTCCCCCATGCAATATGGCTGACTTCGAAGTCACCTATACAAGAAACCAGCACAATGTCCCCCATGCAATGTGGCTGACTTGGAAGTCACCTATAGAACATGGCCACCAGCACAATGTCCCCCATGCAATATGGCTGACTTGGAAGTCACCTATACAACATGGCAACCAGCACAATGTCCCCCATGCAATATGGCTCACTTGGAAGTCACCTATACAACATGGCAACCAGCACAATGTCCCTCATGCAATATGGCTGACTTGGAAGGCACCTTTACAACATGGCCACCAGCACAATGTCCCCCATGCAATATGGCTGACTTGGAAGTCACCTATAGGACATGGCAACCAGCACAATGTCCCCCATGCAATATGGCTGACTTGGAAGTCATCTATAGAACATGGCCACCAGCACAATGTCCCCCAAGCAATATGGCTCACTTGGAAGTCACCTATACAATACAACCAGCACAATGTCCCCCATGCAATATGGCTGACTTGGAAGTCACCTATACAATACAACCAGCACAATGTCCCCCATGCAATATGGCTGACTTGGAAGTCACCTATACAACACAACCTGCACAATGTCCCCCATGCAATATGGCTGACTTGGAAGTCACCTATACAAGACAACCAGCACAATGTCCCCCATGCAATATGGCTCACTTGGAAGTCACCTATACAACATGGCATCCAGCACAATGTCCCCCATGCAATATGGCTGACTTGGAAGTCACCTATACAACATGGCAACCAACACAATGTCCCCCATGCAATATGGCTGACTTGGAAGTCACCTATACAACATGGCAACCAGCACAATGTCCCCCATGCAATATGGCTGACTTCGAAGTCACCTATACAAGAAACCAGCACAATGTCCCCCATGCAATGTGGCTGACTTGGAAGTCACCTATAGAACATGGCCACCAGCACAATGTCCCCCATGCAATATGGCTGACTTGGAAGTCACCTATACAACATGGCAACCAGCACAATGTCCCCCATGCAATATGGCTCACTTGGAAGTCACCTATACAACATGGCATCCAGCACAATGTCCCCCATGCAATATGGCTGACTTGGAAGTCACCTATACAACATGGCAACCAACACAATGTCCCCCATGCAATATGGCTGACTTGGAAGTCACCTATACAACATGGCAACCAGCACAATGTCCCCCATCCAATATGGCTGACTTCGAAGTCACCTATACAAGAAACCAGCACAATGTCCCCCATGCAATATGGCTGACTTGGAAGTCACCTATACAATACAACCAGCACAATGTCCCCCATGCAATATGGCTGACTTGGACGTCACCTATAGGACATGGCAACAAGCACAATGTCCGCCATGCAATATGGCTGACTTGTAAGTCACCTATACAACATGGCAACCAGCACAATGTCCCCCATGCAATATGGCTGACTTGGAAGTCACCTATACAACATGGCAACCAGCACAATGTCCCTCATGCAATATGGCTGACTTGGAAGTCACCTTTACAACATGGCCACCAGCACAATGTCCCCCATGCAATATGGCTGACTTGGAAGTCACCTATAGGACATGGCAACCAGCACAATGTCCCCCATGCAATATGGCTCACTTGGAAGTCACCTATACAATACAACCAGCACAATGTCCCCCATGCAATATGGCTGACTTGGAAGTCACCTATACAATACAACCAGCACAATGTCCCCCATGCAATATGGCTGACTTGGAAGTCACCTATACAATACAACCAGCACAATGTCCCCCATGCAATATGGCTGACTTGGAAGTCACCTATACAACACAACCTGCACAATGTCCCCCATGCAATATGGCTGACTTGGAAGTCACCTATACAAGACAACCAGCACAATGTCCCCCATGCAATATGGCTCACTTGGAAGTCACCTATACAACATGGCATCCAGCACAATGTCCCCCATGCAATATGGCTGACTTGGAAGTCACCTATACAACATGGCAACCAACACAATGTCCCCCATGCAATATGGCTGACTTGGAAGTCACCTATACAACATGGCAACCAGCACAATGTCCCCCATGCAATATGGCTGACTTCGAAGTCACCTATACAAGAAACCAGCACAATGTCCCCCATGCAATGTGGCTGACTTGGAAGTCACCTATAGAACATGGCCACCAGCACAATGTCCCCCATGCAATATGGCTGACTTGGAAGTAACCTATACAACATGGCAACCAGCACAATGTCCCCCATGCAATATGGCTCACTTGGAAGTCACCTATACAACATGGCATCCAGCACAATGTCCCCCATGCAATATGGCTGACTTGGAAGTCACCTATACAACATGGCAACCAACACAATGTCCCCCATGCAATATGGCTGACTTGGAAGTCACCTATACAACATGGCAACCAGCACAATGTCCCCCATGCAATATGGCTGACTTCGAAGTCACCTATACAAGAAACCAGCACAATGTCCCCCATGCAATGTGGCTGACTTGGAAGTCACCTATAGAACATGGCCACCAGCACAATGTCCCCCATGCAATATGGCTGACTTGGAAGTCACCTATACAACATGGCAACCAGCACAATGTCCCCCATGCAATATGGCTGACTTGGAAGTCAGATATACAATACAACCAGCACAATGTCCCCCAAGCAATATGGCTGACTTGGAAGTCACCTATACAAGACAACCAGCACAATGTCCCCCATGCAATATGGCTGACTTGGAAGTCACCTATAGGACATGGCCACCAGCACAATGTCCCCCATGCAATATGGCTGACTTGGAAGTCACCTATACAAGACAACCAGCACAATGTCCCCCATGCAATATGGCTGACTTGGAAGTCACCTATAGGACATGGCAACCAGCACAATGTCCCCCATGCAATATGGCTGACTTGGAAGTCACCTATAGAACATGGCAACCAGCACAATGTCCCCCAAGCAATATGGCTGACTTGGAAGTTACCTATACAAGACAACCAGCACAATGTCCCCCATGCAATATGGCTGACTTGGAAGTCACCTATAGGACATGGCAACCAGCACAATGTCCCCCATGCAATATGGCTGACTTGGAAGTCACCTATAGAACATGGCCACCAGCACAATGTCCCCCAAGCAATATGGCTGATTTGGAAGTCACCTATACAACACAACCAGCACAATGTCCCCCATGCAATATGGCTGACTTGGAAATCACCTATACAAGACAACCATCACAATGTCCCAAATGCAATATGGCTGACTTGGAAGTCACCAATAGAACATGGCCACCAGCACAATGTCCCCAATGCAATATGGCTGACTTGGAAGTCACCTATACAACATGGTAACCAGCACAATGTCCCCCATGCAATATGGCTGACTTGGAAGTCACCTATACAATACAACCAGCACAATGTCCCCCAAGCAATATGGCTGACTTGGAAGTCACCTATACAAGACAACCAGCACAATGTCCCCCATGCAATATGGCTGACTTGGAAGTCACCTATAGGACATGGCCACCAGCACAATGTCCCCCATGCAATATGGCTGACTTGGAAGTCACCTATACAATACAACCAGCACAATGTCCCCCATGCAATATGGCTGACTTGGAAGTCACCTATACAACACAACCTGCACAATGTCCCCCATGCAATATGGCTGACTTGGAAGTCACCTATACAAGACAACCAGCACAATGTCCCCCATGCAATATGGCTCACTTGGAAGTCACCTATACAACATGGCATCCAGCACAATGTCCCCCATGCAATATGGCTGACTTGGAAGTCACCTATACAACATGGCAACCAACACAATGTCCCCCATGCAATATGGCTGACTTGGAAGTCACCTATACAACATGGCAACCAGCACAATGTCCCCCATGCAATATGGCTGACTTCGAAGTCACCTATACAAGAAACCAGCACAATGTCCCCCATGCAATGTGGCTGACTTGGAAGTCACCTATAGAACATGGCCACCAGCACAATGTCCCCCATGCAATATGGCTGACTTGGAAGTCACCTATACAACATGGCAACCAGCACAATGTCCCCCATGCAATATGGCTGACTTGGAAGTCAGCTATACAATACAACCAGCACAATGTCCCCCAAGCAATATGGCTGACTTGGAAGTCACCTATACAAGACAACCAGCACAATGTCCCCCATGCAATATGGCTGACTTGGAAGTCACCTATAGGACATGGCCACCAGCACAATGTCCCCCATGCAATATGGCTGACTTGGAAGTCACCTATACAAGACAACCAGCACAATGTCCCCCATGCAATATGGCTGACTTGGAAGTCACCTATAGGACATGGCAACCAGCACAATGTCCCCCATGCAATATGGCTGACTTGGAAGTCACCTATAGAACATGGCAACCAGCACAATGTCCCCCAAGCAATATGGCTGACTTGGAAGTTACCTATACAAGACAACCAGCACAATGTCCCCCATGCAATATGGCTGACTTGGAAGTCACCTATAGGACATGGCAACCAGCACAATGTCCCCCATGCAATATGGCTGACTTGGAAGTCACCTATAGAACATGGCCACCAGCACAATGTCCCCCAAGCAATATGGCTGATTTGGAAGTCACCTATACAACACAACCAGCACAATGTCCCCCATGCAATATGGCTGACTTGGAAATCACCTATACAAGACAACCATCACAATGTCCCAAATGCAATATGGCTGACTTGGAAGTCACCTATAGAACATGGCCACCAGCACAATGTCCCCAATGCAATATGGCTGACTTGGAAGTCACCTATACAACATGGTAACCAGCACAATGTCCCCCATGCAATATGGCTGACTTGGAAGTCACCTATACAATACAACCAGCACAATGTCCCCCAAGCAATATGGCTGACTTGGAAGTCACCTATACAAGACAACCAGCACAATGTCCCCCATGCAATATGGCTGACTTGGAAGTCACCTATAGGACATGGCCACCAGCACAATGTCCCCCATGCAATATGGCTGACTTGGAATTCACCTATACAATACAACCAGCACAATGTCCCCCATGCAATATGGCTGACTTGAAAGTCACCTCTACAATACAACCAGCACAATGTCCCCCATGCAATATGGCTGATTTGGAAGTCACCTATATAACACAACCAGCACAATGTCCCCCATGCAATATGGCTGACTTGGAAGTCACCTATACAAGACAACCAGCACAATGTCCCCCATGCAATATGGCTGACTTGGAAGTCACCTATAGGACATGGCCACCAGCACAATGTCCCCCATGCAATATGGCTGACTTGGAAGTCACCTATACAACATGGCAACCAACACAATGTCCCCCAAGCAATATGGCTGACTTGGAAGTCACCTATACAACATGGCAACCAGCACAATGTCCTCCAAGCAATATGGCTGACTTGGAAGTCACCTATAGAACATGGCAACCAGCACAATGTCCCCCAAGCAATATGTCTGACTTAAAAGTCACCTATACAAGACAACCAGCACAATTTCCCCCATGCAATATGGCTGACTTGGACGTCACCTATAGGACATGGCAACAAGCACAATGTCCCCCATGCAATATGGCTGACTTGTAAGTCACCTATACAACATGGCAACCAGCACAATGTCCCCCATGCAATATGGCTGACTTGGAAGTCACCTATACAACATGGCAACCAGCACAATGTCCCTCATGCAATATGGCTGACTTGGAAGTCACCTTTACAACATGGCCACCAGCACAATGTCCCCCATGCAATATGGCTGACTTGGAAGTCACCTATAGGACATGGCAACCAGCACAATGTCCCCCATGCAATATGGCTGACTTGGAAGTCACCTATAGAACATGGCCACCAGCACAATGTCCCCCAAGCAATATGGCTCACTTGGAAGTCACCTATACAATACAACCAGCACAATGTCCCCCATGCAATATGGCTGACTTGGAAGTCACCTATACAATACAACCAGCACAATGTCCCCCATGCAATATGGCTGACTTGGACGTCACCTATAGGACATGGCAACAAGCACAATGTCCCCCATGCAATATGGCTGACTTGTAAGTCACCTATACAACATGGCAACCAGCACAATGTCCCCCATGCAATATGGCTGACTTGGAAGTCACCTTTACAACATGGCCACCAGCACAATGTCCCCCATGCAATATGGCTGACTTGGAAGTCACCTATAGGACATGGCAACCAGCACAATGTCCCCCATGCAATATGGCTGACTTGGAAGTCATCTATAGAACATGGCCACCAGCACAATGTCCCCCAAGCAATATGGCTCACTTGGAAGTCACCTATACAATACAACCAGCACAATGTCCCCCATGCAATATGGCTGACTTGGAAGTCACCTATACAATACAACCAGCACAATGTCCCCCATGCAATATGGCTGACTTGGAAGTCACATATACAACACAACCTGCACAATGTCCCCCATGCAATATGGCTGACTTGGAAGTCACCTATACAACACAACCAGCACAATGTCCCCCATGCAATATGGCTCACTTGGAAGTCACCTATACAACATGGCATCCAGCACAATGTCCCCCATGCAATATGGCTGACTTGGAAGTCACCTATACAACATGGCAACCAACACAATGTCCCCCATGCAATATGGCTGACTTGGAAGTCACCTATACAACATGGCAACCAGCACAATGTCCCCCATGCAATATGGCTGACTTCGAAGTCACCTATACAAGAAACCAGCACAATGTCCCCCATGCAATGTGGCTGACTTGGAAGTCACCTATAGAACATGGCCACCAGCACAATGTCCCACATGCAATATGGCTGACTTGGAAGTCACCTATACAACATGGCAACCAGCACAATGTCCCCTATGCAATATGGCTGACTTGGAAGTCAGCTATACAATACAACCAGCACAATGTCCCCCAAGCAAAATGGCTGACTTGGAAGTCACCTATACAAGACAACCAGCACAATGTCCCCCATGCAATATGGCTGACTTGGAAGTCACCTATAGGACATGGCCACCAGCACAATGTCCCCCATGCAATATGGATGACTTGGAAGTCACCTATACAATACAACCAGCACAATGTCCCCCATGCAATATGGCTGACTTGGAAGTCACCTATACAATACAACCAGCACAATGTCCCCCATGCAATATGGCTGATTTGGAAGTCACCTATACAACACAACCAGCACAATGTCCCCCATGCAATATGGCTGACTTGGAAGTCACCTATACAAGACAACCAGCACAATGTCCCCCATGCAATATGGCTGACTTGGAAGTCACCTATAGAACATGGCCACCAGCACAATGTCCCCCATGCAATATGGCTGACTTGGAAGTCACCTATACAACATGGCAACCAGCACAATGTCCCCCATGCAATATGGCTGACTTGGAAGTCACCTATAGAACATGGCCACCAGCACAATGTCCCCCATGCAATATGGCTGACTTGGAAGTCACCTATACAACATGGCAACCAGCACAATGTCCCCCAAGCAATATGGCTGACTTGGAAGTCACCTATAGAACATGGCCACCAGCACAATGTCCCCCATGCAATATGGCTGACTTGGAAGTCACCTATACAACATGGCAACCAGCACAATGTCCCCCATGCAATATGGCTGACTTGGAAGTCACCTATAGAACATGGCCACCAGCACAATGTCCCCCATGCAATATGGCTGACTTGGAAGTCACCTATACAACATGGCAACCAGCACAATGTCCCCCAAGCAATATGGCTGACTTGGAAGTCACCTATAGAACATGGCCACCATCACAATGTCCCCCAAGCAATATGGCTGACTTGGAAGTCACCTATAGAACATGGCAACCAGCACAATGTCCCCCAAGCAATATGGCTGACTTGGAAGTCACCTATACAAGACAACCAGCACAATGTCCCCCATGCAATATGGCTGACTTGGAAGTCACCTATAGGACATGGCAACCAGCACAATGTCCCCCATGCAATATGGCTGACTTGGAAGTCACCTATAGAACATGGCCACCAGCACAATGTCCCCCAAGCAATATGGCTCACTTGGAAGTCACCTATACAATACAACCAGCACAATGTCCCCCATGCAATATGGCTGACTTGGAAGTCACCTATACAATACAACCAGCACAATGTCCCAAATGCAATATGGCTGACTTGGAAGTCACCTATAGAACATGGCCACCAGCACAATGTCCCCCATGCAATATGGCTGACTTGGAAGTCACCTATACAACATGGCAACCAGCACAATTTCCCCCATGCAATATGGCTGACTTGGAAGTCACCTATACAAGACAACCAGCACAATGTCCCCCATGCAATATGGCTGACTTGGAAGTCACCTATAGGACATGGCCACCAGCACAATGTCCCCCATGCAATATGGCTGACTTGGAAGTCACCTATACAATACAACTAGCACAATGTCCCCCATGCAATATGGCTGACTTGTAAGTCACCTATACAATACAACCAGCACAATGTCCCCCATGCAATATGGCTGATTTGGAAGTCACCTATACAACACAACCAGCACAATGTCCCCCATGCAATATGGCTGACTTGGAAGTCACCTATACAAGACAACCAGCACAATGTCCCCCATGCAATATGGCTGACTTGGAAGTCACCTATAGAACATGGCCACCAGCACAATGTCCCCCATGCAATATGGCTGACTTGGAAGTTACCTATACAACATGGCAACCAGCACAATGTCCCCCATGCAATATGGCTGACTTGGAAGTCACCTATAGAACATGGCCACCAGCACAATGTCCCCCATGCAATATGGCTGACTTGGAAGTCACCTATACAACATGGCAACCAACACAATGTCCCCCAAGCAATATGGCTGACTTGGAAGTCACCTATAGAACATGGCCACCAGCACAATGCCCCCCAAGCAATATGGCTGACTTGGAAGTCACCTATAGAACATGGCAACCAGCACAATGTCCCCCATGCAATATGGCTGACTTGGAAGTCACCTATAGGACATGGCAACCAGCACAATGTCCCCCATGCAATATGGCTGACTTGGAAGTCACCTATAGAACATGACCACCAGCACAATGTCCCCCAAGCAATATGGCTCACTTGGAAGTCACCTATACAATACAACCAGCACAATGTCCCCCATGCAATATGGCTGACTTGGAAGTCACCTATACAATACAACCAGCACAATGTCCCAAATGCAATGTGGCTGACTTGGAAGTCACCTATAGAACATGGCCACCAGCACAATGTCCCCCATGCAATATGGCTGACTTGGAAGTCACCTATACAACATGGCAACCAGCACAATGTCCCCCATGCAATATGGCTGACTTGGAAGTCACCTATACAATACAACCAGCACAATGTCCCCCGAGCAATATGGCTTACTTGGAAGTCACATATACAAGACAACCAGCACAATGTCCCCCATGCAATATGGCTGATTTGGAAGTCACCTATACAATACAACCAGCACAATGTCCCCCATGCAATATGGCTGATTTGGAAGTCACCTATACAACACAACCATCACAATGTCCCCCATGCAATATGGCTGACTTGGAAGTCACCTATACAAGACAACCAGCACAATGTCCCAAATGCAATATGGCTGACTTGGAAGTCACCTATACAACATGGCAACCAGTACAATGTCCCCCATGCAATATGGCTGACTTGGAAGTCACCTATACAATACAACCAACACAATGTCCCCCAAGCAATATGGCTGACTTGGAAGTCACCTATACAAGACAACCAGCACAATGTCCCCCATGCAATATGGCTGACTTGGAAGTCACCTATAGGACATGGCCACCAGCACAATGTCCCCCATGCAATATGGCTGACTTGGAAGTCACCTATACAATACAACCAGCACAATGTCCCCCATGCAATATGGCTGACTTGGAAGTCACCTATACAATACAACCAGCACAATGTCCCCCATGCAATATGGCTGATTTGGAAGTCACCTATACAACACAACCAGCACAATGTCCCCCATGCAATATGGCTGACTTGGAAGTCACCTATACAAGACAACCAGCACAATCTCCCCCATGCAATATGGCTGACTTGGAAGTCACCTATAGAACATGGCCACCAGCACAATGTCCCCCATGCAATATGGCTGACTTGGAAGTCACCTATACAACATGGCAACCAGCACAATGTCCCCCAAGCAATATGGCTGACTTGGAAGTCACCTATACAACATGGCAACCAGCACAATGTCCCCCAAGCAATATGGCTGACTTGGACGTCACCTATAGAACATGGCAACCAGCACAATGTCCCCCAAGCAATATGGCTGACTTAAAAGTCACCTATACAAGACAACCACCACAATTTCCCCCATGCAATATGGCTGACTTGGAAGTCACCTATAGGACATGGCAACCAGCACAATGTCCCCCATGCAATATGGCTGACTTGGAAGTCACCTATAGAACATGGCCACCAGCACAATGTCCCCCAAGCAATATGGCTCACTTGGAAGTCACCTATACAATACAACCAGCACAATGTCCCCCATGCAATATGGCTGACTTGGAAGTCACCTATACAATACAACCAGCACAATGTCCCAAATGCAATATGGCTGACTTGGAAGTCACCTATAGAACATGGCCACCAGCACAATGTCCCCCATGCAATATGGCTGACTTGGAAGTCACCTATACAACATGGCAACCAGCACAATGTCCCCCATGCAATATGGCTGACTTGGAAGTCACCTATACAATACAACCAGCACAATGTCCCCCGAGCAATATGGCTTACTTGGAAGTCACATATACAAGACAACCAGCACAATGTCCCCCATGCAATATGGCTGATTTGGAAGTCACCTATACAATACAACCAGCACAATGTCCCCCATGCAATATGGCTGATTTGGAAGTCACCTATACAACACAACCATCACAATGTCCCCCATGCAATATGGCTGACTTGGAAGTCACCTATACAAGACAACCAGCACAATGTCCCAAATGCAATATGGCTGACTTGGAAGTCACCTATAGAACATGGCGACCAGCACAATGTCCCCCATGCAATATGGCTGACTTGGAAGTCACCTATACAACATGGAAACCAGCACAATGTCCCCCATGCAATATGGCTGACTTGGAAGTCAACTATACAATACAACCAGCACAATGTCCCCCAAGCAATATGGCTGACTTGGAAGTCAACTAAACAATACAACCAGCACAATGTCCCCCAAGCAATATGGCTGACTTGGAAGTCACCTATACAAGACAACCAGCACAATGTCCCCCATGCAATATGGCTGACTTGGAAGTCACCTATAGGACATGGCCACCAGCACAATGTCCCCCATGCAATATGGCTGACTTGGAAGTCACCTATACAATACAACCAGCACAATGTCCCCCATGCAATATGGCTGACTTGGAAGTCACCTATACAATACAACCAGCACAATGTCCCCCATGCAATATGGCTGATTTGGAAGTCACCTATACAACACAACCAGCACAATCTCCCCCATGCAATATGGCTGACTTGGAAGTCACCTATAGAACATGGCCACCAGCACAATGTCCCCCATGCAATATGGCTGACTTGGAAGTCACCTATACAACATGGCAACCAGCACAATGTCCCCCAAGCAATATGGCTGACTTGGAAGTCACCTATACAACATGGCAACCAGCACAATGTCCCCCAAGCAATATGGCTGACTTGGACGTCACCTATAGAACATGGCAACCAGCACAATGTCCACCAAGCAATATGGCTGACTTAAAAGTCACCTATACAAGACAACCAGCACAATTTCCCCCATGCAATATGGCTGACTTGGAAGTCACCTATAGGACATGGCAACCAGCACAATGTCCCCCATGCAATATGGCTGACTTGTAAGTCACCTATACAACATGGCAACCAGCACAATGTCCCCCATGCAATATGGCTTACTTGGAAGTCACCTATACAACATGGCAACCAGCACAATGTCCCCCATGCAATATGGCTGACTTGGAAGTCACCTTTACAACATGGCCACCAGCACAATGTCCCCCATGCAATATGGCTGACTTGGAAGTCACCTATAGGACATGGCAACCAGCACAATGTCCCCCATGCAATATGGCTGACTTGGAAGTCACCTATAGAACATGGCCACCAACACAATGTCCCCCAAGCAATATGGCTCATTTGGAAGTCACCTATACAATACAACCAGCACAATGTCCCCCATGCAATATGGCTGACTTGGAAGTCACCTATGCAATACAACCAGCACAATGTCCACCATGCAATATGGCTGACTTGGAAGTCACCTATACAACACAACCAGCACCATGTCCCCCATGCAATATGGCTGACTTGGAAGTCACCTATACAACATGGCATCCAGCACAATGTCCCCCATGCAATATGGCTGACTTGGAAGTCACCTATACAACATGGCAACCAGCACAATGTCCCCCATGCAATATGGCTGACTTGGAAGTCACCTATACAACATGGCAACCAGCACAATGTCCCCCATGCAATATGGCTGACTTGGAAGTCACCTATACAAGAAACCAGCACAATGTCCCCCATGCAATGTGGCTGACTTGGAAGTCACCTATAGAACATGGCCACCAGCACAATGTCCCCCATGCAATATGGCTGACTTGGAAGTCACCTATACAACATGGCAACCAGCACAATGTCCCCCAAGCAATATGGCTCACTTGGAAGTCACCTATAGAACATGGCAAAAAGCACAATGTCCCCCAAGCAATATGGCTGACTTGGAAGTCACCTATACAACATGGCAACCAGCACAATGTCCCCCATGCAATATGGCTGACTTGGAAGTCACCTATAGAACATGGCCACCAGCACAATGTCCCCCATGCAACACGGCTGACTTGGAAGTCACCTATACAAGACAACCAGCACAATGTCCCCCATGCAATATGGCTCACTTGGAAGTCACCTATACAATACAACCAGCACAATGTCCCCCATGCAATATGGCTGACTTGGAAGTCACCTATACAATACAACCAGCACAATGTCCCCCATGCAATATGGCTGACTTGGAAGTCACCTATACAACACAACCAGCACAATATCCCCCATGCAATATGGCTGACTTGGAAGTCACCTATACAACACAACCAGCACAATGTCCTCCATGCAATATGGCTCACTTGGAAGTCACCTATACAACATGGCATCCAGCACAATGTCCCCCATGCAATATGGCTGACTTGGAAGTCACCTATACAACATGGCAACCAGCACAATGTCCCCCATGCAATATGGCTGACTTGGAAGTCACCTATACAAGAAACCAGCACAATGTCCCCCATGCAATGTGGCTGACTTGGAAGTCACCTATAGAACATGGCCACCAGCACAATGTCCCCCATGCAATATGGCTGACTTGGAAGTCACCTATACAACATGGCAACCAGCACAATGTCCCCCAAGCAATATGGCTGACTTGGAAGTCACCTATACAACATGGCAACCAGCACAATGTCCCCGATGCAATATGGCTGACTTGGAAGTCACCTATACAACATGGCAACCAGCACAATGTCCCCCATGCAATATGGCTGACTCGGAAGTCACCTATACAACACAACCAGCACAATGTCCCCCAAGCAATATGGCTCACTTGGAAGTCACGTATACAACATGGCAACCAGCACAATGTCCCCCATGCAATATGGCTGACTTTGAAGTCACCTATACAACATGGCAACCAGCACAATGTCCCCCATGCAATATGGCTGACTTGGAAGTCACCTATACAAGACAACCAGCACAATGTCCCCCATGCAATATGGCTGACTTGGAAGTCACCTATAGGACATGGCAACCAGCACAATGTCCCCCAAGCAATATGGCTGACTTGGAAGTCACCTATACAACATGGCAACCAGCACAATGTCCCCCATGCAATATGGCTGACTTGGAAGTCACCTATACAATACAACCAGCACAATGTCCCCCAAGCAATATGGCTGACTTGGAAGTCACCTATACAAGACAACCAGCACAATGTCCCCCATGCAATATGGCTGACTTGGAAGTCACCTATACAACATGGCAACCAGCACAATGTCCCCCATGCAATATGGCTGACTTGGAAGTCACCTATACAACATGGCAACCAGCACAATGTCCCCCATGCAATATGGCTGACTTGGAAGTCACCTATACAAGAAACCAGCACAATGTCCCCCATGCAATGTGGCTGACTTGGCAGTCACCTATACAACATGGCAACCAGCACAATGTCCCCCAAGCAATATGGCTCACTTGGAAGTCACCTATAGGACATGGCCACCAGCACAATGTCCCCCATGCAATATGGCTGACTTGGAAGTCACCTATACAATACAACCAGCACAATGTCCCCCATGCAATATGGCTGATTTGGAAGTCACCTATACAACACAACCAGCACAATGTCTCTGATGCAATATGGCTGACTTGGAAGTCACCTATACAAGACAACCAGCACAATGTCCCAAATGCAATATGGCTGACTTGGAGGTCACCTATAGAACATGGCCACCAGCACAATGTCCCCCATGCAATATGGCTGACTTGGAAGTCACCTATACAACATGGCAACCAGCACAATGTCCCCCATGCAATATGGCTGACTTGGAAGTCACCTATACAATACAACCAGCACAATGTCCCCCAAGCAATATGGCTGACTTGGAAGTCACCTATACAAGACAACCAGCACAATGTCCCCCATGCAATATGGCTGACTTGGAAGTCACCTATACAACATGGCAACCAGCACAATGTCCCCCAAGCAATATGGCTCACTTGGAAGTCACCTATAGAACATGGCAAAAAGCACAATGTCCCCCAAGCAATATGGCTGACTTGGAAGTCACCTATACAATATGGCAACCAGCACAATGTCCCCCATGCAATATGGCTGACTTGGAAGTCACCTATAGAACATGGCCACCAGCACAATGTCCCCCATGCAACACGGCTGACTTGGAAGTCACCTATACAAGATAACCAGCACAATGTCCCCCATGCAATATGGCTGACTTGGAAGTCACCTATAGGACATGGCAACCAGCACAATGTCCCCCAAGCAATATGGCTGACTTGGAAGTCACCTACAGAACATGGCAACCAGCACAATGTCCCCCAAGCAATATGGCTGACTTGGAAGTCACCTATACAAGACAACCAGCACAATGTCCCCCATGCAACACGGCTGACTTGGAAGTCACCTATACAAGACAACCAGCACAATGTCCCCCATGCAATATGGCTGACTTGGAAGTCACCTATACAACACAACCAGCACAATGTCCCCCAAGCAATATGGCTCACTTGGAAGTCACCTATACAACATGGCAACCAGCACAATGTCCCCCATGCAATATGGCTGACTCGGAAGTCACCTATACAACACAACCAGCACAATGTCCCCCAAGCAATATGGCTCACTTGGAAGTCACGTATACAACATGGCAACCAGCACAATGTCCCCCATGCAATATGGCTGACTTTGAAGTCACCTATACAACATGGCAACCAGCACAATGTCCCCCATGCAATATGGCTGACTTGGAAGTCACCTATACAAGACAACCAGCACAATGTCCCCCATGCAATATGGCTGACTTGGAAGTCACCTATAGGACATGGCAACCAGCACAATGTCCCCCAAGCAATATGGCTGACTTGGAAGTCACCTATACAAGACAACCAGCACAATGTCCCAAATGCAATATGGCTGACTTGGAAGTCACCTATAGAACATGGCCACCAGCACAATGTCCCCCATGCAATATGGCTGACTTGGAAGTCACCTATACAACATGGCAACCAGCACAATGTCCCCCATGCAATATGGCTGACTTGGAAGTCACCTATAGAACATGGCCACCAGCACAATGTCCCCCATGCAATATGGCTGACTTGGAAGTCACCTATACAACATGGCAACCAGCACAACGTCCCCCATGCAATATGGCTGACTTGGAAGTCACCTATACAATACAACCAGCACAATGTCCCCCAAGCAATATGGCTGGCTTGGAAGTCACCTATACAAGACAACCAGCACAATGTCCCCCATGCAATATGGCTGATTGGAAGTCACCTATACAACATGGCAACCAGCACAATGTCCCCCATGCAATATGGCTGACTTGGAAGTCACCTATACAACATGGCAACCAGCACAATGTCCCCCATGCAATATGGCTGACTTGGAAGTCACCTATACAAGAAACCAGCACAATGTCCCCCATGCAATGTGGCTGACTTGGAAGTCACCTATAGAACATGGCCACCAGCACAATGTCCCCCATGCAATATGGCTGACTTGGAAGTCACCTATACAACATGGCAACCAGCACAATGTCCCCCAAGCAATATGGCTCACTTGGAAGTCACCTATAGGACATGGCCACCAGCACAATGTCCCCCATGCAATATGGCTGACTTGGAATTCACCTATACAATACAACCAGCACAATGTCCCCCATGCAATATGGCTGATTTGGAAGTCACCTATACAACACAACCAGCACAATGTCTCTGATGCAATATGGCTGACTTGGAAGTCACCTATACAAGACAACCAGCACAATGTCCCAAATGCAATATGGCTGACTTGGAAGTCACCTATAGAACATGGCCACCAGCACAATGTCCCCCATGCAATATGGCTGACTTGGAAGTCACCTATACAACATGGCAACCAGCACAATGTCCCCCATGCAATATGGCTGACTTGGAAGTCACCTATACAAGACAACCAGCACAATGTCCCCCATGCAATATGGCTGACTTGGAAGTCACCTATACAACATGGCAACCAGCACAATGTCCCCCATGCAATATGGCTGACTTGGAAGTCACCTATACAACATGGCAACCAGCACAATGTCCCCCATGCAATATGGCTGACTTGGAAGTCACCTATACAAGAAACCAGCACAATGTCCCCCATGCAATGTGGCTGACTTGGAAGTCACCTATAAAACATGGCCACCAGCACAATGTCCCCCATCCAATATGGCTGACTTGGAAGTCACCTATACAACATGGCAACCAGCACAATGTCCCCCAAGCAATATGGCTCACTTGGAAGTCACCTATAGAACATGGCAAAAAGCACAATGTCCCCCAAGCAATATGGCTGACTTGGAAGTCACCTATACAACATGGCAACCAGCACAATGTCCCCCATGCAATATGGCTGACTTGGAAGTCACCTATAGAACATGGCCACCAGCACAATGTCCCCCATGCAACACGGCTGACTTGGAAGTCACCTATACAAGACAACCAGCACAATGTCCCCCATGCAACACGGCTGACTTGGAAGTCACCTATACAAGACAACCAGCACAATGTCCCCGATGCAATATGGCTGACTTGGAAGTCACCTATACAACACAACCAGCACAATGTCCCCCAAGCAATATGGCTCACTTGGAAGTCACCTATACAACATGGCAACCAGCACAATGTCCCCCATGCAATATGGCTGACTTGGAAGTCACCTATACAATACAACCAGCACAATGTCCCCCAAGCAATATGGCTGACTTGGAAGTCACCTATAGAACATGGCCACCAGCACAATGTCCCCCATGCAATATGGCTGACTTGGAAGTCACCTATACAAGACAACCAGCACAATGTCTCCCATGCAATATGGCTGACTTGGAAGTCACCTATAGAACATGGCCACCAGCACAATGTCCCCCATGCAATATGGCTGACTTGGAAGTCACCTATACAATACAACCAGCACAATGTCCCCCATGCAATATGGCTGACTTGGAAGTCACCTATACAACACAACCAGCACAATGTCCCCCAGGCAATATGGCTGACTTGGAAGTCACCTATACAACACAACCAGCACAATGTCCCCCATGCAATATGGCTCACTTGGAAGTCACCTATACAACATGGCATCCAGCACAATGTCCCCCATGCAATATGGCTGACTTGGAAGTCACCTATACAACATGGCAACCAGCACAATGTCCCCCATGCAATATGGCTGACTTGGAAGTCACCTATACAACATGGCAACCAGCACAATATCCCCCATGCAATATGGCTGACTTGGAAGTCACCTATACAAGAAACCAGCACAATGTCCCCCATGCAATGTGGCTGACTTGGAAGTCACCTATAGAACATGGCCACCAGCACAATGTCCCCCATGCAATATGGCTGACTTGGAAGTCACCTATACAACATGGCAACCAGCACAATATCCCCCAAGCAATATGGCTCACTTGGAAGTCACCTATAGAACATGGCAACCAGCACAATGTCCCCCAAGCAATATGGCTGACTTGGAAGTCACCTATACAACATGGCAACCAGCACAATGTCCCCCTTGCAATATGGCTGACCTGGAAGTCACTATAGAACATGGCCACCAGCACAATGTCCCCCATGCAACACGGCTGACTTGGAAGTCACCTATACAAGACAACCAGCACAATGTCCCCCATGCAATATGGCTGACTCGGAAGTCACCTATACAACACAACCATCACAATGTCCCCCAAGCAATATGGCTCACTTGGAAGTCACGTATACAACATGGCAACCAGCACAATGTCCCCCATGCAATATGGCTGACTTGGAAGTCACCTATACAACATGGCAACCAGCACAATGTCCCCCATGCAATATGGCTGACTTGGAAGTCACCTATACAAGACAACCAGCACAATGTCCCCCATGCAATATGGCTGACTTGGAAGTCACCTATAGGACATGCAACCAGCACAATGTCCCCCAAGCAATATGGCTGACTTGGAAGTCACCTATACAAGACAACCAGCACATTGTCCCAAATGCAATATGGCTGACTTAGAAGTCACCTATAGAACATGGCCACCAGCACAATGTCCCCCATGCAATATGGCTGACTTGGAAGTCACCTATACAACATGGCAACCAGCACAATGTCCCCCATGCAATATGGCTGACTTGGAAGTCACCTATACAAGACAACCAGCACAATGTCCCCCATGCAATATGGCTGACTTGGAAGTCACCTATAGGACATGGCCACCAGCACAATGTCCCCCATGCAATATGGCTGACTTGGAAGTCATCTATACAATACAACCAGCACAATGTCCCCCATGCAATATGGCTGACTTGGAAGTCACCTATACAATACAACCAGCACAATGTCCCCCATGCAATATGGCTGATTTGGAAGTCACCTATACAACACAACCAGCACAATGTCTCCCATGCAATATGGCTGACTTGGAAGTCACCTATACAAGACAACCAGCACAATGTCCCAAATGCAATATGGCTGACTTGGAAGTCACCTATAGAACATGGCCACCAGCACAATGTCCCCCATGCAATATGGCTGACTTGGAAGTCACCTATACAACATGGCAACCAGCACAATGTCCCCCATGCAATATGGCTGACTTGGAAGTCACCTATACAATACAACCAGCACAATGTCCCCCAAGCAATATGGCTGACTTGGAAGTCACCTATACAAGACAACCAGCACAATGTCCCCCATGCAATATGGCTCACTTGGAAGTCACCTATAGGACATGGCCACCAGCACAATGTCCCCCATGCAATATGGCTGACTTCGAAGTCACCTATACAATACAACCAGCACAATGTCCCCCATGCAATATGGCTGATTTGGAAGTCACCTATACAACACAACCAGCTCAATGTCCCCCATGCAATATGGCTGACTTGGAAGTCACCTATACAAGACAACCAGCACAATGTCCCCCATGCAATATGGCTGACTTGGAAGTCACCTATAGAACATGGCCACCAGCACAATGTCCCCCATGCAATATGGCTGACTTGGAAGTCACCTATACAACATGGCAACCGGCACAATGTCCCCCAAGCAATATGGCTGACTTGGAAGTCACCTATACAACATGGCAACCAGCACAATGTCCCCCAAGCAATATGGCTCACTTGGAAGTCACCTATAGAACATGGCAACCAGCACAATGTCCCCCAAGCAATATGGCTGACTTGGAAGTCACCTATACAACATGGCAACCAGCACAATGTCCCCCATGCAATATGGCTGACTTGGAAGTCACCTATAGAACATGGCCACCAGCACAATGTCCCCCATGCAACACGGCTGACTTGGAAGTCACCTATACAAGACAACCAGCACAATGTCCCCCATGCAATATGGCTGACTTGGAAGTCACCTATACAACACAACCAGCACAATGTCCCCCAAGCAATATGGCTCACTTGGAAGTCACCTATACAACATGGCAACCAGCACAATGTCCCCCATGCAATATGGCTGACTTGGAAGTCACCTATACAACATGGCAACCGGCACAATGTCCCCCATGCAATATGGCTGACTTGGAAGTCACCTATACAAGACAACCAGCACAATGTCCCCCATGCAATATGGCTGACTTGGAAGTCACCTATAGGACATGGCAACCAGCACAATGTCCCCCATGCAATATGGCTGACTTGGAAGTCACCTATACAAGACAACCAGCACAATGTCCCAAATGCAATATGGCTGACTTGGAAGTCACCTATAGAACATGGCCACCAGCACAATGTCCCCCATGCCACACGGCTGACTTGGAAGTTACCTATACAAGACAACCAGCACAATGTCCCCCATGCAATATGGCTGACTCGGAAGTCACCTATACCACACAACCAGCACAATGTCCCCCAATCAATATGGCTCACTTGGAAGTCACGTATACAACATGGCAACCAGCACAATGTCCCCCATGCAATATGGCTGACTTGGAAGTCACCTATACAACATGGCAACCAGCACAATGTCCCCCATGCAATATGGCTGACTTGGAAGTCACCTATTTAAGACAACCAGCACAATGTCTCCCATGCAATATGGCTGACTTGGAAGTCACCTATAGGACATGGCAACCAGCACAATGTCCCCCAAGCAATATGGCTGACTTGGAAGTCACCTATACAAGACAACCAGCACATTGTCCCAAATGCAATATGGCTGACTTGGAAGTCACCTATAGAACATGGCCACCAGCACAATGTCCCCCATGCAATATGGCTGACTTGGAAGTCACCTATACAACATGGCAACCAGCACAATGTCCCCCATGCAATATGGCTGACTTGGAAGTCACCTATACAATACAACCAGCACAATGTCCCCCAAGCAATATGGCTGACTTGGAAGTCACCTATACAAGACAACCAGCACAATGTCCCCCATGCAATATGGCTGACTTGGAAGTCACCTATAGGACATGGCCACCAGCACAATGTCCCCCATGCAATATGGCTGACTTGGAAGTCACCTATACAATACAACCAGCACAATGTCCCCCATGCAATTTGGCTGACTTGGAAGTCACCTATACAATACAACCAGCACAATGTCCCCCATGCAATATTGCTGATTTGGAAGTCACCTATACAACACAACCAGCACAATGTCTCCCATGCAATATGGCTGACTTGGAAGTCACCTATACAAGACAACCAGCACAATGTCCCAAATGCAATATGGCTGACTTGGAAGTCACCTATAGAACATGGCCACCAGCACAATGTCCCCCATGCAATATGGCTGACTTGGAAGTCACCTTTACAACATGGCAACCAGCACAATGTCCCCCATGCAATATGGCTGATTTGGAAGTCACCTATACAATACAACCAGCACAATGTCCCCTAAGCAATATGGCTGACTTGGAAGTCACCTATACAAGACAACCAGCACAATGTCCCCCATGCAATATGGCTGATTTGGAAGTCACCTATACAATACAACCAGCACAATGTCCCCTAAGCAATATGGCTCACTTGGAAGTCACCTATAGGACATGGCCACCAGCACAATGTCCCCCATGCAATATGGCTGACTTGGAAGTCACCTATACAACATGGCAACCAGCACAATGTCCCCCAAGCAATATGGCTGACTTGGAAGTCACCTATACAACATGGCAACCAGCACAATGTCCCCCAAGCAATATGGCTCACTTGGAAGTCACCTATAGAACATGGCAACCAGCACAATGTCCCCCAAGCAATATGGCTGACTTGGAAGTCACCTATACAACATGGCAACCAGCACAATGTCCCCCATGCAATATGGCTGACTTGGAAGTCACCTATACAACATGGCAACCGGCACAATGTCCCCCATGCAATATGGCTGACTTGGAAGTCACCTATACAAGACAACCAGCACAATGTCCCCCATGCAATATGGCTGACTTGGAAGTCACCTATAGGACATGGCAACCAGCACAATGTCCCCCATGCAATATGGCTGACTTGGAAGTCACCTATACAAGACAACCAGCACAATGTCCCAAATGCAATATGGCTGACTTGGAAGTCACCTATAGAACATGGCCACCAGCACAATGTCCCCCATGCAATATGGCTGACTTGGAAGTCACCTATACAACATGGCAACCAGCACAATGTCCCCCATTCAATATGGCTGACTTGGAAGTCACCTATACAATACAACCAGCACAATGTCCCTCAAGCAATATGGCTGACTTGGAAGTCACCTATACAAGACAACCAGCACAATGTCCCCCATGCAATATGGCTGACTTGGAAGTCACCTATAGGACATGGCCACCAGCACAATGTCCCCATGCAATATGGCTGACTTGGAAGTCACCTATACAATACAACCAGCACAATGTCCCCCATGCAATATGGCTGACTTGGAAGTCACCTATACAATACAACCAGCACAATGTCCCCCATGCAATATGGCTGATTTGGAAGTCACCTATACAACACAACCAGCACAATGTCCCCCATGCAATATGGCTGACTTGGAAGTCACCTATACAAGACAACCAGCACAATGTCCCAAATGCAATATGGCTGACTTGGAAGTCACCTATAGAACATGGCCACCAGCACAATGTCCCCCATGCAATATGGCTGACTTGGAAGTCACCTATACAACATGGCAACCAGCACAATGTCCCCCATGCAATATGGCTGACTTGGAAGTCACCTATACAATACAACCAGAACAATGTCCCCCAAGCAATATGGCTGACTTGGAAGTCACCTATACAAGACAACCAGCACAATGTCCCCCATGCAATATGGCTGACTTGGAAGTCACCTATAGGACATGGCCACCAGCACAATGTCCCCATGCAATATGGCTGACTTGGAAGTCACCTATACAATACAACCAGCACAATGTCCCCCATGCAATATGGCTGACTTGGAAGTCACCTATACAATACAACCAGCACAATGTCCCCCATGCAATATGGCTGATTTGGAAGTCACCTATACAACACAACCAGCACAATGTCCCCCATGCAATATGGCTGACTTGGAAGTCACCTATAGAACATGGCCACCAGCACAATGTCCCCCATGCAATATGGCTGACTTGGAAGTCACCTATACAACATGGCAACCAGCACAATGTCCCCCATGCAATATGGCTGACTTGGAAGTCACCTATACAATACAACCAGCACAATGTCCCCCAAGCAATATGGCTGACTTGGAAGTCACCTATACAAGACAACCAGCACAATGTCCCCCATGCAATATGGCTCACTTGGAAGTCACCTATAGGACATGGCCACCAGCACAATGTCCCCCATGCAATATGGCTGACTTGGAAGTCACCTATACAATACAACCAGCACAATGTCCCCCATGCAATATGGCTGATTTGGAAGTCACCTATACAACACAACCAGCACAATGTCCCCCATGCAATATGGCTGACTTGGAAGTCACCTATACAAGACAACCAGCACAATGTCCCCCATGCAATATGGCTGACTTGGAAGTCACCTATAGAAAATGGCCACCAGCACAATGTCCCCCATGCAATATGGCTGACTTGGAAGTCACCTATACAACATGGCAACCAGCACAATGTCCCCCAAGCAATATGGCTGACTTGGAAGTCACCTATACAACATGGCAACCAGCACAATGTCCCCCAAGCAATATGGCTGACTTGGAAGTCACCTATAGAACATGGCAACCAGCACAATGTCCCCCAAGCAATATGGCTGACTTAAAAGTCACCTATACAAGACAACCAGCACAATTTCCCCCATGCAATATGGCTGACTTGGAAGTCACCTATAGGACATGGCAACCAGCACAATGTCCCCCATGCAATATGGCTGACTTGTAAGTCACCTATACAACATGGCAACCAGCACAATGTCCCCCATGCAATATGGCTGACTTGGAAGTCACCTATAGAACATGGCCACCAGCACAATGTCCCCCAAGCAATATGGCTGACTTGGAAGTCACCTATACAACATGGCCACCAGCACAATGTCCCCCATGCAACACGGCTGACTTGGAAGTCACCTATACAAGACAAGCAGCACAATGTCCCCCATGCAATATGGCAGACTTGGAAGTCACCTATACAACACAAGCAGCACAATGTCCCCCAAGCAATATGGCTCACTTGGAAGTCACCTATACAACATGGCAACCAGCACAATGTCCCCCATGCAATATGGCTGACTTGGAAGTCACCTATACAACATGGCAACCAGCACAATGTCCCCCAAGCAATATGGCTGACTTGGAAGTCACCTATAGAACATGGCCACCAGCACAATGTCCCCCATGCAATATGGCTGACTTGGAAGTCACCTATACAAGACAACCAGCACAATGTCCCCCATGCAATATGGCTGACTTGGAAGTCACCTATAGAACATGGCCACCAGCACAATGTCCCCCAAGCAATATGGCTGACTTGGAAGTCACCTATACAACATGGCAACCAGCACAATGTCCCCCAAGCAATATGGCTGACTTGGAAGTCACCTATAGAACATGGCCACCAGCACAATGTCC
Source organism: Petromyzon marinus (assembly GCF_048934315.1). NCBI lineage: Eukaryota > Metazoa > Chordata > Hyperoartia > Petromyzontiformes > Petromyzontidae > Petromyzon > Petromyzon marinus. The sequence goes on from NW_027423002.1 coordinate 7,093,098, forward strand.
CCCAAGCAATATGGCTGACTTGGAAGTCACCTATACAAGACAACCAGCACAATGTCCCCCATGCAATATGGCTGAATTGGAAGTCACCTATAGGACATGGCAACCAGCACAATGTCCCCCAAGCAATATGGCTGACTTGGAAGTCACCTATACAAGACAACCAGCACAATGTCCCCCATGCAATATGGCTGACTTGGAAGTCACCTATAGGACATGGCAACCAGCACAATGTCCCCCATGCAATATGGCTGACTTGGAAGTCACCTATACATACAACCAGCACAATGTCCCCCATGCAATATGGCTGACTTGGAAGTCACCTATACAATACAACCAGCACAATGTCCCCCATGCAATATGGCTGACTTGGAAGTCACCTAAATAAAATGGCAACCAGCACAATGTCCCCCAAGCAATATGGCTGACTTGGAAGTCACCTATACAATACAACCAGCACAATGTCCCCCATGCAATATGGCTGACTTGGAAGTCACCTATACAACACAACCAGCACAATGTCCCCCATGCAATATGGCTGACTTGGAAGTCACCTAAACAACACAACCAGCACAATGTCCCCCATGCAATATGGCTGACTTGGAAGTCACCTATAGAACATGGCCACCAGCACAATGTCCCCCATGCAATATGGCTCACTTGGAAGTCACCTATACAATACAACCAGCACAATGTCCCCCATGCAATATGGCTGACTTGGAAGTCACCTTTACAATACAACCAGCACAATGTCCCCCATGCAATATGGTTGACTTGGAAGTCACCTATACAACACAACCAGCACAATGTCCCCCATGCAATATGGCTGACTTGGAAGTCACCTATACAACACAACCAGCACAATGTCCCCCATGCAATATGGCTCACTTGAAAGTCACCTATACAACATGGCAACCAGCACAATGTCCCCCATGCAATATGGCTGACTTGGAAGTCACCTATACAACATAGCAACCAGCACAATGTCCCCCATGAAATATGGCTGACTTGGAAGTCACCTATACAACATGGCAACCAGCACAATTTCCCCCATGTAATATGGCTGACTTGGAAGTCACCTACACAAGACAACCAGCACAATGTCCTCCAAGCAATATGGCTGACTTGGAAGTCACCTATACAAGACAACCAGCACAATGTCCCCCATGCAATATGGCTGACTTGGAAGTCACCTATAGAAGACAACCAGCACAATGTCCTCCAAGCAATCAGACTGACTTGGAAGTCACCTATACAAGACAACCAGCACAATGTCCCCCATGCAACACGGCTGACTTGGAAGTCACCTATACAAGACAACCAGCACAATGTCCCCCATGCAATATGGCTCACTTGGAAGTCACCTATACAATACAACCAGCACAATGTCCCCCATGCAATATGGCTGACTTGGAAGTCACCTTTACAATACAACCAGCACAATGCCCCCCATGCAACACGGCTGACTTGGAAGTCACCTATACAAGACAAGCAGCACAATGTCCCCCATGCAATATGGCAGACTTGGAAGTCACCTATACAACACAACCAGCACAATGTCCCCCAAGCAATATGGCTCACTTGGAAGTCACCTATACAACATGGCAACCAGCACAATGTCCCCCATGCAATATGGCTGACTTGGAAGTCACCTATACAACATGGCAACCAGCACAATGTCCCCCAAGCAATATGGCTGACTTGGAAGTCACCTATAGAACATGGCCACCAGCACAATGTCCCCCATGCAATATGGCTGACTTGGAAGTCACCTATACAAGACAACCAGCACAATGTCCCCCATGCAATATGGCTGACTTGGAAGTCACCTATAGAACATGGCCACCAGCACAATGTCCCCCAAGCAATATGGCTGACTTGGAAGTCACCTATACAACATGGCAACCAGCACAATGTCCCCCAAGCAATATGGCTGACTTGGAAGTCACCTATAGAACATGGCCACCAGCACAATGTCCCCCAAGCAATATGGCTGACTTGGAAGTCACCTATACAAGACAACCAGCACAATGTCCCCCATGCAATATGGCTGAATTGGAAGTCACCTATCGGACATGGCAACCAGCACAATGTCCCCCAAGCAATATGGCTGACTTGGAAGTCACCTATACAAGACAACCAGCACAATGTCCCCCATGCAATATGGCTGACTTGGAAGTCACCTATAGGACATGGCAACCAGCACAATGTCCCCCATGCAATATGGCTGACTTGGAAGTCACCTATACATACAACCAGCACAATGTCCCCCATGCAATATGGCTGACTTGGAAGTCACCTATACAATACAACCAGCACAATGTCCCCCATGCAATATGGCTGACTTGGAAGTCACCTAAATAAAATGGCAACCAGCACAATGTCCCCCAAGCAATATGGCTGACTTGGAAGTCACCTATACAATACAACCAGCACAATGTCCCCCATGCAATATGGCTGACTTGGAAGTCACCTATACAACACAACCAGCACAATGTCCCCCATGCAATATGGCTGACTTGGAAGTCACCTAAACAACACAACCAGCACAATGTCCCCCATGCAATATGGCTGACTTGGAAGTCACCTATAGAACATGGCCACCAGCACAATGTCCCCCATGCAATATGGCTCACTTGGAAGTCACCTATACAATACAACCAGCACAATGTCCCCCATGCAATATGGCTGACTTGGAAGTCACCTTTACAATACAACCAGCACAATGTCCCCCATGCAATATGGTTGACTTGGAAGTCACCTATACAACACAACCAGCACAATGTCCCCCATGCAATATGGCTGACTTGGAAGTCACCTATACAACACAACCAGCACAATGTCCCCCATGCAATATGGCTCACTTGAAAGTCACCTATACAACATGGCAACCAGCACAATGTCCCCCATGCAATATGGCTGACTTGGAAGTCACCTATACAACATAGCAACCAGCACAATGTCCCCCATGAAATATGGCTGACTTGGAAGTCACCTATACAACATGGCAACCAGCACAATTTCCCCCATGTAATATGGCTGACTTGGAAGTCACCTACACAAGACAACCAGCACAATGTCCTCCAAGCAATATGGCTGACTTGGAAGTCACCTATACAAGACAACCAGCACAATGTCCCCCATGCAATATGGCTGACTTGGAAGTCACCTATAGAAGACAACCAGCACAATGTCCTCCAAGCAATAAGACTGACTTGGAAGTCACCTATACAAGACAACCAGCACAATGTCCCCCATGCAACACGGCTGACTTGGAAGTCACCTATACAAGACAACCAGCACAATGTCCCCCATGCAATATGGCTCACTTGGAAGTCACCTATACAATACAACCAGCACAATGTCCCCCATGCAATATGGCTGACTTGGAAGTCACCTTTACAATACAACCAGCACAATGTCCCCCATGCAATATGGTTGACTTGGAAGTCACCTATACAACACAACCAGCACAATGTCCCCCATGCAATATGGCAGACTTGGAAGTCACCTATACAACACAACCAGCACAATGTCCCCCAAGCAATATGGCTCACTTGGAAGTCACCTATACAACATGGCAACCAGCACAATGTCCCCCATGCAATATGGCTGACTTGGAAGTCACCTATACAACATGGCAACCAGCACAATGTCCCCCAAGCAATATGGCTGACTTGGAAGTCACCTATAGAACATGGCCACCAGCACAATGTCCCCCATGCAATATGGCTGACTTGGAAGTCACCTATACAAGACAACCAGCACAATGTCCCCCATGCAATATGGCTGACTTGGAAGTCACCTATAGAACATGGCCACCAGCACAATGTCCCCCAAGCAATATGGCTGACTTGGAAGTCACCTATACAACATGGCAACCAGCACAATGTCCCCCAAGCAATATGGCTGACTTGGAAGTCACCTATAGAACATGGCCACCAGCACAATGTCCCCCAAGCAATATGGCTGACTTGGAAGTCACCTATACAAGACAACCAGCACAATGTCCCCCATGCAATATGGCTGAATTGGAAGTCACCTATAGGACATGGCAACCAGCACAATGTCCCCCAAGCAATATGGCTGACTTGGAAGTCACCTATACAAGACAACCAGCACAATGTCCCCCATGCAATATGGCTGACTTGGAAGTCACCTATAGGACATGGCAACCAGCACAATGTCCCCCATGCAATATGGCTGACTTGGAAGTCACCTATACATACAACCAGCACAATGTCCCCCATGCAATATGGCTGACTTGGAAGTCACCTATACAATACAACCAGCACAATGTCCCCCATGCAATATGGCTGACTTGGAAGTCACCTAAATAAAATGGCAACCAGCACAATGTCCCCCAAGCAATATGGCTGACTTGGAAGTCACCTATACAATACAACCAGCACAATGTCCCCCATGCAATATGGCTGACTTGGAAGTCACCTATACAACACAACCAGCACAATGTCCCCCATGCAATATGGCTGACTTGGAAGTCACCTAAACAACACAACCAGCACAATGTCCCCCATGCAATATGGCTGACTTGGAAGTCACCTATAGAACATGGCCACCAGCACAATGTCCCCCATGCAATATGGCTCACTTGGAAGTCACCTATACAATACAACCAGCACAATGTCCCCCATGCAATATGGCTGACTTGGAAGTCACCTTTACAATACAACCAGCACAATGTCCCCCATGCAATATGGTTGACTTGTAAGTCACCTATACAACACAACCAGCACAATGTCCCCCATGCAATATGGCTGACTTGGAAGTCACCTATACAACACAACTAGCACAATGTCCCCCATGCAATATGGCTCACTTGAAAGTCACCTATACAACATGGCAACCAGCACAATGTCCCCCATGCAATATGGCTGACTTGGAAGTCACCTATACAACATAGCAACCAGCACAATGTCCCCCATGAAATATGGCTGACTTGGAAGTCACCTATACAACATGGCAACCAGCACAATTTCCCCCATGTAATATGGCTGACTTGGAAGTCACCTACACTAGACAACCAGCACAATTTCCTCCAAGCAATATGGCTGACTTGGAAGTCACCTATACAAGACAACCAGCACAATGTCCCCCATGCAATATGGCTGACTTGGAAGTCACCTATAGAAGACAACCAGCACAATGTCCTCCAAGCAATAAGACTGACTTGGAAGTCACCTATACAAGACAACCAGCACAATGTCCCCCATGCAACACGGCTGACTTGGAAGTCACCTATACAAGACAACCAGCACAATGTCCCCCATGCAATATGGCTCACTTGGAAGTCACCTATACAATACAACCAGCACAATGTCCCCCATGCAATATGGCTGACTTGGAAGTCACCTTTACAATACAACCAGCACAATGTCCCCCATGCAATATGGTTGACTTGGAAGTCACCTATACAACACAACCAGCACAATGTCCCCCATGCAATATGGCTGACTTGGAAGTCACCTATACAACACAACCAGCACAATGTCCCCCATGCAATATGGCTCACTTGAAAGTCACCTATACAACATGGCAACCAGCACAATGTCCCCCATGCAATATGGCTGACTTGGAAGTCACCTATACAACATAGCAACCAGCACAATGTCCCCCATGAAATATGGCTGACTTGGAAGTCACCTATACAACATGGCAACCAGCACAATTTCCCCCATGTAATATGGCTGACTTGGAAGTCACCTACACAAGACAACCAGCACAATGTCCTCCAAGCAATATGGCTGACTTGGAAGTCACCTATACAAGACAACCAGCACAATGTCCCCCATGCAATATGGCTGACTTGGAAGTCACCTATAGAAGACAACCAGCACAATGTCCTCCAAGCAATAAGACTGACTTGGAAGTCACCTATACAAGACAACCAGCACAATGTCCCCCATGCAACACGGCTGACTTGGAAGTCACCTATACAAGACAACCAGCACAATGTCCCCCATGCAATATGGCTGACTTGAAAGTCACCTATACAACACAACCAGCACAATGTCCCCCAAGCAATATGGCTCACTTGGAAGTCACCTATACAACATGGCAACCAGCACAATGTCCCCCATTCAATATGCCTGACTTGGAAGTCACCTATACAACATGGCAACCAGCACAATGTCCCCCATGCAATATGGCTGACTTGGAAGTCACCTATACAAGACAACCAGCACAATGTCCCCCATGCAATATGGCTGACTTGGAAGTCACCTATACAACATGGCAACCAGCACAATGTCCCCCATGCAATATGGCTGACTTGGAAGTCACCTTTACAATACAACCAGCACAATGTCCCCCAAGCAATATGGCTGACTTGGAAGTCACCTATAGAACATGGCCACCAGCACAATGTCCCCCATGCAATATGGCTGACTTGGAAGTCACCTATAGAACATGGCCACCAGCACAATGTCCCACATGCAATATGGCTGACTTGGAAGTCACCTATAGGACAATGCAACCAGCACAATGTCCCCCATGCAATATGGCTGACTTGGAAGTCACCTATAGAACATGGCCACCAGCACAATGTCCCCCATGCAATATGGCTGACTTGGAAGTCACCTATACCATACAACCAGCACAATGTCCCCCAAGCAATATGGCTGACTTGGAAGTCACCTATACAAGACAACCAGCACAATGTCCCCCATGCAATATGGCTGACTTGGAAGTCACCTATACGACATGGCCACCAGCACAATGTCCCCCATGCAATATGGCTGACTTGGAAGTCACCTATACAATACAACCAGCACAATGTCCCCCATGCAATATGGCTGACTTGGAAGTCACCTATACAATACAACCAGCACAATGTCCCCCATACAATATGGCTGATTTGGAAGTCACCTATACAACACAACCAGCACAATGTCCCCCATGCAATATGGCTGACTTGGAAGTCACCTATACAAGACAACCAGCACAATGTCCCCCATGCAATATGGCTGACTTGGAAGTCACCTATACAACATGGCAACCAGCACAATGTCCCCCATGCAATATGGCTGACTTGGAAGTCACCTATACAATACAACCAGCACAATGTCCCCCAAGCAATATGGCTGACTTGGAAGTCACCTATAGAACATGGCCACCAGCACAATGTCCCCCATGCAATATGGCTGACTTGGAAGTCACCTATAGAACATGGCCACCAGCACAATGTCCCACATGCAATATGGCTGACTTGGAAGTCACCTATAGGACAATGCAACCAGCACAATGTCCCCCATGCAATATGGCTGACTTGGAAGTCACCTATAGAACATGGCCACCAGCACAATGTCCCCCATGCAATATGGCTGACTTGGACGTCACCTATACAACATGGCAACCAGCACAATGTCCCCCATGCATGCATAATGGCTGACTTGGAAGTCACCTATACCATACAACCAGCACAATGTCCCCCAAGCAATATGGCTGACTTGGAAGTCACCTATACAAGACAACCAGCACAATGTCCCCCATGCAATATGGCTGACTTGGAAGTCACCTATACGACATGGCCACCAGCACAATGTCCCCCATGCAGTATGGCTGACTTGGAAGTCACCTATACAATACAACCAGCACAATGTCCCCCATGCAATATGGCTGACTTGGAAGTCACCTATACAACACAACCAGCACAATGTCCCCCATGCAATATGGCTGACTTGGAAGTCACCTATACAAGACAACCAGCACAATGTCCCCCATGCAATATGGCTGACTTGGAAGTCACCTATACAACATGGCAACCAGCACAATGTCCCCCATGCAATATGGCTGACTTGGAAGTCACCTATACAATACAACCAGCACAATGTCCCCCAAGCAATATGGCTGACTTGGAAGTCACCTATAGAACATGGCCACCAGCACAATGTCCCCCATGCAATATGGCTGACTTGGAAGTCACCTATAGAACATGGCCACCAGCACAATGTCCCACATGCAATATGGCTGACTTGGAAGTCACCTATAGGACAATGCAACCAGCACAATGTCCCCCATGCAATATGGCTGACTTGGAAGTCACCTATAGAACATGGCCACCAGCACAATGTCCCCCATGCAATATGGCTGACTTGGACGTCACCTATACAACATGGCAACCAGCACAATGTCCCCCATGCATGCATAATGGCTGACTTGGAAGTCACCTATACCATACAACCAGCACAATGTCCCCCAAGCAATATGGCTGACTTGGAAGTCACCTATACAAGACAACCAGCACAATGTCCCCCATGCAATATGGCTGACTTGGAAGTCACCTATACGACATGGCCACCAGCACAATGTCCCCCATGCAATATGGCTGACTTGGAAGTCACCTATACAATACAACCAGCACAATGTCCCCCATGCAATATGGCTGACTTGGAAGTCACCTATACAATACAACCAGCACAATGTCCCCCATACAATATGGCTGATTTGGAAGTCACCTATACAACACAACCAGCACAATGTCCCCCATGCAATATGGCTGACTTGGAAGTCACCTATACAAGACAACCAGCACAATGTCCCAAATGCAATATGGCTGACTTGGAAGTCACCTATAGAACATGGCCACCAGCACAATGTCCCCCATGCAATATGGCTGACTTGGAAGTCACCTATATAACACAACCAGCACAATGTCCCCCAAGCAATATGGCTCACTTGGAAGTCACCTATACAACATGGCAACCAGCACAATGTCCCCCATGCAATATGCCTGACTTGGAAGTCACCTATACAACATGGCAACCAGCACAATGTCCCCCATGCAATATGGCTGACTTGGAAGTCACCTATACAAGACAACCAGCACAATGTCCCCCATGCAATATGGCTGACGTGGAAGTCACCTATACAACATGGCAACCAGCACAATGTCCCCCATGCAATATGGCTGACTTGGAAGTCACCTATACAATACAACCAGCACAATGTCCCCCAAGCAATATGGCTGACTTGGAAGTCACCTATAGAACATGGCCACCAGCACAATGTCTCCCATGCAATATGGCTGACTTGGAAGTCACCTATACAAGACAACCAGCACAATGTCCCCCATGCAATATGGCTGACTTTGAAGTCACCTATAGAACATGGCCACCAGCACAATGTCCCCCATGCAATATGGCTGACTTGGAAGTCACCTATAGGACAATGCAACCAGCACAATGTCCCCCATGCAATATGGCTGACTTGGAAGTCACCTATAGAACATGGCCACCAGCACAATGTCCCCCAAGCAATATGGCTCACTTGGAAGTCACCTATACAATACAACCAGCACAATGTCCCCCATGCAATATGGCTGACTTGGAAGTCACCTATACAATACAACCAGCACAATGTCCCAAATGCAATATGGCTGACTTGGAAGTCACCTATAGAACATGGCCACCAGCACAATGTCCCCCATGCAATATGGCTGACTTGGAAGTCACCTATACAACATGGCAACCAGCACAATGTCCCCCATGCAATATGGCTGACTTGGAAGTCACCTATAAAATACAACCAGCACAATTTCCCCCAAGCAATATGGCTGACTTGGAAGTCACCTATACAAGACAACCAGCACAATGTCCCCCATGCAATATGGCTGACTTGGAAGTCACCTATACGACATGGCCACCAGCACAATGTCCCCCATGCAATATGGCTGACTTGGAAGTCACCTATACAATACAACCAGCACAATGTCCCCCATGCAATATGGCTGACTTGGAAGTCACCTATAGAACATGGCCACCAGCACAATGTCCCACATGCAATATGGCTGACTTGGAAGTCACCTATAGGACAATGCAACCAGCACAATGTCCCCCATGCAATATGGCTGACTTGGAAGTCACCTATAGAACATGGCCACCAGCACAATGTCCCCCATGCAATATGGCTGACTTGGACGTCACCTATACAACATGGCAACCAGCACAATGTCCCCCATGCATGCATAATGGCTGACTTGGAAGTTACCTATACCATACAACCAGCACAATGTCCCCCAAGCAATATGGCTGACTTGGAAGTCACCTATACAAGACAACCAGCACAATGTCCCCCATGCAATATGGCTGACTTGGAAGTCACCTATACGACATGGCCACCAGCACAATGTCCCCCATGCAATATGGCTGACTTGGAAGTCACCTATACAATACAACCAGCACAATGTCCCCCAAGCAATATGGCTGACTTGGAAGTCACCTATACAAGACAACCAGCACAATGTCCCCCATGCAATATGGCTCACTTGGAAGTCACCTATAGGACATGGCCACCAGCACAATGTCCCCCATGCAATATGGCTGACTTGGAAGTCACCTATACAATACAACCAGCACAATGTCCCCCATGCAATATGGCTGATTTGGAAGTCACCTATACAACACAACCAGCACAATGTCCCCCATGCAATATGGCTGACTTGGAAGTCACCAATACAAGACAACCAGCACAATGTCCCCCATGCAATATGGCTGACTTGGAAGTCACCTATAGAAAATGGCCACCAGCACAATGTCCCCCATGCAATATGGCTGACTTGGAAGTCACCTATACAACATGGCAACCAGCACAATGTCCCCCAAGCAATATGGCTGACTTGGAAGTCACCTATACAACATGGCAACCAGCACAATGTCCCCCAAGCAATATGGCTGACTTGGAAGTCACCTATAGAACATGGCAACCAGCACAATGTCCCCCAAGCAATATGGCTGACTTAAAAGTCACCTATACAAGACAACCAGCACAATTTCCCCCATGCAATATGGCTGACTTGGAAGTCACCTATAGGACACGGCAACCAGCACAATGTCCCCCATGCAATATGGCTGACTTGGAAGTCACCTATACAACACAACCAGCACAATGTCCCCCAAGCAATATGGCTCACTTGGAAGTCACCTATACAACATGGCAACCAGCACAATGTCCCCCATGCAATATGGCTGACTTGGAAGTCACCTATACAACATGGCAACCAGCACAATGTCCCCCAAGCAATATGGCTGACTTGGAAGTCACCTATAGAACATGGCCACCAGCACAATGTCCCCCATGCAATATGGCTGACTTGGAATTCACCTATACAAGACAACCAGCACAATGTCCCCCATGCAATATGGCTGACTTGGAAGTCACCTATAGAACATGGCCACCAGCACAATGTCCCCCAAGCAATATGGCTGACTTGGAAGTCACCTATACAACATGGCAACCAGCACAATGTCCCCCAATCAATATGGCTGACTTGGAAGTCACCTATAGAACATGGCCACCAGCACAATGTCCCCCAAGCAATTTGGCTGACTTGGAAGTCACCTATAGAACATGGCAACCAGCACAATGTCCCCCAAGCAATATGGCTGACTTGGAAGTCACCTATACAAGACAACCAGCACAATGTCCCCCATGCAATATGGCTGACTTGGAAGTCACCTATAGGACATGGCAACCAGCACAATGTCCCCCATGCAATATGGCTGACTTGGAAGTCACCTATACATACAACCAGCACAATGTCCCCCATGCAATATGGCTGACTTGGAAGTCACCTATACAACACAACCAGCACAATGTCCCCCATGCAATATGGCTGACTTGGAAGTCACCTATACAAGACAACCAGCACAATGTCCCAAATGCAATATGGCTGACTTGGAAGTCACCTATAGAACATGGCCACCAGCACAATGTCCCCCATGCAATATGGCTGACTTGGAAGTCACCTATATAACACAACCAGCACAATGTCCCCCAAGCAATATGGCTCACTTGGAAGTCACCTATACAACATGGCAACCAGCACAATGTCCCCCATGCAATATGCCTGACTTGGAAGTCACCTATACAACATGGCAACCAGCACAATGTCCCCCATGCAATATGGCTGACTTGGAAGTCACCTATACAAGACAACCAGCACAATGTCCCCCATGCAATATGGCTGACGTGGAAGTCACCTATACAACATGGCAACCAGCACAATGTCCCCCATGCAATATGGCTGACTTGGAAGTCACCTATACAATACAACCAGCACAATGTCCCCCAAGCAATATGGCTGACTTGGAAGTCACCTATAGAACATGGCCACCAGCACAATGTCTCCCATGCAATATGGCTGACTTGGAAGTCACCTATACAAGACAACCAGCACAATGTCCCCCATGCAATATGGCTGACTTTGAAGTCACCTATAGAACATGGCCACCAGCACAATGTCCCCCATGCAATATGGCTGACTTGGAAGTCACCTATAGGACAATGCAACCAGCACAATGTCCCCCATGCAATATGGCTGACTTGGAAGTCACCTATAGAACATGGCCACCAGCACAATGTCCCCCAAGCAATATGGCTCACTTGGAAGTCACCTATACAATACAACCAGCACAATGTCCCCCATGCAATATGGCTGACTTGGAAGTCACCTATACAATACAACCAGCACAATGTCCCAAATGCAATATGGCTGACTTGGAAGTCACCTATAGAACATGGCCACCAGCACAATGTCCCCCATGCAATATGGCTGACTTGGAAGTCACCTATACAACATGGCAACCAGCACAATGTCCCCCATGCAATATGGCTTACTTGGAAGTCACCTATAAAATACAACCAGCACAATTTCCCCCAAGCAATATGGCTGACTTGGAAGTCACCTATACAAGACAACCAGCACAATGTCCCCCATGCAATATGGCTGACTTGGAAGTCACCTATACGACATGGCCACCAGCACAATGTCCCCCATGCAATATGGCTGACTTGGAAGTCACCTATACAATACAACCAGCACAATGTCCCCCATGCAATATGGCTGACTTGGAAGTCACCTATAGAACATGGCCACCAGCACAATGTCCCACATGCAATATGGCTGACTTGGAAGTCACCTATAGGACAATGCAACCAGCACAATGTCCCCCATGCAATATGGCTGACTTGGAAGTCACCTATAGAACATGGCCACCAGCACAATGTCCCCCATGCAATATGGCTGACTTGGACGTCACCTATACAACATGGCAACCAGCACAATGTCCCCCATGCATGCATAATGGCTGACTTGGAAGTCACCTATACCATACAACCAGCACAATGTCCCCCAAGCAATATGGCTGACTTGGAAGTCACCTATACAAGACAACCAGCACAATGTCCCCCATGCAATATGGCTGACTTGGAAGTCACCTATACGACATGGCCACCAGCACAATGTCCCCCATGCAATATGGCTGACTTGGAAGTCACCTATACAATACAACCAGCACAATGTCCCCCAAGCAATATGGCTGACTTGGAAGTCACCTATACAAGACAACCAGCACAATGTCCCCCATGCAATATGGCTCACTTGGAAGTCACCTATAGGACATGGCCACCAGCACAATGTCCCCCATGCAATATGGCTGATTTGGAAGTCACCTATACAACACAACCAGCACAATGTCCCCCATGCAATATGGCTGACTTGGAAGTCACCAATACAAGACAACCAGCACAATGTCCCCCATGCAATATGGCTGACTTGGAAGTCACCTATAGAAAATGGCCACCAGCACAATGTCCCCCATGCAATATGGCTGACTTGGAAGTCACCTATACAACATGGCAACCAGCACAATGTCCCCCAAGCAATATGGCTGACTTGGAAGTCACCTATACAACATGGCAACCAGCACAATGTCCCCCAAGCAATATGGCTGACTTGGAAGTCACCTATAGAACATGGCAACCAGCACAATGTCCCCCAAGCAATATGGCTGACTTAAAAGTCACCTATACAAGACAACCAGCACAATTTCCCCCATGCAATATGGCTGACTTGGAAGTCACCTATAGGACACGGCAACCAGCACAATGTCCCCCATGCAATATGGCTGACTTGGAAGTCACCTATACAACACAACCAGCACAATGTCCCCCAAGCAATATGGCTCACTTGGAAGTCACCTATACAACATGGCAACCAGCACAATGTCCCCCATGCAATATGGCTGACTTGGAAGTCACCTATACAACATGGCAACCAGCACAATGTCCCCCAAGCAATATGGCTGACTTGGAAGTCACCTATAGAACATGGCCACCAGCACAATGTCCCCCATGCAATATGGCTGACTTGGAAGTCACCTATACAAGACAACCAGCACAATGTCCCCCATGCAATATGGCTGACTTGGAAGTCACCTATAGAACATGGCCACCAGCACAATGTCCCCCAAGCAATATGGCTGACTTGGAAGTCACCTATACAACATGGCAACCAGCACAATGTCCCCCAATCAATATGGCTGACTTGGAAGTCACCTATAGAACATGGCCACCAGCACAATGTCCCCCAAGCAATTTGGCTGACTTGGAAGTCACCTATAGAACATGGCAACCAGCACAATGTCCCCCAAGCAATATGGCTGACTTGGAAGTCACCTATACAAGACAACCAGCACAATGTCCCCCATGCAATATGGCTGACTTGGAAGTCACCTATAGGACATGGCAACCAGCACAATGTCCCCCATGCAATATGGCTGACTTGGAAGTCACCTATACATACAACCAGCACAATGTCCCCCATGCAATATGGCTGACTTGGAAGTCACCTATACAACACAACCAGCACAATGTCCCCCATGCAATATGGCTGACTTGGAAGTCACCTATACAAGACAACCAGCACAATGTCCCAAATGCAATATGGCTGACTTGGAAGTCACCTATAGAACATGGCCACCAGCACAATGTCCCCCATGCAATATGGCTGACTTGGAAGTCACCTATATAACACAACCAGCACAATGTCCCCCAAGCAATATGGCTCACTTGGAAGTCACCTATACAACATGGCAACCAGCACAATGTCCCCCATGCAATATGCCTGACTTGGAAGTCACCTATACAACATGGCAACCAGCACAATGTCCCCCATGCAATATGGCTGACTTGGAAGTCACCTATACAAGACAACCAGCACAATGTCCCCCATGCAATATGGCTGACGTGGAAGTCACCTATACAACATGGCAACCAGCACAATGTCCCCCATGCAATATGGCTGACTTGGAAGTCACCTATACAATACAACCAGCACAATGTCCCCCAAGCAATATGGCTGACTTGGAAGTCACCTATAGAACATGGCCACCAGCACAATGTCTCCCATGCAATATGGCTGACTTGGAAGTCACCTATACAAGACAACCAGCACAATGTCCCCCATGCAATATGGCTGACTTTGAAGTCACCTATAGAACATGGCCACCAGCACAATGTCCCCCATGCAATATGGCTGACTTGGAAGTCACCTATAGGACAATGCAACCAGCACAATGTCCCCCATGCAATATGGCTGACTTGGAAGTCACCTATAGAACATGGCCACCAGCACAATGTCCCCCAAGCAATATGGCTCACTTGGAAGTCACCTATACAATACAACCAGCACAATGTCCCCCATGCAATATGGCTGACTTGGAAGTCACCTATACAATACAACCAGCACAATGTCCCAAATGCAATATGGCTGACTTGGAAGTCACCTATAGAACATGGCCACCAGCACAATGTCCCCCATGCAATATGGCTGACTTGGAAGTCACCTATACAACATGGCAACCAGCACAATGTCCCCCATGCAATATGGCTGACTTGGAAGTCACCTATAAAATACAACCAGCACAATTTCCCCCAAGCAATATGGCTGACTTGGAAGTCACCTATACAAGACAACCAGCACAATGTCCCCCATGCAATATGGCTGACTTGGAAGTCACCTATACGACATGGCCACCAGCACAATGTCCCCCATGCAATATGGCTGACTTGGAAGTCACCTATACAATACAACCAGCACAATGTCCCCCATGCAATATGGCTGACTTGGAAGTCACCTATAGAACATGGCCACCAGCACAATGTCCCACATGCAATATGGCTGACTTGGAAGTCACCTATAGGACAATGCAACCAGCACAATGTCCCCCATGCAATATGGCTGACTTGGAAGTCACCTATAGAACATGGCCACCAGCACAATGTCCCCCATGCAATATGGCTGACTTGGACTTCACCTATACAACATGGCAACCAGCACAATGTCCCCCATGCATGCATAATGGCTGACTTGGAAGTCACCTATACCATACAACCAGCACAATGTCCCCCAAGCAATATGGCTGACTTGGAAGTCACCTATACAAGACAACCAGCACAATGTCCCCCATGCAATATGGCTGACTTGGAAGTCACCTATACGACATGGCCACCAGCACAATGTCCCCCATGCAATATGGCTGACTTGGAAGTCACCTATACAATACAACCAGCACAATGTCCCCCAAGCAATATGGCTGACTTGGAAGTCACCTATACAAGACAACCAGCACAATGTCCCCCATGCAATATGGCTCACTTGGAAGTCACCTATAGGACATGGCCACCAGCACAATGTCCACGATGCAATATGGCTGACTTGGAAGTCACCTATACAATACAACCAGCACAATGTCCCCCATGCAATATGGCTGATTTGGAAGTCACCTATACAACACAACCAGCACAATGTCCCCCATGCAATATGGCTGACTTGGAAGTCACCTATACAAGACAACCAGCACAATGTCCCCCATGCAATATGGCTGACTTGGAAGTCACCTATAGAAAATGGCCACCAGCACAATGTCCCCCATGCAATATGGCTGACTTGGAAGTCACCTATACAACATGGCAACCAGCACAATGTCCCCCAAGCAATATGGCTGACTTGGAAGTCACCTATACAACATGGCAACCAGCACAATGTCCCCCAAGCAATATGGCTGACTTGGAAGTCACCTATAGAACATGGCAACCAGCACAATGTCCCCCAAGCAATATGGCTGACTTAAAAGTCACCTATACAAGACAACCAGCACAATTTCCCCCATGCAATATGGCTGACTTGGAAGTCACCTATAGGACACGGCAACCAGCACAATGTCCCCCATGCAATATGGCTGACTTGGAAGTCACCTATACAACACAACCAGCACAATGTCCCCCAAGCAATATGGCTCACTTGGAAGTCACCTATACAACATGGCAACCAGCACAATGTCCCCCATGCAATATGGCTGACTTGGAAGTCACCTATACAACATGGCAACCAGCACAATGTCCCCCAAGCAATATGGCTGACTTGGAAGTCACCTATAGAACATGGCCACCAGCACAATGTCCCCCATGCAATATGGCTGACTTGGAAGTCACCTATACAAGACAACCAGCACAATGTCCCCCATGCAATATGGCTGACTTGGAAGTCACCTATAGAACATGGCCACCAGCACAATGTCCCCCAAGCAATATGGCTGACTTGGAAGTCACCTATACAACATGGCAACCAGCACAATGTCCCCCAATCAATATGGCTGACTTGGAAGTCACCTATAGAACATGGCCACCAGCACAATGTCCCCCAAGCAATTTGGCTGACTTGGAAGTCACCTATAGAACATGGCAACCAGCACAATGTCCCCCAAGCAATATGGCTGACTTGGAAGTCACCTATACAAGACAACCAGCACAATGTCCCCCATGCAATATGGCTGACTTGGAAGTCACCTATAGGACATGGCAACCAGCACAATGTCCCCCATGCAATATGGCTGACTTGGAAGTCACCTATACATACAACCAGCACAATGTCCCCCATGCAATATGGCTGACTTGGAAGTCACCTATACAAGACAACCAGCACAATGTCCCCCATGCAATATGGCTGACGTGGAAGTCACCTATACAACATGGCAACCAGCACAATGTCCCCCATGCAATATGGCTGACTTGGAAGTCACCTATACAATACAACCAGCACAATGTCCCCCAAGCAATATGGCTGACTTGGAAGTCACCTATAGAACATGGCCACCAGCACAATGTCTCCCATGCAATATGGCTGACTTGGAAGTCACCTATAAAAGACAACCAGCACAATGTCCCCCATGCAATATGGCTGACTTTGAAGTCACCTATAGAACATGGCCACCAGCACAATGTCCCCCATGCAATATGGCTGACTTGGAAGTCACCTATAGGACAATGCAACAAGCACAATGTCCCCCATGCAATATGGCTGACTTGGAAGTCACCTATAGAACATGGCCACCAGCACAATGTCCCCCAAGCAATATGGCTCTCTTGGAAGTCACCTATACAATACAACCAGCACAATGTCCCCCATGCAATATGGCTGACTTGGAAGTCACCTATACAATACAACCAGCACAATGTCCCAAATGCAATATGGATGACTTGGAAGTCACCTATAGAACATGGCCACCAGCACAATGTCCCCCATGCAATATGGCTGACTTGGAAGTCACCTATACAACATGGCAACCAGCACAATGTCCCCCATGCAATATGGCTGACTTGGAAGTCACCTATAAAATACAACCAGCACAATTTCCCCCAAGCAATATGGCTGACTTGGAAGTCACCTATACAAGACAACCAGCACAATGTCCCCCATGCAATATGGCTGACTTGGAAGTCACCTATACGACATGGCCACCAGCACAATGTCCCCCATGCAATATGGCTGACTTGGAAGTCACCTATACAATACAACCAGCACAATGTCCCCCATGCAATATGGCTGACTTGGAAGTCACCTATAGAACATGGCCACCAGCACAATGTCCCACATGCAATATGGCTGACTTGGAAGTCACCTATAGGACAATGCAACCAGCACAATGTCCCCCTTGCAATATGGCTGACTTGGAAGTCACCTATAGAACATTGCCACCAGCACAATGTCCCCCATGCAATATGGCTGACTTGGACGTCACCTATACAACATGGCAACCAGCACAATGTCCCCCATGCATGCATAATGGCTGACTTGGAAGTCACCTATACCATACAACCAGCACAATGTCCCCCAAGCAATATGGCTGACTTGGAAGTCACCTATACAAGACAACCAGCACAATGTCCCCCATGCAATATGGCTGACTTGGAAGTCACCTATACGACATGGCCACCAGCACAATGTCCCCCATGCAATATGGCTGACTTGGAAGTCACCTATACAATACAACCAGCACAATGTCCCCCAAGCAATATGGCTGACTTGGAAGTCACCTATACAAGACAACCAGCACAATGTCCCCCATGCAATATGGCTCACTTGGAAGTCACCTATAGGACATGGCCACCAGCACAATGTCCCCCATGCAATATGGCTGACTTGGAAGTCACCTATACAATACAACCAGCACAATGTCCCCCATGCAATATGGCTGATTTGGAAGTCACCTATACAACACAACCAGCACAATGTCCCCCATGCAATATGGCTGACTTGGAAGTCACCTTTACAAGACAACCAGCACAATGTCCCCCATGCAATATGGCTGACTTGGAAGTCACCTATAGAAAATGGCCACCAGCACAATGTCCCCCATGCAATATGGCTGACTTGGAAGTCACCTATACAACATGGCAACCAGCACAATGTCCGCCAAGCAATATGGCTGACTTGGAAGTCACCTATACAACATGGCAACCAGCACAATGTCCCCCAAGCAATATGGCTGACTTGGAAGTCACCTATAGAACATGGCAACCAGCACAATGTCCCCCAAGCAATATGGCTGACTTAAAAGTCACCTATACAAGACAACCAGCACAATTTCCCCCATGCAATATGGCTGACTTGGAAGTCACCTATAGGACATGGCAACCAGCACAATGTCCCCCATGCAATATGGCTGACTTGTAAGTCACCTATACAACATGGCAACCAGCACAATGTCCCCCATGCAATATGACTGACTTGGAAGTCACCTATAGAACATGGCCACCAGCACAATGTCCCCCAAGCAATATGGCTGACTTGGAAGTCACCTATACAACATGGCCACCAGCACAATGTCCCCCATGCAACACGGCTGACTTGGAAGTCACCTATACAAGACAACCAGCACAATGTCCCCCATGCAATATGGCTGACTTGGAAGTCACCTATACAACACAACCAGCACAATGTCCCCCAAGCAATATGGCTCACTTGGAAGTCACCTATACAACATGGCAACCAGCACAATGTCCCCCATGCAATATGGCTGACTTGGAAGTCACCTATACAACATGGCAACCAGCACAATGTCCCCCAAGCAATATGGCTGACTTGGAAGTCACCTATAGAACATGGCCACCAGCACAATGTCCCCCATGCAATATGGCTGACTTGGAAGTCACCTATACAAGACAACCAGCACAATGTCCCCCATGCAATATGGCTGACTTGGAAGTCACCTATAGAACATGGCCACCAGCACAATGTCCCCCAAGCAATATGGCTGACTTGGAAGTCACCTATACAACATGGCAACCAGCACAATGTCCCCCAAGCAATATGGCTGACTTGGAAGTCACCTATAGAACATGGCCACCAGCACAATGTCCCACAAGCAATTTGGCTGACTTGGAAGTCACCTATAGAACATGGCAACCAGCACAATGTCCCCCAAGCAATATGGCTGACTTGGAAGTCACCTATACAAGACAACCAGCACAATGTCCCCCATGCAATATGGCTGACTTGGAAGTCACCTATAGGACATGGCAACCAGCACAATGTCCCCCATGCAATATGGCTGACTTGGAAGTCACCTATACATACAACCAGCACAATGTCCCCCATGCAATATGGCTGACTTGGAAGTCACCTATACAATACAACCAGCACAATGTCCCCCATGCAATATGGCTGACTTGGAAGTCACCTATACAACATGGCAACCAGCACAATGTCCCCCAAGCAATATGGCTGACTTGGAAGTCACCTATAGAACATGGCCACCAGCACAATGTCCCACAAGCAATTTGGCTGACTTGGAAGTCACCTATAGAACATGGCAACCAGCACAATGTCCCCCAAGCAATATGGCTGACTTGGAAGTCACCTATACAAGACAACCAGCACAATGTCCCCCATGCAATATGGCTGACTTGGAAGTCACCTATAGGACATGGCAACCAGCACAATGTCCCCCATGCAATATGGCTGACTTGGAAGTCACCTATACATACAACCAGCACAATGTCCCCCATGCAATATGGCTGACTTGGAAGTCACCTATACAATACAACCAGCACAATGTCCCCCATGCAATATGGCTGACTTGGAAGTCACCTAAATAAAATGGCAACCAGCACAATGTCCCCCAAGCAATATGGCTGACTTGGAAGTCACCTATCCAAGACAACCAGCACAATGTCCCCCATGCAATATGGCTGACTTTGAAGTCACCTATACAATACAACCAGCACAATGTCCCCCATGCAATATGGCTGACTTGGAAGTCACCTATACAATACAACCAGCACAATGTCCCCCATGCAATATGGCTGACTTGGAAGTCACCTATACAACACAACCAGCACAATGTCCCCCATGCAATATGGCTGACTTGGAAGTCACCTAAACAACACAACCAGCACAATGTCCCCCATGCAATATGGCTGACTTGGAAGTCACCTATAGAACATGGCCACCAGCACAATGTCCCCCATGCAATATGGCTCACTTGGAAGTCACCTATACAATACAACCAGCACAATGTCCCCCATGCAATATTGCTGACTTGGAAGTCACCTTTACAATACAACCAGCACAATGTCCCCCATGCAATATGGCTGACTTGGAAGTCACCTATACAACACAACCAGCACAATGTCCCCCATGCAATATGGCTGACTTGGAAGTCACCTATACAACACAACCAGCACAATGTCCCCCATGCAATATGGCTCACTTGAAAGTCACCTATACAACATGGCAACCAGCACAATGTCCCCCATGCAATATGGCTGACTTGGAAGACACCTATACAACATGGCAACCAGCACAATGTCCCCCATGAAATATGGCTGACTTGGAAGTCACCTATACAACATGGCAACCAGCACAATTTCCCCCATGTAATATGGCTGACTTGGAAGTCACCTATACAAGACAACCAGCACAATGTCCTCCAAGCAATATGGCTGACTTGGAAGTCACCTATACAAGACAACCAGCACAATGTCCCCCATGCAATATGGCTGACTTGGAAGTCACCTATAGAAGACAACCAGCACAATGTCCTCCAAGCAATAAGACTGACTTGGAAGTCACCTATACAAGACAACCAGCACAATGTCCCCCATGCAACACGGCTGACTTGGAAGTCACCTATACAAGACAACCAGCACAATGTCCCCCATGCAATATGGCTGACTTGAAAGTCACCTATACAACACAACCAGCACAATGTCCCCCAAGCAATATGGCTCACTTGGAAGTCACCTATACAACATGGCAACCAGCACAATGTCCCCCATTCAATATGCCTGACTTGGAAGTCACCTATACAACATGGCAACCAGCACAATGTCCCCCATGCAATATGGCTGACTTGGAAGTCACCTATACAAGACAACCAGCACAATGTCCCCCATGCAATATGGCTGACTTGGAAGTCACCTATACAACATGGCAACCAGCACAATGTCCCCCATGCAATATGGCTGACTTGGAAGTCACCTATACAATACAACCAGCACAATGTCCCCCAAGCAATATGGCTGACTTGGAAGTCACCTATAGAACATGGCCACCAGCACAATGTCCCCCATGCAATATGGCTGACTTGGAAGTCACCTATAGGACAATGCAACCAGCACAATGTCCCCCATGCAATATGGCTGACTTGGAAGTCACCTATAGAACATGGCCACCAGCACAATGTCCCCCATGCAATATGGCTGACTTGGACGTCACCTATACAACATGGCAACCAGCACAATGTCCCCCATGCATGCAATATGGCTGACTTGGAAGTCACCTATACCATACAACCAGCACAATGTCCCCCAAGCAATATGGCTGACTTGGAAGTCACCTATACAAGACAACCAGCACAATGTCCCCCATGCAATATGGCTGACTTGGAAGTCACCTATACGACATGGCCACCAGCACAATGTCCCCCATGCAATATGGCTGACTTGGAAGTCACCTATACAATACAACCAGCACAATGTCCCCCATGCAATATGGCTGACTTGGAAGTCACCTATACAATACAACCAGCACAATGTCCCCCATACAATATGGCTGATTTGGAAGTCACCTATACAACACAACCAGCACAATGTCCCCCATGCAATATGGCTGACTTGGAAGTCACCTATACAAGACAACCAGCACAATGTCCCCCATGCAATATGGCTGACTTGGAAGTCACCTATACAACATGGCAACCAGCACAATGTCCCCCATGCAATATGGCTGACTTGGAAGTCACCTATACAATACAACCAGCACAATGTCCCCCAAGCAATATGGCTGACTTGGAAGTCACCTATAGAACATGGCCACCAGCACAATGTCCCCCATGCAATATGGCTGACTTGGAAGTCACCTATAGAACATGGCCACCAGCACAATGTCCCACATGCAATATGGCTGACTTGGAAGTCACCTATAGGACAATGCAACCAGCACAATGTCCCCCATGCAATATGGCTGACTTGGAAGTCACCTATAGAACATGGCCACCAGCACAATGTCCCCCATGCAATATGGCTGACTTGGACGTCACCTATACAACATGGCAACCAGCACAATGTCCCCCATGCATGCATAATGGCTGACTTGGAAGTCACCTATACCATACAACCAGCACAATGTCCCCCAAGCAATATGGCTGACTTGGAAGTCACCTATAGAACATGGCCACCAGCACAATGTCTCCCATGCAATATGGCTGACTTGGAAGTCACCTATACAAGACAACCAGCACAATGTCCCCCATGCAATATGGCTGACTTGGAAGTCACCTATAGAACATGGCCACCAGCACAATGTCCCCCATGCAATATGGCTGACTTGGAAGTCACCTATAGGACAATGCAACCAGCACAATGTCCCCCATGCAATATGGCTGACTTGGAAGTCACCTATAGAACATGGCCACCAGCACAATGTCCCCCAAGCAATATGGCTCACTTGGAAGTCACCTATACAATACAACCAGCACAATGTCCCCCATGCAATATGGCTGACTTGGAAGTCACCTATACAATACAACCAGCACAATGTCCCAAATGCAATATGGCTGACTTGGAAGTCACCTATAGAACATGGCCACCAGCACAATGTCCCCCATGCAATATGGCTGACTTGGAAGTCACCTATACAACATGGCAACCAGCACAATGTCCCCCATGCAATATGGCTGACTTGGAAGTCACCTATAAAATACAACCAGCACAATTTCCCCCAAGCAATATGGCTGACTTGGAAGTCACCTATACAAGACAACCAGCACAATGTCCCCCATGCAATATGGCTGACTTGGAAGTCACCTATAGAACATGGCCACCAGCACAATGTCCCACATGCAATATGGCTGACTTGGAAGTCACCTATAGGACAGTGCAACCAGCACAATGTCCCCCATGCAATATGGCTGACTTGGAAGTCACCTATAGAACATGGCCACCAGCACAATGTCCCCCATGCAATATGGCTGACTTGGACGTCACCTATACAACATGGCAACCAGCACAATGTCCCCCATGCATGCATAATGGCTGACTTGGAAGTCACCTATACCATACAACCAGCACAATGTCCCCCAAGCAATATGGCTGACTTGGAAGTCACCTATACAAGACAACCAGCACAATGTCCCCCATGCAATATGGCTGACTTGGAAGTCACCTATACGACATGGCCACCAGCACAATGTCCCCCATGCAATATGGCTGACTTGGAAGTCACCTATACAATACAACCAGCACAATGTCCCCCATGCAATATGGCTGACTTGGAAGTCACCTATACAATACAACCAGCACAATGTCCCCCATACAATATGGCTGATTTGGAAGTCACCTATACAACACAACCAGCACAATGTCCCCCATGCAATATGGCTGACTTGGAAGTCACCTATACAAGACAACCAGCACAATGTTCCAAATGCAATATGGCTGACTTGGAAGTCACCTATAGAACATGGCCACCAGCACAATGTCCCCCATGCAACACGGCTGACTTGGAAGTCACCTATACAAGACAACCAGCACAATGTCCCCCATGCAATATGGCTGACTTGGAAGTCACCTATATAACACAACCAGCACAATGTCCCCCAAGCAATATGGCTCACTTGGAAGTCACCTATACAACATGGCAACCAGCACAATGTCCCCCATGCAATATGCCTGACTTGGAAGTCACCTATACAACATGGCAACCAGCACAATGTCCCCCATGCAATATGGCTGACTTGGAAGTCACCTATACAAGACAACCAGCACAATGTCCCCCATGCAATATGGCTGACGTGGAAGTCACCTATACAACATGGCAACCAGCACAATGTCCCCCATGCAATATGGCTGACTTGGAAGTCACCTATACAATACAACCAGCACAATGTCCCCCAAGCAATATGGCTGACTTGGAAGTCACCTATAGAACATGGCCACCAGCACAATGTCT
This sequence comes from Petromyzon marinus, assembly GCF_048934315.1. Taxonomy (NCBI): domain Eukaryota; kingdom Metazoa; phylum Chordata; class Hyperoartia; order Petromyzontiformes; family Petromyzontidae; genus Petromyzon; species Petromyzon marinus. The sequence goes on from NW_027423002.1 coordinate 7,118,686, forward strand.
CCCATGCAATATGGCTGACTTGGAAGTCACCTATACAAGACAACCAGCACAATGTCCCCCATGCAATATGGCTGACTTGGAAGTCACCTATAGAACATGGCCACCAGCACAATGTCCCCCATGCAATATGGCTGACTTGGAAGTCACCTATAGGACAATGCAACCAGCACAATGTCCCCCATGCAATATGGCTGACTTGGAAGTCACCTATAGAACATGGCCACCAGCACAATTTCCCCCAAGCAATATGGCTCACTTGGAAGTCACCTATACAATACAACCAGCACAATGTCCCCCATGCAATATGGCTGACTTGGAAGTCACCTATACAATACAACCAGCACAATGTCCCAAATGCAATATGGCTGACTTGGAAGTCACCTATAGAACATGGCCACCAGCACAATGTCCCCCATGCAATATGGCTGACTTGGAAGTCACCTATACAACATGGCAACCAGCACAATGTCCCCCATGCAATATGGCTGACTTGGAAGTCACCTATAAAATACAACCAGCACAATGTCCCCCAAGCAATATGGCTGACTTGGAAGTCACCTATACAAGACAACCAGCACAATGTCCCCCATGCAATATGGCTGACTTGGAAGTCACCTATACGACATTGCCACCAGCACAATGTCCCCCATGCAATATGGCTGACTTGGAAGTCACCTATACAATACAACCAGCACAATGTCCCCCATGCAATATGGCTGACTTGGAAGTCACCTATAGAACATGGCCACCAGCACAATGTCCCACATGCAATATGGCTGACTTGGAAGTCACCTATAGGACAATGCTACCAGCACAATGTCCCCCATGCAATATGGCTGACTTGGAAGTCACCTATAGAACATGGCCACCAGCACAATGTCCCCCATGCAATATGGCTGACTTGGACGTCACCTATACAACATGGCAACCAGCACAATGTCCCCCATGCATGCAATATGGCTGACTTGGAAGTCACCTATACCATACAACCAGCACAATGTCCCCCAAGCAATATGGCTGACTTGGAAGTCACCTATACAACACAACCAGCACAATGTCCCCCAAGCAATATGGCTCACTTGGAAGTCACCTATACAACATGGCAACCAGCACAATGTCCCCCATGCAATATGGCTGACTTGGAAGTCACCTATACAACATGGCAACCAGCACAATGTCCCCCATGCAATATGGCTGACTTGGAAGTCACCTATACAAGACAACCAGCACAATGTCCCCATGCAATATGGCTGACTTGGAAGTCACCTATACAACATGGCAACCAGCACAATGTCCCCCATGCAATATGGCTGACTTGGAAGTCACCTATACAAGACAACCAGCACAATGTCCCAAATGCAATATGGCTGACTTGGAAGTCACCTATAGAACATGGCCACCAGCACAATGTCCCCCATGCAACACGGCTGACTTGGAAGTCACCTATACAAGACAACCAGCACAATGTCCCCCATGCAATATGGCTGACTTGGAAGTCACCTATACAACACAACCAGCACAATGTCCCCCAAGCAATATGGCTCACTTGGAAGTCACCTATACAACATGGCAACCAGCACAATGTCCCCCATGCAATATGCCTGACTTGGAAGTCACCTATACAACATGGCAACCAGCACAATGTCCCCCATGCAATATGGCTGACTTGGAAGTCACCTATACAAGACAACCAGCACAATGTCCCCCATGCAATATGGCTGACTTGGAAGTCACCTATACAATACAACCAGCACAATGTCCCAAATGCAATATGGCTGACTTGGAAGTCACCTATACAATACAACCAGCACAAAGTCCCCCAAGCAATATGGCTGACTTGGAAGTCACCTATAGAACATGGCCACCAGCACAATGTCTCCCATGCAATATGGCTGACTTGGAAGTCACCTATACAAGACAACCAGCACAATGTCCCCCATGCAATATGGCTGACTTGGAAGTCACCTATAGAACATGGCCACCAGCACAATGTCCCCCATGCAATATGGCTGACTTGGAAGTCACCTATACGACATGGCCACCAGCACAATGTCCCCCATGCAATATGGCTGACTTGGAAGTCACCTATACGACATGGCCACCAGCACAATGTCCCCCATGCAATATGGCTGACTTGGAAGTCACCTATACAATACAACCAGCACAATGTCCCCCATGCAATATGGCTGACTTGGAAGTCACCTATACAATACAACCAGCACAATGTCCCCCATACAATATGGCTGATTTGGAAGTCACCTATACAACACAACCAGCACAATGTCCCCCATGCAATATGGCTGACTTGGAAGTCACCTATACAAGACAACCAGCACAATGTTCCAAATGCAATATGGCTGACTTGGAAGTCACCTATAGAACATGGCCACCAGCACAATGTCCCCCATGCAACACGGCTGACTTGGAAGTCACCTATACAAGACAACCAGCACAATGTCCCCCATGCAATATGGCTGACTTGGAAGTCACCTATATAACACAACCAGCACAATGTCCCCCAAGCAATATGGCTCACTTGGAAGTCACCTATACAACATGGCAACCAGCACAATGTCCCCCATGCAATATGCCTGACTTGGAAGTCACCTATACAACATGGCAACCAGCACAATGTCCCCCATGCAATATGGCTGACTTGGAAGTCACCTATACAAGACAACCAGCACAATGTCCCCCATGCAATATGGCTGACGTGGAAGTCACCTATACAACATGGCAACCAGCACAATGTCCCCCATGCAATATGGCTGACTTGGAAGTCACCTATACAATACAACCAGCACAATGTCCCCCAAGCAATATGGCTGACTTGGAAGTCACCTATAGAACATGGCCACCAGCACAATGTCTCCCATGCAATATGGCTGACTTGGAAGTCACCTATACAAGACAACCAGCACAATGTCCCCCATGCAATATGGCTGACTTGGAAGTCACCTATAGAACATGGCCACCAGCACAATGTCCCCCATGCAATATGGCTGACTTGGAAGTCACCTATAGGACAATGCAACCAGCACAATGTCCCCCATGCAATATGGCTGACTTGGAAGTCACCTATAGAACATGGCCACCAGCACAATTTCCCCCAAGCAATATGGCTCACTTGGAAGTCACCTATACAATACAACCAGCACAATGTCCCCCATGCAATATGGCTGACTTGGAAGTCACCTATACAATACAACCAGCACAATGTCCCCCATGCAATATGGCTGACTTGGAAGTCACCTATACAACATGGCAACCAGCACAATGTCCCCCATGCAATATGGCTGACTTGGAAGTCACCTATAAAATACAACCAGCACAATGTCCCCCAAGCAATATGGCTGACTTGGAAGTCACCTATACAAGACAACCAGCACAATGTCCCCCATGCAATATGGCTGACTTGGAAGTCACCTATACGACATTGCCACCAGCACAATGTCCCCCATGCAATATGGCTGACTTGGAAGTCACCTATACAATACAACCAGCACAATGTCCCCCATGCAATATGGCTGACTTGGAAGTCACCTATAGAACATGGCCACCAGCACAATGTCCCACATGCAATATGGCTGACTTGGAAGTCACCTATAGGACAATGCTACCAGCACAATGTCCCCCATGCAATATGGCTGACTTGGAAGTCACCTATAGAACATGGCCACCAGCACAATGTCCCCCATGCAATATGGCTGACTTGGACGTCACCTATACAACATGGCAACCAGCACAATGTCCCCCATGCATGCAATATGGCTGACTTGGAAGTCACCTATACCATACAACCAGCACAATGTCCCCCAAGCAATATGGCTGACTTGGAAGTCACCTATACAACACAACCAGCACAATGTCCCCCAAGCAATATGGCTCACTTGGAAGTCACCTATACAACATGGCAACCAGCACAATGTCCCCCATGCAATATGGCTGACTTGGAAGTCACCTATACAACATGGCAACCAGCACAATGTCCCCCATGCAATATGGCTGACTTGGAAGTCACCTATACAAGACAACCAGCACAATGTCCCCATGCAATATGGCTGACTTGGAAGTCACCTATACAACATGGCAACCAGCACAATGTCCCCCATGCAATATGGCTGACTTGGAAGTCACCTATACAAGACAACCAGCACAATGTCCCAAATGCAATATGGCTGACTTGGAAGTCACCTATAGAACATGGCCACCAGCACAATGTCCCCCATGCAACACGGCTGACTTGGAAGTCACCTATACAAGACAACCAGCACAATGTCCCCCATGCAATATGGCTGACTTGGAAGTCACCTATACAACACAACCAGCACAATGTCCCCCAAGCAATATGGCTCACTTGGAAGTCACCTATACAACATGGCAACCAGCACAATGTCCCCCATGCAATATGCCTGACTTGGAAGTCACCTATACAACATGGCAACCAGCACAATGTCCCCCATGCAATATGGCTGACTTGGAAGTCACCTATACAAGACAACCAGCACAATGTCCCCCATGCAATATGGCTGACTTGGAAGTCACCTATACAATACAACCAGCACAATGTCCCAAATGCAATATGGCTGACTTGGAAGTCACCTATACAATACAACCAGCACAAAGTCCCCCAAGCAATATGGCTGACTTGGAAGTCACCTATAGAACATGGCCACCAGCACAATGTCTCCCATGCAATATGGCTGACTTGGAAGTCACCTATACAAGACAACCAGCACAATGTCCCCCATGCAATATGGCTGACTTGGAAGTCACCTATAGAACATGGCCACCAGCACAATGTCCCCCATGCAATATGGCTGACTTGGAAGTCACCTATAGGACAATGCAACCAGCACAATGTCCCCCATGCAATATGGCTGACTTGGAAGTCACCTATACAACATGGCCACCAGCACAATGTCCCCCAAGCAATATGGCTCACTTGGAAGTCACCTATACAATACAACCAGCACAATGTCCCCCATGCAATATGGCTGACTTGGAAGTCACCTATACAATACAACCAGCACAATGTCCCAAATGCAATATGGCTGACTTGGAAGTCACCTATAGAACATGGCCACCAGCACAATGTCCCCCATGCAATATGGCTGACTTGGAAGTCACCTATACAACATGGCAACCAGCACAATGTCCCCCATGCAATATGGCTGACTTGGAAGTCACCTATAAAATACAACCAGCACAATGTCCCCCAAGCAATATGGCTGACTTGGAAGTCACCTATACAAGACAACCAGCACAATGTCCCCCATGCAATATGGCTGACTTGGAAGTCACCTTTACGACATGGCCACCAGCACAATGTCCCCCATGCAATATGGCTGACTTGGAAGTCACCTATACAATACAACCAGCACAATGTCCCCCATGCAATATGGCTGACTTGGAAGTCACCTATACAATACAACCAGCACAATGTCCCCCATGCAATATGGCTGATTTGGAAGTCACCTATACAACACAACCAGCACAATGTCCCCCATTCAATATGGCTGACTTGGAAGTCACCTATACAAGACAACCAGCACAATGTCCCAAATGCAATATGGCTGACTTGGAAGTCACCTATAGAACATGGCCACCAGCACAATGTCCCCCATGCAATATGGCTGACTTGGAAGTCACCTATACAAAATGGCAACCAGCACAATGTCCCCCATGCAATATGGCTGACTTGGAAGTCACCTATACAATACAACCAGCACAATGTCCCCCAAGCAAAATGGCTGACTTAGAAGTCACCTATACAACATGGCAACCAGCACAATGTCCCCCATGCAATATGGCTGACTTGGAAGTCACCTATACAATACAACCAGCACAATGTCCCCCAAGCAATATGGCTGACTTGGAAGTCACCTATAGAACATGGCCACCAGCACAATGTCCCCCATGCAATATGGCTGACTTGGAAGTCACCTATAGAACATGGCCACCAGCACAATGTCCCACATGCAATATGGCTGACTTGGAAGTCACCTATAGGACAATGCAACCAGCACAATGTCCCCCATGCAATATGGCTGACTTGGAAGTCACCTATAGAACATGGCCACCAGCACAATGTCCCCCATGCAATATGGCTGACTTGGACGTCACCTATACAACATGGCAACCAGCACAATGTCCCCCATGCAATATGGCTGACTTGGAAGTCACCTATAAAATACAACCAGCACAATTTCCCCCAAGCAATATGGCTGACTTGGAAGTCACCTATACAAGACAACCAGCACAATGTCCCCCATGCAATATGGCTGACTTGGAAGTCACCTATACGACATGGCCACCAGCACAATGTCCCCCATGCAATATGGCTGACTTGGAAGTCACCTATACAATACAACCAGCACAATGTCCCCCATGCGATATGGCTGACTTGGAAGTCACCTATAGAACATGGCCACCAGCACAATGTCCCACATGCAATATGGCTGACTTGGAAGTCACCTATAGGACAATGCAACCAGCACAATGTCCCCCATGCAATATGGCTGACTTGGAAGTCACCTATAGAACATGGCCACCAGCACAATGTCCCCCATGCAATATGGCTGACTTGGACGTCACCTATACAACATGGCAACCAGCACAATGTCCCCCATGCATGCATAATGGTTGACTTGGAAAACACCTATACCATACAACCAGCACAATGTCCCCCAAGCAATATGGCTGACTTGGAAGTCACCTATACAAGACAACCAGCACAATGTCCCCCATGCAATATGGCTGACTTGGAAGTCACCTATACGACATGGCCACCAGCACAATGTCCCCCATGCAATATGGCTGACTTGGAAGTCACCTATACAATACAACCAGCACAATGTCCCCCATGCAATATGGCTGACTTGGAAGTCACCTATACAATACAACCAGCACAATGTCCCCCATACAATATGGCTGATTTGGAAGTCACCTATACAACACAACCAGCACAATGTCCCCCATGCAATATGGCTGACTTGGAAGTCACCTATACAAGACAACCAGCACAATGTTCCAAATGCAATATGGCTGACTTGGAAGTCACCTATAGAACATGGCCACCAGCACAATGTCCCTCATGCAACACGGCTGACTTGGAAGTCACCTATACAAGACAACCAGCACAATGTCCCCCATGCAACACGGCTGACTTGGAAGTCACCTATACAAGACAACCAGCACAATGTCCCCCATGCAATATGGCTCACTTGGAAGTCACCTATACAACATAGCAACCAGCACAATGTCCCCCATGCAATATGCCTGACTTGGAAGTCACCTATACAACATGGCAACCAGCACAATGTCCCCCATGCAATATGGCTGACTTGGAAGTCACCTATACAAGACAACCAGCACAATGTCCCCCATGCAATATGGCTGACGTGGAAGTCACCTATACAACATGGCAACCAGCACAATGTCCCCCATGCAATATGGCTGACTTGGAAGTCACCTATACAATACAACCAGCACAATGTCCCCCAAGCAATATGGCTGACTTGGAAGTCACCTATAGAACATGGCCACCAGCACAATGTCTCCCATGCAATATGGCTGACTTGGAAGTCACCTATACAAGACAACCAGCACAATGTCCCCCATGCAATATGGCTGACTTGGAAGTCACCTATAGAACATGGCCACCAGCACAATGTCCCCCATGCAATATGGCTGACTTGGAAGTCACCTATAGGACAATGCAACCAGCACAATGTCCCCCATGCAATATGGCTGACTTGGAAGTCACCTATAGAACATGGCCACCAGCACAATGTCCCCCAAGCAATATGGCTCACTTGGAAGTCACCTATACAATACAACCAGCACAATGTCCCCCATGCAATATGGCTGACTTGGAAGTCACCTATACAATACAACCAGCACAATGTCCCAAATGCAATATGGCTGACTTGGAAGTCACCTATAGAACATGGCCACCAGCACAATGTCCCCCATGCAATATGGCTGACTTGGAAGTCACCTATACAACATGGCAACCAGCACAATGTCCCCCATGCAATATGGCTGACTTGGAAGTCACCTATAAAATACAACCAGCACAATGTCCCCCAAGCAATATGGCTGACTTGGAAGTCACCTATACAAGACAACCAGCACAATGTCCCCCATGCAATATGGCTGACTTGGAAGTCACCTATACGACATTGCCACCACCACAATGTCCCCCATGCAATATGGCTGACTTGGAAGTCACCTATACAATACAACCAGCACAATGTCCCCCATGCAATATGGCTGACTTGGAAGTCACCTATAGAACATGGCCACCAGCACAATGTCCCACATGCAATATGGCTGACTTGGAAGTCACCTATAGGACAATGCAACCAGCACAATGTCCCCCATGCAATATGGCTGACTTGGAAGTCACCTATAGAACATGGCCACCAGCACAATGTCCCCCATGCAATATGGCTGACTTGGACGTCACCTATACAACATGGCAACCAGCACAATGTCCCCCATGCATGCAATATGGCTGACTTGGAAGTCACCTATACCATACAACCAGCACAATGTCCCCCAAGCAATATGGCTGACTTGGAAGTCACCTATACAACACAACCAGCACAATGTCCCCCAAGCAATATGGCTCACTTGGAAGTCACCTATACAACATGGCAACCAGCACAATGTCCCCCATGCAATATGGCTGACTTGGAAGTCACCTATACAACATGGCAACCAGCACAATGTCCCCCATGCAATATGGCTGACTTGGAAGTCACCTATACAAGACAACCAGCACAATGTCCCCATGCAATATGGCTGACTTGGAAGTCACCTATACAACATGGCAACCAGCACAATGTCCCCCATGCAATATGGCTGACTTGGAAGTCACCTATACAAGACAACCAGCACAATGTCCCAAATGCAATATGGCTGACTTGGAAGTCACCTATAGAACATGGCCACCAGCACAATGTCCCCCATGCAACACGGCTGACTTGGAAGTCACCTATACAAGACAACCAGCACAATGTCCCCCATGCAATATGGCTGACTTGGAAGTCACCTATACAACACAACCAGCACAATGTCCCCCAAGCAATATGGCTCACTTGGAAGTCACCTATACAACATGGCAACCAGCACAATGTCCCCCATGCAATATGCCTGACTTGGAAGTCACCTATACAACATGGCAACCAGCACAATGTCCCCCATGCAATATGGCTGACTTGGAAGTCACCTATACAAGACAACCAGCACAATGTCCCCCATGCAATATGGCTGACTTGGAAGTCACCTATACAATACAACCAGCACAATGTCCCAAATGCAATATGGCTGACTTGGAAGTCACCTATACAATACAACCAGCACAAAGTCCCCCAAGCAATATGGCTGACTTGGAAGTCACCTATAGAACATGGCCACCAGCACAATGTCTCCCATGCAATATGGCTGACTTGGAAGTCACCTATACAAGACAACCAGCACAATGTCCCCCATGCAATATGGCTGACTTGGAAGTCACCTATAGAACATGGCCACCAGCACAATGTCCCCCATGCAATATGGCTGACTTGGAAGTCACCTATAGGACAATGCAACCAGCACAATGTCCCCCATGCAATATGGCTGACTTGGAAGTCACCTATAGAACATGGCCACCAGCACAATGTCCCCCAAGCAATATGGCTCACTTGGAAGTCACCTATACAATACAACCAGCACAATGTCCCCCATGCAATATGGCTGACTTGGAAGTCACCTATACAATACAACCAGCACAATGTCCCAAATGCAATATGGCTGACTTGGAAGTCACCTATAGAACATGGCCACCAGCACAATGTCCCCCATGCAATATGGCTGACTTGGAAGTCACCTATAAAATACAACCAGCACAATGTCCCCCAAGCAATATGGCTGACTTGGAAGTCACCTATACAAGACAACCAGCACAATGTCCCCCATGCAATATGGCTGACTTGGAAGTCACCTTTACGACATGGCCACCAGCACAATGTCCCCCATGCAATATGGCTGACTTGGAAGTCACCTATACAATACAACCAGCACAATGTCCCCCATGCAATATGGCTGACTTGGAAGTCACCTATACAATACAACCAGCACAATGTCCCCCATGCAATATGGCTGATTTGGAAGTCACCTATACAACACAACCAGCACAATGTCCCCCATTCAATATGGCTGACTTGGAAGTCACCTATACAAGACAACCAGCACAATGTCCCAAATGCAATATGGCTGACTTGGAAGTCACCTATAGAACATGGCCACCAGCACAATGTCCCCCATGCAATATGGCTGACTTGGAAGTCACCTATACAAAATGGCAACCAGCACAATGTCCCCCATGCAATATGGCTGACTTGGAAGTCACCTATACAATACAACCAGCACAATGTCCCCCAAGCAATATGGCTGACTTGGAAGTCACCTATAGAACATGGCCACCAGCACAATGTCCCCCATGCAATATGGCTGACTTGGAAGTCACCTATAGAACATGGCCACCAGCAAAATGTCCCACATGCAATATGGCTGACTTGGAAGTCACCTATAGGACAATGCAACCAGCACAATGTCCCCCATGCAATATGGCTGACTTGGAAGTCACCTATAGAACATGGCCACCAGCACAATGTCCCCCATGCAATATGGCTGACTTGGACGTCACCTATACAACATGGCAACCAGCACAATGTCCCCCATGCATGCAATATGGCTGACTTGGAAGTCACCTATACCATACAACCAGCACAATGTCCCCCAAGCAATATGGCTGACTTGGAAGTCACCTATACAAGACAACCAGCACAATGTCCCCCATGCAATATGGCTGACTTGGAAGTCACCTATACGACATGGCCACCAGCACAATGTCCCCCATGCAATATGGCTGACTTGGAAGTCACCTATACAATACAACCAGCACAATGTCCCCCATGCAATATGGCTGACTTGGAAGTCACCTATACAATACAACCAGCACAATGTCCCCCATGCAATATGGCTGATTTGGAAGTCACCTATACAACACAACCAGCACAATGTCCCCCATGCAATATGGCTGACTTGGAAGTCACCTATACAAGACAACCAGCACAATGTCCCAAATGCAATATGGCTGACTTGGAAGTCACCTATAGAACATGGCCACCAGCACAATGTCCCCCATGCAACACGGCTGACTTGGAAGTCACCTATACAAGACAACCAGCACAATGTCCCCCATGCAATATGGCTGACTTGGAAGTCACCTATACAAGAAAACCAGCACAATGTCCCCCATGCAATATGGCTGACTTGGAAGTCACCTATACAACATGGCAACCAGCACAATGTCCCCCATGCAATATGGCTGACTTGGAAGTCACCTATACAATACAACCAGCACAATGTCCCCCAAGCAATATGGCTGACTTGGAAGTCACCTATAGAACATGGCCACCAGCACAATGTCTCCCATGCAATATGGCTGACTTGGAAGTCACCTATACAAGACAACCAGCACAATGTCCCCCATGCAATATGGCTGACTTGGAAGTCACCTATACAACACAACCAGCACAATGTCCCCCAAGCAATATGGCTCACTTGGAAGTCACCTATACAACATGGCAACCAGCACAATGTCCCCCATGCAATATGCCTGACTTGGAAGTCACCTATACAACATGGCAACCAGCACAATGTCCCCCATGCAATATGGCTGACTTGGAAGTCACCTATACAAGACAACCAGCACAATGTCCCCCATGAAATATGGCTGACTTGGAAGTCACCTATACAACATGGCAACCAGCACAATGTCCCCCATGCAATATGGCTGACTTGGAAGTCACCTATACAATACAACCAGCACAATATCCCCCAAGCAATATGGCTGACTTGGAAGTCACCTATACAACATGGCCACCAGCACAATGTCTCCCATGCAATATGGCTGACTTGGAAGTCACCTATACAAGACAACCAGCACAATGTCCCCCAAGCAATATGGCTGACTTGGAAGTCACCTATACAAGACAACCTGCACAATGTCCCCCATGCAATATGGCTGACTTGGAAGTCACCTATACGACATGGTCACCAGCACAATGTCCCCCATGCAATATGGCTGACTTGGAAGTCACCTATACAATACAACCAGCACAATGTCCCCCATGCAATATGGCTGACTTGGAAGTCACCTATACAATACAACCAGCACAATGTCCCCCATGCAATATGGCTGATTTGGAAGTCACCTATACAACACAACCAGCACAATGTCCCCCATTCAATATGGCTGACTTGGAAGTCACCTATACAAGACAACCAGCACAATGTCCCAAATGCAATATGGCTGACTTGGAAGTCACCTATAGAACATGGCCACCAGCACAATGTCCCCCATGCAATATGGCTGACTTGGAAGTCACCTATACAAAATGGCAACCAGCACAATGTCCCCCATGCAATATGGCTGACTTGGAAGTCACCTATACAATACAACCAGCACAATGTCCCCCAAGCAATATGGCTGACTTAGAAGTCACCTATACAAGACAACCAGCACAATGTCCCCCATGCAATATGGCTAACTTGGAAGTCACCTATACAACACAACCAGCACAATGTCCCCCATGCAATATGGCTCACTTGGAAGTCACCTATACAACATGGCATCCAGCACAATGTCCCCCATGCAATATGGCTGACTTTGAAGTCACCTATACAACATGGCAACCAGCACAATGTCCCCCATGCAATATGGCTGACTTGGAAGTCACCTATACAACATGTCAACCAGCACAATGTCCCCCATGCAATATGGCTGACTTGGAAGTCACCTATACAAGAAACCAGCACAATGTCCCCCATGCAATGTGGGTGACTTGGAAGTCACCTATAGAACATGGCCACCAGCACAATGTCCCCCATGCAATATGGCTGACTTGGAAGTCACCTATACAACATGGCAACCAGTACAATGTCCCCCAAGCAATATGGCTCACTTGGAAGTCACCTATAGAACGTGGCAACCGGCACAATGTCCCGTAAGCAATATGGCTGACTTGGAAGTCACCTATACAACATGGCAACCAGCACAATGTCCCCCATGCAATATGGCTGACTTTGAAGTCACCTATAGAACATGGCCACCAGCACAATGTCCCCCATGCAACACGGCTGACTTGGAAGTCACCTATACAAGACAACCAGCACAATGTCCCCCATGCAATATGGCTGACTTGGAAGTCACCTATACAACACAACCAGCACAATGTCCCCCAAGCAATATGGCTCACTTGGAAGTCACCTATACAACATGGCAACGAACACAATGTCCCCCATGCAATATGGCTGACTTGGAAGTCACCTAAACAACATGGCAACCAGCACAATGTCCCCCATGCAATATGGCTGACTTGGAAGGCACCTATAGGACATGGCAACCAGCACAATGTCCCCCATGCAATATGGCTGACTTGGAAGTCACCTATACAACACAACCAGCACAATGTCCCTCAAGCAATATGGCTCACTTGGAAGTCACCTATACAACATGGCAACCAGCACAATGTCCCCCATGCAATATGCCTGACTTGGAAGTCACCTATACAACATGGCAACCAGCACAATGTCCCCCATGCAATATGGCTGACTTGGAAGTCACCTATACAAGACAACCAGCACAATGTCCCCATGCAATATGGCTGACTTGGAAGTCACCTATACAACATGGCAACCAGCACAATGTCCCCCATACAATATGGCTGACTTGGAAGTCACCAATACAATACAACCAGCACAATGTCCCCCAAGCAATATGGCTGACTTGGAAGTCACCTATAGAACATGGCCACCAGCACAATGTCTCCCATGCAATATGGCTGACTTGGAAGTCACCTATACAAGACAACCAGCACAATGTCCCCCATGCAATATGGCTGACTTGGAAGTCACCTATAGAACATGGCCACCAGCACAATGTCCCCCATGCAATATGGCTGACTTGGAAGTCACCTATAGGACAATGCAACCAGCACAATGTCCCCCATGCAATATGGCTGACTTGGAAGTCACCTATAGAACATGGCCACCAGCACAATGTCCCCCAAGCAATATGGCTCACTTGGAAGTCACCTATACAATACAGCCAGCACAATGTCCCCCATGCAATATGGCTGACTTGGAAGTCACCTATACAATACAAACAGCACAATGTCCCAAATGCAATATGGCTGACTTGGAAGTCACCTATACAACATGGCAACCAGCACAATGTCCCCCATGCAATATGGCTGACTTGGAAGTCACCTATAAAATACAACCAGCACAATGTCCCCCAAGCAATATGGCTGACTTGGAAGTCACCTATACAAGACAACCAGCACAATGTCCCCCATGCAATATGGCTGACTTGGAAGTCACCTATACAACATGGCAACCAGTACAATGTCCCCCAAGCAATATGGCTCACTTGGAAGTCACCTATAGAACGTGGCAACCGGCACAATGTCCCGTAAGCAATATGGCTGACTTGGAAGTCACCTATACAACATGGCAACCAGCACAATGTCCCCCATGCAATATGGCTGACTTTGAAGTCACCTATAGAACATGGCCACCAGCACAATGTCCCCCATGCAACACGGCTGACTTGGAAGTCACCTATACAAGACAACCAGCACAATGTCCCCCATGCAATATGGCTGACTTGGAAGTCACCTATACAACACAACCAGCACAATGTCCCCCAAGCAATATGGCTCACTTGGAAGTCACCTATACAACATGGCAACCAACACAATGTCCCCCATGCAATATGGCTGACTTGGAAGTCACCTAAACAACATGGCAACCAGCACAATGTCCCCCATGCAATATGGCTGACTTGGAAGGCACCTATAGGACATGGCAACCAGCACAATGTCCCCCATGCAATATGGCTGACTTGGAAGTCACCTATACAACACAACCAGCACAATGTCCCTCAAGCAATATGGCTCACTTGGAAGTCACCTATACAACATGGCAACCAGCACAATGTCCCCCATGCAATATGCCTGACTTGGAAGTCACCTATACAACATGGCAACCAGCACAATGTCCCCCATGCAATATGGCTGACTTGGAAGTCACCTATACAAGACAACCAGCACAATGTCCCCATGCAATATGGCTGACTTGGAAGTCACCTATACAACATGGCAACCAGCACAATGTCCCCCATACAATATGGCTGACTTGGAAGTCACCAATACAATACAACCAGCACAATGTCCCCCAAGCAATATGGCTGACTTGGAAGTCACCTATAGAACATGGCCACCAGCACAATGTCTCCCATGCAATATGGCTGACTTGGAAGTCACCTATACAAGACAACCAGCACAATGTCCCCCATGCAATATGGCTGACTTGGAAGTCACCTATAGAACATGGCCACCAGCACAATGTCCCCCATGCAATATGGCTGACTTGGAAGTCACCTATAGGACAATGCAACCAGCACAATGTCCCCCATGCAATATGGCTGACTTGGAAGTCACCTATAGAACATGGCCACCAGCACAATGTCCCCCAAGCAATATGGCTCACTTGGAAGTCACCTATACAATACAGCCAGCACAATGTCCCCCATGCAATATGGCTGACTTGGAAGTCACCTATACAATACAACCAGCACAATGTCCCAAATGCAATATGGCTGACTTGGAAGTCACCTATACAACATGGCAACCAGCACAATGTCCCCCATGCAATATGGCTGACTTGGAAGTCACCTATAAAATACAACCAGCACAATGTCCCCCAAGCAATATGGCTGACTTGGAAGTCACCTATACAAGACAACCAGCACAATGTCCCCCATGCAATATGGCTGACTTGGAAGTCACCTATACAACATGGCAACCAGTACAATGTCCCCCAAGCAATATGGCTCACTTGGAAGTCACCTATAGAACGTGGCAACCGGCACAATGTCCCGTAAGCAATATGGCTGACTTGGAAGTCACCTATACAACATGGCAACCAGCACAATGTCCCCCATGCAATATGGCTGACTTTGAAGTCACCTATAGAACATGGCCACCAGCACAATGTCCCCCATGCAACACGGCTGACTTGGAAGTCACCTATACAAGACAACCAGCACAATGTCCCCCATGCAATATGGCTGACTTGGAAGTCACCTATAGGACAATGCAACCAGCACAATGTCCCCCATGCAATATGGCTGACTTGGAAGTCACCTATAGAACATGGCCACCAGCACAATGTCCCCCAAGCAATATGGCTCACTTGGAAGTCACCTATACAATACAGCCAGCACAATGTCCCCCATGCAATATGGCTGACTTGGAAGTCACCTATACAATACAACCAGCACAATGTCCCAAATGCAATATGGCTGACTTGGAAGTCACCTATACAACATGGCAACCAGCACAATGTCCCCCATGCAATATGGCTGACTTGGAAGTCACCTATAAAATACAACCAGCACAATGTCCCCCAAGCAATATGGCTGACTTGGAAGTCACCTATACAAGACAACCAGCACAATGTCCCCCATGCAATATGGCTGACTTGGAAGTCACCTATACAACATGGCAACCAGTACAATGTCCCCCAAGCAATATGGCTCACTTGGAAGTCACCTATAGAACGTGGCAACCGGCACAATGTCCCGTAAGCAATATGGCTGACTTGGAAGTCACCTATACAACATGGCAACCAGCACAATGTCCCCCATGCAATATGGCTGACTTTGAAGTCACCTATAGAACATGGCCACCAGCACAATGTCCCCCATGCAACACGGCTGACTTGGAAGTCACCTATACAAGACAACCAGCACAATGTCCCCCATGCAATATGGCTGACTTGGAAGTCACCTATACAACACAACCAGCACAATGTCCCCCAAGCAATATGGCTCACTTGGAAGTCACCTATACAACATGGCAACCAACACAATGTCCCCCATGCAATATGGCTGACTTGGAAGTCACCTAAACAACATGGCAACCAGCACAATGTCCCCCATGCAATATGGCTGACTTGGAAGGCACCTATAGGACATGGCAACCAGCACAATGTCCCCCATGCAATATGGCTGACTTGGAAGTCACCTATACAACACAACCAGCACAATGTCCCTCAAGCAATATGGCTCACTTGGAAGTCACCTATACAACATGGCAACCAGCACAATGTCCCCCATGCAATATGCCTGACTTGGAAGTCACCTATACAACATGGCAACCAGCACAATGTCCCCCATGCAATATGGCTGACTTGGAAGTCACCTATACAAGACAACCAGCACAATGTCCCCATGCAATATGGCTGACTTGGAAGTCACCTATACAACATGGCAACCAGCACAATGTCCCCCATACAATATGGCTGACTTGGAAGTCACCAATACAATACAACCAGCACAATGTCCCCCAAGCAATATGGCTGACTTGGAAGTCACCTATAGAACATGGCCACCAGCACAATGTCTCCCATGCAATATGGCTGACTTGGAAGTCACCTATACAAGACAACCAGCACAATGTCCCCCATGCAATATGGCTGACTTGGAAGTCACCTATAGAACATGGCCACCAGCACAATGTCCCCCATGCAATATGGCTGACTTGGAAGTCACCTATAGGACAATGCAACCAGCACAATGTCCCCCATGCAATATGGCTGACTTGGAAGTCACCTATAGAACATGGCCACCAGCACAATGTCCCCCAAGCAATATGGCTCACTTGGAAGTCACCTATACAATACAGCCAGCACAATGTCCCCCATGCAATATGGCTGACTTGGAAGTCACCTATACAATACAACCAACACAATGTCCCAAATGCAATATGGCTGACTTGGAAGTCACCTATACAACATGGCAACCAGCACAATGTCCCCCATGCAATATGGCTGACTTGGAAGTCACCTATAAAATACAACCAGCACAATGTCCCCCAAGCAATATGGCTGACTTGGAAGTCACCTATACAAGACAACCAGCACAATGTCCCCCATGCAATATGGCTGACTTGGAAGTCACCTATACGACATGGCCACCAGCACAATGTCCCCCATGCAATATGGCTGACTTGGAAGTCACCTATTCAATACAACCAGCACAATGTCCCCCATGCAATATGGCTGACTTGGAAGTCACCTATACAATACAACCAGCACAATGTCCCCCATGCAATATGGCTGATTTGGAAGTCACCTATACAACACAACCAGCACAATGTCCCCCATGCAATATGGCTGACTTGGAAGTCACCTATACAAGACAACCAGCACAATGTCCCAAATGCAATATGGCTGACTTGGAAGTCACCTATAGAACATGGCCACCAGCACAATGTCCCCCATGCAATATGGCTGACTTGGAAGTCACCTATACAAAATGGCAACCAGCACAATGTCCCCCATGCAATATGGCTGACTTGGAAGTCACCTATACAATACAACCAGCACAATGTCCCCCAAGCAATATGGCTGACTTGGAAGTCATCTATACAAGACAACCAGCACAATGTCCCCCATGCAATATGGCTGACTTGGAAGTCACCTAAACAACACAACGAGCACAATGTCCCCCATGCAATATGGCTCACTTGGAAGTCACCTATACAACATGGCATCCAGCACAATGTCCCCCATGCAATATGGCTGACTTTGAAGTCACCTATACAACATGGCAACCAGCACAATGTCCCCCATGCAATATGGCTGACTTGGAAGTCACCTATACAACATGGCAACCAGCACAATGTCCCCCATGCAATATGGCTGACTTGGAAGTCACCTATACAAGAAACCAGCACAATGTCCCCCATGCAATGTGGCTGACTTGGAAGTCACCTATAGAACATGGCCACCAGCACAATGTCCCCCATGCAATATGGCTGACTTGGAAGTCACCTATACAACATGGCAACCAGTACAATGTCCCCCAAGCAATATGGCTCACTTGGAAGTCACCTATAGAACGTGGCAACCGGCACAATGTCCCCCAAGCAATATGGCTGACTTGGAAGTCACCTATACAATACAACCAGCACAATGTCCCAAATGCAATATGGCTGACTTGGAAGTCACCTATAGAACATGGCCACCAGCACAATGTCCCCCATGCAATATGGCTGACTTGGAAGTCACCTATACAACATGGCAACCAGCACAATGTCCCCCATGCAATATGGCTGACTTGAAAGTCACCTATAAAATACAACCAGCACAATGTCCCCCAAGCAATATGGCTGACTTGGAAGTCACCTATACAAGACAACCAGCACAATGTCCCCCATGCAATATGGCTGACTTGGAAGTCACCTATACGACATGGCCACCAGCACAATGTCCCCCATGCAATATGGCTGACTTGGAAGTCACCTATACAATACAACCAGCACAATGTCCCCCATGCAATATGGCTGACTTGGAAGTCACCTATACAATACAACCAGCACAATGTCCCCCATGCAATATGGCTGATTTGGAAGTCACCTATACAACACAACCAGCACAATGTCCCCCATGCAATATGGCTGACTTGGAAGTCACCTATACAAGACAACCAGCACAATGTCCCAAATGCAATATGGCTGACTTGGAAGTCACCTATAGAACATGGCCACCAGCACAATGTCCCCCATGCAATATGGCTGACTTGGAAGTCACCTATACAATACAACCAGCACAATGTCCCCCAAGCAATATGGCTGACTTGGAAGTCACCTATACAAGACAACCAGCACAATGTCCCCCATGCAATATGGCTGACTTGGAAGTCACCTATACAACACAACGAGCACAATGTCCCCCATGCAATATGGCTCACTTGGAAGTCAGCTATACAACATGGCATCCAGCACAATGTCCCCCATGCAATATGGCTGACTTTGAAGTCACCTATACAACATGGCAACCAGCACAATGTCCCCCATGCAATATAGCTGACTTGGAAGTCACCTATACAACATGGCAACCAGCACAATGTCCCCCATGCAATATGGCTGACTTGGAAGTCACCTATACAAGAAACCAGCACAATGTCCCCCATGCAATGTGGCTGACTTGGAAGTCACCTATAGAACATGGCCACCAGCACAATGTCCCCCATGCAATATGGCTGACATGGAAGTCACCTATACAACATGGCAACCAGTACAATGTCCCCCAAGCAATATGGCTCACTTGGAAGTCACCTATAGAACGTGGCAACCGGCACAATGTCCCCCAAGCAATATGGCTGACTTGGAAGTCACCTATACAATACAACCAGCACAATGTCCCAAATGCAATATGGCTGACTTGGAAGTCACCTATAGAACATGGCCACCAGCACAATGTCCCCCATGCAATATGGCTGACTTGGAAGTCACCTATACAACATGGCAACCAGCACAATGTCCCCCTTGCAATATGGCTGACTTGGAAGTCACCTATAAAATACAACCAGCACAATGTCCCCCAAGCAATATGGCTGACTTGGACGTCACCTATACAAGACAACCAGCACAATGTCCCCCATGCAATATGGCTGACTTGGAAGTCACCTATACGACATGGCCACCAGCACAATGTCCCCCATGCAATATGGCTGACTTGGAAGTCACCTATACAATACAACCAGCACAATGTCCCCCATGCAATATGGCTGACTTGGAAGTCACCTATACAATACAACCAGCACAATGTCCCCCATGCAATATGGCTGATTTGGAAGTCACCTATACAACACAACCAGCACAATGTCCCCCATGCAATATGGCTGACTTGGAAGTCACCTATACAAGACAACCAGCACAATGTTCCCCATGCAATATGGCTGACTTGGAAGTCACCTATACAAAATGGCAACCAGCACAATGTCCCCCATGCAATATGGCTGACTTGGAAGTCACCTATACAATACAACCAGCACAATGTCCCCCAAGCAATATGGCTGACTTAGAAGTCACCTATACAAGACAACCAGCACAATGCCCCCCATGCAATATGGCTGACTTGGAAGTCACCTATACAACACAACCAGCACAATGTCCCCCATGCAATATGGCTCACTTGGAAGTCACCTATACAACATGGCATCCAGCACAATGTCCCCCATGCAATATGGCTGACTTGGAAGTCACCTATACAACATGGCAACCAGCACAATGTCCCCCATGCAATATGGCTGACTTGGAAGTCACCTATACAAGAAACCAGCACAATGTCCCCCATCCAATGTGGCTGACTTGGAAGTCACCTATAGAACATGGCCACCAGCACAATGTCCCCCATGCAATATGGCTGACTTGGAAGTCACCTATACAACATTGCAACCAGTACAATGTCCCCCAAGCAATATGGCTCACTTGGAAGTCACCTATAGAACGTGGCAACCGGCACAATGTCCCCCAAGCAATATGGCTGACTTGGAAGTCACCTATACAACATGGCAACCAGCACAATGTCCCCCATGCAATATGGCTGACTTGGAAGTCACCTATAGAACATGGCCACCAGCACAATGTCCCCCATGCAACACGGCTGACTTGGAAGTCACCTATACAAGACAACCAGCACAATGTCCCCCATGCAATATGGCTGACTTGGAAGTCACCTATACAACACAACCAGCACAATGTCCCCCAAGCAATATGGCTCACTTGGAAGTCACCTATACAACATGGCAACCAGCACAATGTCCCCCATGCAATATGGCTGACTTGGAAGTCACCTATACAACATGGCAACCAGCACAATGTCCCCCATGCAATATGGCTGACTTGGAAGGCACCTATAGGACATGGCAACCAGCACAATGTCCCCCATGCAATATGGCTGACTTGGAAGTCACCTATACAACACAACCAGCACAATGTCCCCCAAGCAATATGGCTCACTTGGAAGTCACCTATACAACATGGCAACCAGCACAATGTCCCCCATGCAATATGCCTGACTTGGAAGTCACCTATACAACATGGCAACCAGCACAATGTCCCCCATGCAATATGGCTGACTTGGAAGTCACCTATACAAGACAACCAGCACAATGTCCCCCATGCAATATGGCTGACTTGGAAGTCACCTATACAACATGGCAACCAGCACAATGTCCCCCATGCAATATGGCTGACTTGGAAGTCACCTATACAATACAACCAGCACAATGTTCCCCAAGCAATATGGCTGACTTGGAAGTCACCTATAGAACATGGCCACCAGCACAATGTCTCCCATGCAATATGGCTGACTTGGAACTCACCTATACAAGACAACCAGCACAATGTCCCCCATGCAATATGGCTGACTTGGAAGTCACCTATAGAACATGGCCACCAGCACAATGTCCGCCATGCAATATGGCTGACTTGGAAGTCACCTATAGGACAATGCAACCAGCACAATGTCCCCCATGCAATATGGCTGACTTGGAAGTCACCTATAGAACATGGCCACCAGCACAATGTCCCCCAAGCAATATGGCTCACTTGGAAGTCACCTATACAATACAACCAGCACAATGTCCCCCATGCAATATGGCTGACTTGGAAGTCACCTATACAATACAACCAGCACAATGTCCCAAATGCAGTATGGCTGACTTGGAAGTCACCTATGCGACATGGCCACCAGCACAATGTCCCCCATGCAATATGGCTGACTTGGAAGTCACCTATACAATACAACCAGCACAATGTCCCCCATGCAATATGGCTGACTTGGAAGTCACCTATACAATACAACCAGCACAATGTCCCCCATGCAATATGGCTGATTTGGAAGTCACCTATACAACACAACCAGCACAATGTCCCCCATGCAATATGGCTGACTTGGAAGTCACCTATACAACACAACCAGCACAATGTCGCCCATGCAATATGGCTCACTTGGAAGTCACCTATACAATATGGCATCCAGCACAATGTCCCCCATGCAATATGGCTGACTTTGAAGTCACCTATACAACATGGCAACCAGCACAATGTCCCCCATGCAATATGGCTGACTTGGAAGTCACCTATACAACATGGAAACCAGCACAATGTCCCCCATGCAATATGGCTGACTTGGAAGTCACCTATACAAGAAACCAGCACAATGTCCCCCATGCAATGTGGCTGACTTGGAAGTCACCTATAGAACATGGCCACCAGCAAAATGTCCCCCATGCAATATGGCTGACTTGGAAGTCACCTATACAACATGGCAACCAGTACAATGTCCCCCAAGCAATATGGCTCACTTGGAAGTCACCTATAGAACGTGGCAACCGGCACAATGTCCCCCAAGCAATATGGCTGACTTGGAAGTCACCTATACAACATGGCAACCAGCACAATGTCCCCCATGCAATATGGCTGACTTGGAAGTCACCTATAGAACATGGCCACCAGCACAATGTCCCCCATGCAACACGGCTGACTTGGAAGTCACCTATACAAGACAACCAGCACAATGTCCCCCATGCAATATGGCTGACTTGGAAGTCACCTATACAACACAACCAGCACAATGTCCCCCAAGCAATATGGCTCACTTGGAAGTCACCTATACAGCATGGCAACCAGCACAATGTCCCCCATGCAATATGGCTGACTTGGAAGTCACCTATACAACATGGCAACCAGCACAATGTCCCCCATGCAATATGGCTGACTTGGAAGTCACCTATAGGACATGGCAACCAGCACAATGTCCCCCATGCAATATGGCTGACTTGGAAGTCACCTATAGAACATGGCCACCAGCACAATGTCCCCCAAGCAATATGGCTCACTTGGAAGTCACCTATACAATACAACCAGCACAATGTCCCCCATGCAATATGGCTGACTTGGAAGTCACCTATACAATACAACCAGCACAATGTCCCAAATGCAATATGGCTGACGTGGAAGTCACCTATAGAACAGGGCAACCAGCACAATGTCCCCCAAGCAATATGGCTGACTTGGAAGTCACCTATACAAGACAACCAGCACAATTTCCCCCATGCAATATGGCTGACTTGGAAGTCACCTATAGGACATGGCAACCAGCACAATGTCCCTCATGCAATATGGCTGACTTGGAAGTCACCTATACAACATGGCAACCAACACAATGTCCCCCATGCAATATGGCTGACTTGGAAGTCACCTATAGAACATGGCCACCAGCACAATGTCCCCCATGCAATATGGATGACTTGGAAGTCACCTATACAACATGGCAACCAGCACAATGTCCCCCAAGCAATATGGCTGACTTGGAAGTCACCTATAGAACATGGCCACTAGCACAATGTCCCCCAAGCAATATGGCTGACTTGGAAGTCACCTATAGAACATGGCAACCAGCACAATGTCCCCCAAGCAATATGGCTGACTTGGAAGTCACCTATACAAGACAACCAGCACAATGTCCCCCATGCAATATGGCTGACTTGGAAGTCACCTATAGGAATGGCAACCAGCACAATGTCCCCCATGCAATATGGCTGACTTGGAAGTCACCTATAGAACATGGCCACCAGCACAATGTCCCCCAAGCAATATGGCTGACTTGGAAGTCACCTATACAACATGGCAACCAGCACAATGTCCCCCATGCAATATGGCTGACTTGGAAGTCACCTATACAATACAACCAGCACAATGTCCCCCATGCAATATGGCTGACTTGGAAGTCACCTATACAATACAACCAGCACAATGTCCCCCATGCAATATGGCTGACTTGGAAGTCACATATACAATACAACCAGCACAATGTCCCCCATGCAATATGGCTGACTTGGAAGTCACCTATACAACATGGCAACCAGCACAATGTCCCCCATGCAATATGGCTGACTTGGAAGTCACCTATACAAGACAACCAGCACAATTTCCCCCATGCAATATGGCTGACTTGGAAGTCACCTATAGGACATGGCAACCAGCACAATGTCCCCCATGCAATATGGCTGACTTGGAAGTCACCTATACAACATGGCAACCAACACAATGTCCCCCATGCAATATGGCTGACTTGGAAGTCACCTATAGAACATGGCCACCAGCACAATGTCCCCCATGCAATATGGATGACTTGGAAGTCACCTATACAACATGGCAACCAGCACAATGTCCCCCAAGCAATATGGCTGACTTGGAAGTCACCTATAGAACATGGCCACTAGCACAATGTCCCCCAAGCAATATGGCTGACTTGGAAGTCACCTATACAAGACAACCAGCACAATGTCCCCCATGCAATATGGCTGACTTGGAAGTCACCTATAGGACATGGCAACCAGCACAATGTCCCCCATGCAATATGGCTGACTTGGAAGTCACCTATAGAACATGGCCACCAGCACAATGTCCCCCAAGCAATATGGCTGACTTGGAAGTCACATATACAACATGGCAACCAGCACAATGTCCCCCATGCAATATGGCTGACTTGGAAGTCACCTATACAATACAACCAGCACAATGTCCCCCATGCAATATGGCTGACTTGGAAGTCACCTATACAATACAACCAGCACAATGTCCCCCATGCAATATGGCTGACTTGGAAGTCACATATACAATACAACCAGCACAATGTCCCCCATGCAATATGGCTGACTTGGAAGTCACCTATACAACATGGCAACCAGCACAATGTCCCCCATGCAATATGGCTGACTTGGAAGTCACCTATACAATACAACCAGCAAAATGTCCCCCAAGCAATATGGCTGACTTGGAAGTCACATATACAATACAACCAGCACAATGTCCCCCATGCAATATGGCTGACTTGGAAGTCACCTATACAAGACAACCAGCACAATGTCCCAAATGCAATATGGCTGACTTGGAAGTCACCTATAGAACATGGCCACCAGCACAATGTCCACCATGCAATATGGCTGACTTGGAAGTCACCTATACAACATGGCAAACAGCACAATTTCCCCCATGCAATATGGCTGACTTGGAAGTCACCTATACAATACAACCAGCACAATGTCCCCCAAGCAATATGGCTAACTTGGAAGTCACCTATACAAGACAACCAGCACAATGTCCCCCATGCAATATGGCTGACTTGGAAGTCACCTATACAACACAACCAGCACAATGTCCCCCAAGCAATATGGCTCACTTGGAAGTCACCTATACAGCATGGCAACCAGCACAATGTCCCCCATGCAATATGGCTGACTTGGAAGTCACCTATACAACATGGCAACCAGCACAATGTCCCCCATGCAATATGGCTGACTTGGAAGTCACCTATAGGACATGGCAACCAGCACAATGTCCCCCATGCAATATGGCTGACTTGGAAGTCACCTATAGAACATGGCCACCAGCACAATGTCCCCCAAGCAATATGGCTCACTTGGAAGTCACCTATACAAGAAACCAGCACAATGTCCCCCATGTAATGTGGCTGACTTGGAAGTCACCTATAGAACATGGCCACCAGCAAAATGTCCCCCATGCAATATGGCTGACTTGGAAGTCACCTATACAACATGGCAACCAGTACAATGTCCCCCAAGCAATATGGCTCACTTGGAAGTCACCTATAGAACGTGGCAACCGGCACAATGTCCCCCAAGCAATATGGCTGACTTGGAAGTCACCTATACAACATGGCAACCAGCACAATGTCCCCCATGCAATATGGCTGACTTGGAAGTCACCTATAGAACATGGCCACCAGGACAATGTCCCCCATGCAACACGGCTGACTTGGAAGTCACCTATACAAGACAACCAGCACAATGTCCCCCATGCAATATGGCTGACTTGGAAGTCACCTATACAACACAACCAGCACAATGTCCCCCAAGCAATATGGCTCACTTGGAAGTCACCTATACAGCATGGCAACCAGCACAATGTCCCCCATGCAATATGGCTGACTTGGAAGTCACCTATACAACATGGCAACCAGCACAATGTCCCCCATGCAATATGGCTGACTTGGAAGTCACCTATAGGACATGGCAACCAGCACAATGTCCCCCATGCAATATGGCTGACTTGGAAGTCACCTATAGAACATGGCCACCAGCACAATGTCCCCCAAGCAATATGGCTCACTTGGAAGTCACCTATACAATACAACCAGCACAATGTCCCCCATGCAATATGGCTGACTTGGAAGTCACCTATACAATACAACCAGCACAATGTCCCAAATGCAATATGGCTGACTTGGAAGTCACCTATAGAACAGGGCAACCAGCACAATGTCCCCCAAGCAATATGGCTGACTTGGAAGTCACCTATACAAGACAACCAGCACAATTTCCCCCATGCAATATGGCTGACTTGGAAGTCACCTATAGGACATGGCAACCAGCACAATGTCCCCCATGCAATATGGCTGACTTGGAAGTCACCTATACAACATGGCAACCAACACAATGTCCCCCATGCAATATGGCTGACTTGGAAGTCACCTATAGAACATGGCCACCAGCACAATGTCCCCCATGCAATATGGATGACTTGGAAGTCACCTATACAACATGGCAACCAGCACAATGTCCCCCAAGCAATATGGCTGACTTGGAAGTCACCTATAGAACATGGCCACTAGCACAATGTCCCCCAAGCAATATCGCTGACTTGGAAGTCACCTATAGAACATGGCAACCAGCACAATGTCCCCCAAGCAATATGGCTGACTTGGAAGTCACCTATACAACACAACCAGCACAATGTCCCCCATGCAATATGGCTGACTTGGAAGTCACCCATACAACACTACCAGCACAATGTCGCCCATGCAATATGGCTCACTTGGAAGTCACCTATACAATATGGCATCCAGCACAATGTCCCCCATGCAATATGGCTGACTTTGAAGTCACCTATACAACATGGCAACCAGCACAATGTCCCCCATGCAATATGGCTGACTTGGAAGTCACCTATACAACATGGCAACCAGCACAATGTCCCCCATGCAATATGGCTGACTTGGAAGTCACCTATACAAGAAACCAGCACAATGTCCCCCATGCAATGTGGCTGACTTGGAAGTCACCTATAGAACATGGCCACCAGCAAAATGTCCCCCATGCAATATGGCTGACTTGGAAGTCACCTATACAACATGGCAACCAGTACAATGTCCCCCAAGCAATATGGCTCACTTGGAAGTCACCTATAGAACGTGGCAACCGGCACAATGTCCCCCAAGCAATATGGCTGACTTGGAAGTCACCTATACAAGACAACCAGCACAATGTCCCCCATGCAATATGGCTGACTTGGAAGTCACCTATAGAACATGGCCACCAGCACAATGTCTCCCATGCAATATGGCTGACTTGGAAGTCACCTATACAAGACAACCAGCACAATGTCCCCCATGCAATATGGCTGACTTGGAAGTCACCTATAGAACATGGCCACCAGCACAATGTCCCCCATGCAATATGGCTGACTTGGAAGTCACCTATAGGACAATGCAACCAGCACAATGTCCCCCATGCAATATGGCTGACTTGGAAGTCACCTATAGAACATGGCCACCAGCACAATGTCCCCCAAGCAATATGGCTCACTTGGAAGTCACCTATACAATACAGCCAGCACAATGTCCCCCATGCAATATGGCTGACTTGGAAGTCACCTATACAATACAACCAGCACAATGTCCCAAATGCAATATGGCTGACTTGGAAGTCACCTATACAACATGGCAACCAGCACAATGTCCCCCATGCAATATGGCTGACTTGGAAGTCACCTATAAAATACAACCAGCACAATGTCCCCCAAGCAATATGGCTGACTTGGAAGTCACCTATACAAGACAACCAGCACAATGTCCCCCATGCAATATGGCTGACTTGGAAGTCACCTATACAACATGGCAACCAGTACAATGTCCCCCAAGCAATATGGCTCACTTGGAAGTCACCTATAGAACGTGGCAACCGGCACAATGTCCCGTAAGCAATATGGCTGACTTGGAAGTCACCTATACAACATGGCAACCAGCACAATGTCCCCCATGCAATATGGCTGACTTTGAAGTCACCTATAGAACATGGCCACCAGCACAATGTCCCCCATGCAACACGGCTGACTTGGAAGTCACCTATACAAGACAACCAGCACAATGTCCCCCATGCAATATGGCTGACTTGGAAGTCACCTATACAACACAACCAGCACAATGTCCCCCAAGCAATATGGCTCACTTGGAAGTCACCTATACAACATGGCAACCAACACAATGTCCCCCATGCAATATGGCTGACTTGGAAGTCACCTAAACAACATGGCAACCAGCACAATGTCCCCCATGCAATATGGCTGACTTGGAAGGCACCTATAGGACATGGCAACCAGCACAATGTCCCCCATGCAATATGGCTGACTTGGAAGTCACCTATACAACACAACCAGCACAATGTCCCTCAAGCAATATGGCTCACTTGGAAGTCACCTATACAACATGGCAACCAGCACAATGTCCCCCATGCAATATGCCTGACTTGGAAGTCACCTATACAACATGGCAACCAGCACAATGTCCCCCATGCAATATGGCTGACTTGGAAGTCACCTATACAAGACAACCAGCACAATGTCCCCATGCAATATGGCTGACTTGGAAGTCACCTATACAACATGGCAACCAGCACAATGTCCCCCATACAATATGGCTGACTTGGAAGTCACCAATACAATACAACCAGCACAATGTCCCCCAAGCAATATGGCTGACTTGGAAGTCACCTATAGAACATGGCCACCAGCACAATGTCTCCCATGCAATATGGCTGACTTGGAAGTCACCTATACAAGACAACCAGCACAATGTCCCCCATGCAATATGGCTGACTTGGAAGTCACCTATAGAACATGGCCACCAGCACAATGTCCCCCATGCAATATGGCTGACTTGGAAGTCACCTATAGGACAATGCAACCAGCACAATGTCCCCCATGCAATATGGCTGACTTGGAAGTCACCTATAGAACATGGCCACCAGCACAATGTCCCCCAAGCAATATGGCTCACTTGGAAGTCACCTATACAATACAGCCAGCACAATGTCCCCCATGCAATATGGCTGACTTGGAAGTCACCTATACAATACAACCAGCACAATGTCCCAAATGCAATATGGCTGACTTGGAAGTCACCTATACAACATGGCAACCAGCACAATGTCCCCCATGCAATATGGCTGACTTGGAAGTCACCTATAAAATACAACCAGCACAATGTCCCCCAAGCAATATGGCTGACTTGGAAGTCACCTATACAAGACAACCAGCACAATGTCCCCCATGCAATATGGCTGACTTGGAAGTCACCTATACGACATGGCCACCAGCACAATGTCCCCCATGCAATATGGCTGACTTGGAAGTCACCTATTCAATACAACCAGCACAATGTCCCCCATGCAATATGGCTGACTTGGAAGTCACCTATACAATACAACCAGCACAATGTCCCCCATGCAATATGGCTGATTTGGAAGTCACCTATACAACACAACCAGCACAATGTCCCCCATGCAATATGGCTGACTTGGAAGTCACCTATACAAGACAACCAGCACAATGTCCCAAATGCAATATGGCTGACTTGGAAGTCACCTATAGAACATGGCCACCAGCACAATGTCCCCCATGCAATATGGCTGACTTGGAAGTCACCTATACAAAATGGCAACCAGCACAATGTCCCCCATGCAATATGGCTGACTTGGAAGTCACCTATACAATACAACCAGCACAATGTCCCCCAAGCAATATGGCTGACTTGGAAGTCATCTATACAAGACAACCAGCACAATGTCCCCCATGCAATATGGCTGACTTGGAAGTCACCTATACAACACAACGAGCACAATGTCCCCCATGCAATATGGCTCACTTGGAAGTCACCTATACAACATGGCATCCAGCACAATGTCCCCCATGCAATATGGCTGACTTTGAAGTCACCTATACAACATGGCAACCAGCACAATGTCCCCCATGCAATATGGCTGACTTGGAAGTCACCTATACAACATGGCAACCAGCACAATGTCCCCCATGCAATATGGCTGACTTGGAAGTCACCTATACAAGAAACCAGCACAATGTCCCCCATGCAATGTGGCTGACTTGGAAGTCACCTATAGAACATGGCCACCAGCACAATGTCCCCCATGCAATATGGCTGACTTGGAAGTCACCTATACAACATGGCAACCAGTACAATGTCCCCCAAGCAATATGGCTCACTTGGAAGTCACCTATAGAACGTGGCAACCGGCACAATGTCCCCCAAGCAATATGGCTGACTTGGAAGTCACCTATACAATACAACCAGCACAATGTCCCAAATGCAATATGGCTGACTTGGAAGTCACCTATAGAACATGGCCACCAGCACAATGTCCCCCATGCAATATGGCTGACTTGGAAGTCACCTATACAACATGGCAACCAGCACAATGTCCCCCATGCAATATGGCTGACTTGGAAGTCACCTATAAAATACAACCAGCACAATGTCCCCCAAGCAATATGGCTGACTTGGAAGTCACCTATACAAGACAACCAGCACAATGTCCCCCATGCAATATGGCTGACTTGGAAGTCACCTATACGACATGGCCACCAGCACAATGTCCCCCATGCAATATGGCTGACTTGGAAGTCACCTATACAATACAACCAGCACAATGTCCCCCATGCAATATGGCTGACTTGGAAGTCACCTATACAATACAACCAGCACAATGTCCCCCATGCAATATGGCTGATTTGGAAGTCACCTATACAACACAACCAGCACAATGTCCCCCATGCAATATGGCTGACTTGGAAGTCACCTATACAAGACAACCAGCACAATGTCCCAAATGCAATATGGCTGACTTGGAAGTCACCTATAGAACATGGCCACCAGCACAATGTCCCCCATGCAATATGGCTGACTTGGAAGTCACCTATACAATACAACCAGCACAATGTCCCCCAAGCAATATGGCTGACTTGGAAGTCACCTATACAAGACAACCAGCACAATGTCCCCCATGCAATATGGCTGACTTGGAAGTCACCTATACAACACAACGAGCACAATGTCCCCCATGCAATATGGCTCACTTGGAAGTCAGCTATACAACATGGCATCCAGCACAATGTCCCCCATGCAATATGGCTGACTTTGAAGTCACCTATACAACATGGCAACCAGCACAATGTCCCCCATGCAATATAGCTGACTTGGAAGTCACCTATACAACATGGCAACCAGCACAATGTCCCCCATGCAATATGGCTGACTTGGAAGTCACCTATACAAGAAACCAGCACAATGTCCCCCATGCAATGTGGCTGACTTGGAAGTCACCTATAGAACATGGCCACCAGCACAATGTCCCCCATGCAATATGGCTGACATGGAAGTCACCTATACAACATGGCAACCAGTACAATGTCCCCCAAGCAATATGGCTCACTTGGAAGTCACCTATAGAACGTGGCAACCGGCACAATGTCCCCCAAGCAATATGGCTGACTTGGAAGTCACCTATACAATACAACCAGCACAATGTCCCAAATGCAATATGGCTGACTTGGAAGTCACCTATAGAACATGGCCACCAGCACAATGTCCCCCATGCAATATGGCTGACTTGGAAGTCACCTATACAACATGGCAACCAGCACAATGTCCCCCTTGCAATATGGCTGACTTGGAAGTCACCTATAAAATACAACCAGCACAATGTCCCCCAAGCAATATGGCTGACTTGGACGTCACCTATACAAGACAACCAGCACAATGTCCCAAATGCAATATGGCTGACTTGGAAGTCACCTATACGACATGGCCACCAGCACAATGTCCCCCATGCAATATGGCTGACTTGGAAGTCACCTATACAATACAACCAGCACAATGTCCCCCATGCAATATGGCTGACTTGGAAGTCACCTATACAATACAACCAGCACAATGTCCCCCATGCAATATGGCTGATTTGGAAGTCACCTATACAACACAACCAGCACAATGTCCCCCATGCAATATGGCTGACTTGGAAGTCACCTATACAAGACAACCAGCACAATGTCCCCCATGCAATATGGCTGACTTGGAAGTCACTTATACAAAATGGCAACCAGCACAATGTCCCCCATGCAATATGGCTGACTTGGAAGTCACCTATACAATACAACCAGCACAATGTCCCCCAAGCAATATGGCTGACTTAGAAGTCACCTATACAAGACAACCAGCACAATGCCCCCCATGCAATATGGCTGACTTGGAAGTCACCTATACAACACAACCAGCACAATGTCCCCCATGCAATATGGCTCACTTGGAAGTCACCTATACAACATGGCATCCAGCACAATGTCCCCCATGCAATATGGCTGACTTTGAAGTCACCTATACAACATGGCAACCAGCACAATGTCTCCAATGCAATATGGCTGACTTGGAAGTCACCTATACAACATGGCAACCAGCACAATGTCCCCCATGCAATATGGCTGACTTGGAAGTCACCTATACAAGAAACCAGCACAATGTCCCCCATCCAATGTGGCTGACTTGGAAGTCACCTATAGAACATGGCCACCAGCACAATGTCCCCCATGCAATATGGCTGACTTGGAAGTCACCTATACAACATTGCAACCAGTACAATGTCCCCCAAGCAATATGGCTCACTTGGAAGTCACCTATAGAACGTGGCAACCGGCACAATGTCCCCCAAGCAATATGGCTGACTTGGAAGTCACCTATACAACATGGCAACCAGCACAATGTCCCCCATGCAATATGGCTGACTTGGAAGTCACCTATAGAACATGGCCACCAGCACAATGTCCCCCATGCAACACGGCTGACTTGGAAGTCACCTATACAAGACAACCAGCACAATGTCCCCCATGCAATATGGCTGACTTGGAAGTCACCTATACAACACAACCAGCACAATGTCCCCCAAGCAATATGGCTCACTTGGAAGTCACCTATACAACATGGCAACCAGCACAATGTCCCCCATGCAATATGGCTGACTTGGAAGTCACCTATACAACATGGCAACCAGCACAATGTCCCCCATGCAATATGGCTGACTTGGAAGGCACCTATAGGACATGGCAACCAGCACAATGTCCCCCATGCAATATGGCTGACTTGGAAGTCACCTATACAACACAACCAGCACAATGTCCCCCAAGCAATATGGCTCACTTGGAAGTCACCTATACAACATGGCAACCAGCACAATGTCCCCCATGCAATATGCCTGACTTGGAAGTCACCTATACAACATGGCAACCAGCACAATGTCCCCCATGCAATATGGCTGACTTGGAAGTCACCTATACAAGACAACCAGCACAATGTCCCCCATGCAATATGGCTGACTTGGAAGTCACCTATACAACATGGCAACCAGCACAATGTCCCCCATGCAATATGGCTGACTTGGAAGTCACCTATACAATACAACCAGCACAATGTTCCCCAAGCAATATGGCTGACTTGGAAGTCACCTATAGAACATGGCCACCAGCACAATGTCTCCCATGCAATATGGCTGACTTGGAAGTCACCTATACAAGACAACCAGCACAATGTCCCCCATGCAATATGGCTGACTTGGAAGTCATCTATAGAACATGGCCACCAGCACAATGTCCGCCATGCAATATGGCTGACTTGGAAGTCACCTATAGGATAATGCAACCAGCACAATGTCCCCCATGCAATATGGCTGACTTGGAAGTCACCTATAGAACATGGCCACCAGCACAATGTCCCCCAAGCAATATGGCTCACTTGGAAGTCACCTATACAATACAACCAGCACAATGTCCCCCATGCAATATGGCTGACTTGGAAGTCACCTATACAATACAACCAGCACAATGTCCCAAATGCAGTATGGCTGACTTGGAAGTCACCTATGCGACATGGCCACCAGCACAATGTCCCCCATGCAATATGGCTGACTTGGAAGTCACCTATACAATACAACCAGCACAATGTCCCCCATGCAATATGGCTGACTTGGAAGTCACCTATACAATACAACCAGCACAATGTCCCCCATGCAATATGGCTGATTTGGAAGTCACCTATACAACACAACCAGCACAATGTCCCCCATGCAATATGGCTGACTTGGAAGTCACCTATACAACACAACCAGCACAATGTCGCCCATGCAATATGGCTCACTTGGAAGTCACCTATACAATATGGCATCCAGCACAATGTCCCCCATGCAATATGGCTGACTTTGAAGTCACCTATACAACATGGCAACCAGCACAATGTCCCCCATGCAATATGGCTGACTTGGAAGTCACCTATACAACATGGCAACCAGCACAATGTCCCCCATGCAATATGGCTGACTTGGAAGTCACCTATACAAGAAACCAGCACAATGTCCCCCATGCAATGTGGCTGACTTGGAAGTCACCTATAGAACATGGCCACCAGCAAAATGTCCCCCATGCAATATGGCTGACTTGGAAGTCACCTATACAACATGGCAACCAGTACAATGTCCCCCAAGCAATATGGCTCACTTGGAAGTCACCTATAGAACGTGGCAACCGGCACAATGTCCCCCAAGCAATATGGCTGACTTGGAAGTCACCTATACAACATGGCAACCAGCACAATGTCCCCCATGCAATATGGCTGACTTGGAAGTCACCTATAGAACATGGCCACCAGCACAATGTCCCCCATGCAACACGGCTGACTTGGAAGTCACCTATACAAGACAACCAGCACAATGTCCCCCATGCAATATGGCTGACTTGGAAGTCACCTATACAACACAACCAGCACAATGTCCCCCAAGCAATATGGCTCACTTGGAAGTCACCTATACAGCATGGCAACCAGCACAATGTCCCCCATGCAATATGGCTGACTTGGAAGTCACCTATACAACATGGCAACCAGCACAATGTCCCCCATGCAATATGGCTGACTTGGAAGTCACCTATAGGACATGGCAACCAGCACAATGTCCCCCATGCAATATGGCTGACTTGGAAGTCACCTATAGAACATGGCCACCAGCACAATGTCCCCCAAGCAATATGGCTCACTTGGAAGTCACCTATACAATACAACCAGCACAATGTCCCCCATGCAATATGGCTGACTTGGAAGTCACCTATACAATACAACCAGCACAATGTCCCAAATGCAATATGGCTGACGTGGAAGTCACCTATAGAACAGGGCAACCAGCACAATGTCCCCCAAGCAATATGGCTGACTTGGAAGTCACCTATACAAGACAACCAGCACAATTTCCCCCATGCAATATGGCTGACTTGGAAGTCACCTATAGGACATGGCAACCAGCACAATGTCCCTCATGCAATATGGCTGACTTGGAAGTCACCTATACAACATGGCAACCAACACAATGTCCCCCATGCAATATGGCTGACTTGGAAGTCACCTATAGAACATGGCCACCAGCACAATGTCCCCCATGCAATATGGATGACTTGGAAGTCACCTATACAACATGGCAACCAGCACAATGTCCCCCAAGCAATATGGCTGACTTGGAAGTCACCTATAGAACATGGCCACCAGCACAATGTCCCCCAAGCAATATGGCTGACTTGGAAGTCACCTATACAACATGGCAACCAGCACAATGTCCCCCATGCAATATGGCTGACTTGGAAGTCACCTATACAATACAACCAGCACAATGTCCCCCATGCAATATGGCTGACTTGGAAGTCACCTATACAATACAACCAGCACAATGTCCCCCATGCAATATGGCTGACTTGGAAGTCACATATACAATACAACCAGCACAATGTCCCCCATGCAATATGGCTGACTTGGAAGTCACCTATACAACATGGCAACCAGCACAATGTCCCCCATGCAATATGGCTGACTTGGAAGTCACCTATACAAGACAACCAGCACAATTTCCCCCATGCAATATGGCTGACTTGGAAGTCACCTATAGGACATGGCAACCAGCACAATGTCCCCCATGCAATATGGCTGACTTGGAAGTCACCTATACAACATGGCAACCAACACAATGTCCCCCATGCAATATGGCTGACTTGGAAGTCACCTATAGAACATGGCCACCAGCACAATGTCCCCCATGCAATATGGATGACTTGGAAGTCACCTATACAACATGGCAACCAGCACAATGTCCCCCAAGCAATATGGCTGACTTGGAAGTCACCTATAGAACATGGCCACTAGCACAATGTCCCCCAAGCAATATGGCTGACTTGGAAGTCACCTATACAAGACAACCAGCACAATGTCCCCCATGCAATATGGCTGACTTGGAAGTCACCTATAGGACATGGCAACCAGCACAATGTCCCCCATGCAATATGGCTGACTTGGAAGTCACCTATAGAACATGGCCACCAGCACAATGTCCCCCAAGCAATATGGCTGACTTGGAAGTCACATATACAACATGGCAACCAGCACAATGTCCCCCATGCAATATGGATGACTTGGAAGTCACCTATACAATACAACCAGCACAATGTCCCCCATGCAATATGGCTGACTTGGAAGTCACCTATACAATACAACCAGCACAATGTCCCCCATGCAATATGGCTGACTTGGAAGTCACATATACAATACAACCAGCACAATGTCCCCCATGCAATATGGCTGACTTGGAAGTCACCTATACAACATGGCAACCAGCACAATGTCCCCCATGCAATATGGCTGACTTGGAAGTCACCTATACAATACAACCAGCAAAATGTCCCCCAAGCAATATGGCTGACTTGGAAGTCACATATACAATACAACCAGCACAATGTCCCCCATGCAATATGGCTGACTTGGAAGTCACCTATACAAGACAACCAGCACAATGTCCCAAATGCAATATGGCTGACTTGGAAGTCACCTATAGAACATGGCCACCAGCACAATGTCCACCATGCAATATGGCTGACTTGGAAGTCACCTATACAACATGGCAACCAGCACAATTTCCCCCATGCAATATGGCTGACTTGGAAGTCACCTATACAATACAACCAGCACAATGTCCCCCAAGCAATATGGCTGACTTGGAAGTCACCTATACAAGACAACCAGCACAATGTCCCCCATGCAATATGGCTGACTTGGAAGTCACCTATACAACACAACCAGCACAATGTCCCCCAAGCAATATGGCTCACTTGGAAGTCACCTATACAGCATGGCAACCAGCACAATGTCCCCCATGCAATATGGCTGACTTGGAAGTCACCTATACAACATGGCAACCAGCACAATGTCCCCCATGCAATATGGCTGACTTGGAAGTCACCTATAGGACATGGCAACCAGCACAATGTCCCCCATGCAATATGGCTGACTTGGAAGTCACCTATAGAACATGGCCACCAGCACAATGTCCCCCAAGCAATATGGCTCACTTGGAAGTCACCTATACAAGAAACCAGCACAATGTCCCCCATGTAATGTGGCTGACTTGGAAGTCACCTATAGAACATGGCCACCAGCAAAATGTCCCCCATGCAATATGGCTGACTTGGAAGTCACCTATACAACATGGCAACCAGTACAATGTCCCCCAAGCAATATGGCTCACTTGGAAGTCACCTATAGAACGTGGCAACCGGCACAA
Organism: Petromyzon marinus; assembly: GCF_048934315.1. Classification (NCBI taxonomy): domain Eukaryota; kingdom Metazoa; phylum Chordata; class Hyperoartia; order Petromyzontiformes; family Petromyzontidae; genus Petromyzon; species Petromyzon marinus. The sequence continues at coordinate 7,157,390 of NW_027423002.1, forward strand.
TGTCCCCCAAGCAATATGGCTGACTTGGAAGTCACCTATACAACATGGCAACCAGCACAATGTCCCCCATGCAATATGGCTGACTTGGAAGTCACCTATAGAACATGGCCACCAGCACAATGTCCCCCATGCAACACGGCTGACTTGGAAGTCACCTATACAAGACAACCAGCACAATGTCCCCCATGCAATATGGCTGACTTGGAAGTCACCTATACAACACAACCAGCACAATGTCCCCCAAGCAATATGGCTCACTTGGAAGTCACCTATACAGCATGGCAACCAGCACAATGTCCCCCATGCAATATGGCTGACTTGGAAGTCACCTATACAACATGGCAACCAGCACAATGTCCCCCATGCAATATGGCTGACTTGGAAGTCACCTATAGGACATGGCAACCAGCACAATGTCCCCCATGCAATATGGCTGACTTGGAAGTCACCTATAGAACATGGCCACCAGCACAATGTCCCCCAAGCAATATGGCTCACTTGGAAGTCACCTATACAATACAACCAGCACAATGTCCCCCATGCAATATGGCTGACTTGGAAGTCACCTATACAATACAACCAGCACAATGTCCCAAATGCAATATGGCTGACTTGGAAGTCACCTATAGAACAGGGCAACCAGCACAATGTCCCCCAAGCAATATGGCTGACTTGGAAGTCACCTATACAAGACAACCAGCACAATTTCCCCCATGCAATATGGCTGACTTGGAAGTCACCTATAGGACATGGCAACCAGCACAATGTCCCCCATGCAATATGGCTGACTTGGAAGTCACCTATACAACATGGCAACCAACACAATGTCCCCCATGCAATATGGCTGACTTGGAAGTCACCTATAGAACATGGCCACCAGCACAATGTCCCCCATGCAATATGGATGACTTGGAAGTCACCTATACAACATGGCAACCAGCACAATGTCCCCCAAGCAATATGGCTGACTTGGAAGTCACCTATAGAACATGGCCACTAGCACAATGTCCCCCAAGCAATATCGCTGACTTGGAAGTCACCTATAGAACATGGCAACCAGCACAATGTCCCCCAAGCAATATGGCTGACTTGGAAGTCACCTATACAACACAACCAGCACAATGTCCCCCATGCAATATGGCTGACTTGGAAGTCACCCATACAACACAACCAGCACAATGTCGCCCATGCAATATGGCTCACTTGGAAGTCACCTATACAATATGGCATCCAGCACAATGTCCCCCATGCAATATGGCTGACTTTGAAGTCACCTATACAACATGGCAACCAGCACAATGTCCCCCATGCAATATGGCTGACTTGGAAGTCACCTATACAACATGGCAACCAGCACAATGTCCCCCATGCAATATGGCTGACTTGGAAGTCACCTATACAACATGGCAACCAGCACAATGTCCCCCATGCAATATGGCTGACTTGGAAGTCACCTATAGGACATGGCAACCAGCACAATGTCCCCCATGCAATATGGCTGACTTGGAAGTCACCTATAGAACATGGCCACCAGCACAATGTCCCCCAAGCAATATGGCTCACTTGGAAGTCACCTATACAAGAAACCAGCACAATGTCCCCCATGTAATGTGGCTGACTTGGAAGTCACCTATAGAACATGGCCACCAGCAAAATGTCCCCCATGCAATATGGCTGACTTGGAAGTCACCTATACAACATGGCAACCAGTACAATGTCCCCCAAGCAATATGGCTCACTTGGAAGTCACCTATAGAACGTGGCAACCGGCACAATGTCCCCCAAGCAATATGGCTGACTTGGAAGTCACCTATACAACATGGCAACCAGCACAATGTCCCCCATGCAATATGGCTGACTTGGAAGTCACCTATAGAACATGGCCACCAGCACAATGTCCCCCATGCAACACGGCTGACTTGGAAGTCACCTATACAAGACAACCAGCACAATGTCCCCCATGCAATATGGCTGACTTGGAAGTCACCTATACAACACAACCAGCACAATGTCCCCCAAGCAATATGGCTCACTTGGAAGTCACCTATACAGCATGGCAACCAGCACAATGTCCCCCATGCAATATGGCTGACTTGGAAGTCACCTATACAACATGGCAACCAGCACAATGTCCCCCATGCAATATGGCTGACTTGGAAGTCACCTATAGGACATGGCAACCAGCACAATGTCCCCCATGCAATATGGCTGACTTGGAAGTCACCTATAGAACATGGCCACCAGCACAATGTCCCCCAAGCAATATGGCTCACTTGGAAGTCACCTATACAATACAACCAGCACAATGTCCCCCATGCAATATGGCTGACTTGGAAGTCACCTATACAATACAACCAGCACAATGTCCCAAATGCAATATGGCTGACTTGGAAGTCACCTATAGAACAGGGCAACCAGCACAATGTCCCCCAAGCAATATGGCTGACTTGGAAGTCACCTATACAAGACAACCAGCACAATTTCCCCCATGCAATATGGCTGACTTGGAAGTCACCTATAGGACATGGCAACCAGCACAATGTCCCCCATGCAATATGGCTGACTTGGAAGTCACCTATACAACATGGCAACCAACACAATGTCCCCCATGCAATATGGCTGACTTGGAAGTCACCTATAGAACATGGCCACCAGCACAATGTCCCCCATGCAATATGGATGACTTGGAAGTCACCTATACAACATGGCAACCAGCACAATGTCCCCCAAGCAATATGGCTGACTTGGAAGTCACCTATAGAACATGGCCACTAGCACAATGTCCCCCAAGCAATATCGCTGACTTGGAAGTCACCTATAGAACATGGCAACCAGCACAATGTCCCCCAAGCAATATGGCTGACTTGGAAGTCACCTATACAACACAACCAGCACAATGTCCCCCATGCAATATGGCTGACTTGGAAGTCACCCATACAACACAACCAGCACAATGTCGCCCATGCAATATGGCTCACTTGGAAGTCACCTATACAATATGGCATCCAGCACAATGTCCCCCATGCAATATGGCTGACTTTGAAGTCACCTATACAACATGGCAACCAGCACAATGTCCCCCATGCAATATGGCTGACTTGGAAGTCACCTATACAACATGGCAACCAGCACAATGTCCCCCATGCAATATGGCTGACTTGGAAGTCACCTATACAACATGGCAACCAACACAATGTCCCCCATGCAATATGGCTGACTTGGAAGTCACCTATAGAACATGGCCACCAGCACAATGTCCCCCATGCAATATGGATGACTTGGAAGTCACCTATACAACATGGTAACCAGCACAATGTCCCCCAAGCAATATGGCTGACTTGGAAGTCACCTATAGAACATGGCCACCAGCACAATGTCCCCCATGCAACACGGTTGACTTGGAAGTCACCTATACAAGACAACCAGCACAATGTCCCCCATGCAATATGGCTGACTTGGAAGTCACCTATAGAACATGGCCACCAGCACAATGTCCCCCATGCAACACGGCTGACTTGGAAGTCACCTATACAAGACAACCAGCACAATGTCCCCCATGCAATATGGCTGACTTGGAAGTCACCTATACAACACAACCAGCACAATGTCCCCCAAGCAATATGGCTCACTTGGAAGTCACCTATACAGCATGGCAACCAGCACAATGTCCCCCATGCAATATGGCTGACTTGGAAGTCACCTATACAACATGGCAACCAGCACAATGTCCCCCATGCAATATGGCTGACTTGGAAGTCACCTATAGGACATGGCAACCAGCACAATGTCCCCCATGCAATATGGCTGACTTGGAAGTCACCTATAGAACATGGCCACCAGCACAATGTCCCCCAAGCAATATGGCTCACTTGGAAGTCACCTATACAATACAACCAGCACAATGTCCCCCATGCAATATGGCTGACTTGGAAGTCACCTATACAATACAACCAGCACAATGTCCCAAATGCAATATGGCTGACGTGGAAGTCACCTATAGAACAGGGCAACCAGCACAATGTCCCCCAAGCAATATGGCTGACTTGGAAGTCACCTATACAAGACAACCAGCACAATTTCCCCCATGCAATATGGCTGACTTGGAAGTCACCTATAGGACATGGCAACCAGCACAATGTCCCTCATGCAATATGGCTGACTTGGAAGTCACCTATACAACATGGCAACCAACACAATGTCCCCCATGCAATATGGCTGACTTGGAAGTCACCTATAGAACATGGCCACCAGCACAATGTCCCCCATGCAATATGGATGACTTGGAAGTCACCTATACAACATGGCAACCAGCACAATGTCCCCCAAGCAATATGGCTGACTTGGAAGTCACCTATAGAACATAGCCACTAGCACAATGTCCCCCAAGCAATATGGCTGACTTGGAAGTCACCTATAGAACATGGCAACCAGCACAATGTCCCCCAAGCAATATGGCTGACTTGGAAGTCACCTATACAAGACAACCAGCATAATGTCCCCCATGCAATATGGCTGACTTGGAAGTCACCTATAGGAATGGCAACCAGCACAATGTCCCCCATGCAATATGGCTGACTTGGAAGTCACCTATAGAACATGGCCACCAGCACAATGTCCCCCAAGCAATATGGCTGACTTGGAAGTCACCTATACAACATGGCAACCAGCACAATGTCCCCCATGCAATATGGCTGACTTGGAAGTCACCTATACAATACAACCAGCACAATGTCCCCCATGCAATATGGCTGACTTGGAAGTCACCTATACAATACAACCAGCACAATGTCCCCCATGCAATATGGCTGACTTGGAAGTCACATATACAATACAACCAGCACAATGTCCCCCATGCAATATGGCTGACTTGGAAGTCACCTATACAACATGGCAACCAGCACAATGTCCCCCTTGCAATATGGCTGACTTGGAAGTCACCTATACAAGACAACCAGCACAATTTCCCCCATGCAATATGGCTGACTTGGAAGTCACCTATAGGACATGGCAACCAGCACAATGTCCCCCATGCAATATGGCTGACTTGGAAGTCACCTATACAACATGGCAACCAACACAATGTCCCCCATGCAATATGGCTGACTTGGAAGTCACCTATAGAACATGGCCACCAGCACAATGTCCCCCATGCAATATGGATGACTTGGAAGTCACCTATACAACATGGCAACCAGCACAATGTCCCCCAAGCAATATGGCTGACTTGGAAGTCACCTATAGAACATGGCCACTAGCACAATGTCCCCCAAGCAATATGGCTGACTTGGAAGTCACCTATACAAGACAACCAGCACAATGTCCCCCATGCAATATGGCTGACTTGGAAGTCACCTATAGGACATGGCAACCAGCACAATGTCCCCCATGCAATATGGCTGACTTGGAAGTCACCTATAGAACATGGCCACCAGCACAATGTCCCCCAAGCAATATGGCTGACTTGGAAGTCACATATACAACATGGCAACCAGCACAATGTCCCCCATGCAATATGGCTGACTTGGAAGTCACCTATACAATACAACCAGCACAATCTCCCCCATGCAATATGGCTGACTTGGAAGTCACCTATACAATACAACCAGCACAATGTCCCCCATGCAATATGGCTGACTTGGAAGTCACATATACAATACAACCAGCACAATGTCCCCCATGCAATATGGCTGACTTGGAAGTCACCTATACAACATGGCAACCAGCACAATGTCCCCCATGCAATATGGCTGACTTGGAAGTCACCTATACAATACAACCAGCAAAATGTCCCCCAAGCAATATGGCTGACTTGGAAGTCACATATACAATACAACCAGCACAATGTCCCCCATGCAATATGGCTGACTTGGAAGTCACCTATACAAGACAACCAGCACAATGTCCCAAATGCAATATGGCTGACTTGGAAGTCACCTATAGAACATGGCCACCAGCACAATGTCCACCATGCAATATGGCTGACTTGGAAGTCACCTATACAACATGGCAACCAGCACAATTTCCCCCATGCAATATGGCTGACTTGGAAGTCACCTATACAATACAACCAGCACAATGTCCCCCAAGCAATATGGCTGACTTGGAAGTCACCTATACAAGACAACCAGCACAATGTCCCCCATGCAATATGGCTGACTTGGAAGTCACCTATACAACACAACCAGCACAATGTCCCCCAAGCAATATGGCTCACTTGGAAGTCACCTATACAGCATGGCAACCAGCACAATGTCCCCCATGCAATATGGCTGACTTGGAAGTCACCTATACAACATGGCAACCAGCACAATGTCCCCCATGCAATATGGCTGACTTGGAAGTCACCTATAGGACATGGCAACCAGCACAATGTCCCCCATGCAATATGGCTGACTTGGAAGTCACCTATAGAACATGGCCACCAGCACAATGTCCCCCAAGCAATATGGCTCACTTGGAAGTCACCTATACAAGAAACCAGCACAATGTCCCCCATGTAATGTGGCTGACTTGGAAGTCACCTATAGAACATGGCCACCAGCAAAATGTCCCCCATGCAATATGGCTGACTTGGAAGTCACCTATACAACATGGCAACCAGTACAATGTCCCCCAAGCAATATGGCTCACTTGGAAGTCACCTATAGAACGTGGCAACCGGCACAATGTCCCCCAAGCAATATGGCTGACTTGGAAGTCACCTATACAACATGGCAACCAGCACAATGTCCCCCATGCAATATGGCTGACTTGGAAGTCACCTATAGAACATGGCCACCAGCACAATGTCCCCCATGCAACACGGCTGACTTGGAAGTCACCTATACAAGACAACCAGCACAATGTCCCCCATGCAATATGGCTGACTTGGAAGTCACCTATACAACACAACCAGCACAATGTCCCCCAAGCAATATGGCTCACTTGGAAGTCACCTATACAGCATGGCAACCAGCACAATGTCCCCCATGCAATATGGCTGACTTGGAAGTCACCTATACAACATGGCAACCAGCACAATGTCCCCCATGCAATATGGCTGACTTGGAAGTCACCTATAGGACATGGCAACCAGCACAATGTCCCCCATGCAATATGGCTGACTTGGAAGTCACCTATAGAACATGGCCACCAGCACAATGTCCCCCAAGCAATATGGCTCACTTGGAAGTCACCTATACAATACAACCAGCACAATGTCCCCCATGCAATATGGCTGACTTGGAAGTCACCTATACAATACAACCAGCACAATGTCCCAAATGCAATATGGCTGACTTGGAAGTCACCTATAGAACAGGGCAACCAGCACAATGTCCCCCAAGCAATATGGCTGACTTGGAAGTCACCTATACAAGACAACCAGCACAATTTCCCCCATGCAATATGGCTGACTTGGAAGTCACCTATAGGACATGGCAACCAGCACAATGTCCCCCATGCAATATGGATGACTTGGAAGTCACCTATACAACATGGCAACCAACACAATGTCCCCCATGCAATATGGCTGACTTGGAAGTCACCTATAGAACATGGCCACCAGCACAATGTCCCCCATGCAATATGGATGACTTGGAAGTCACCTATACAACATGGCAACCAGCACAATGTCCCCCAAGCAATATGGCTGACTTGGAAGTCACCTATAGAACATGGCCACTAGCACAATGTCCCCCAAGCAATATCGCTGACTTGGAAGTCACCTATAGAACATGGCAACCAGCACAATGTCCCCCAAGCAATATGGCTGACTTGGAAGTCACCTATACAACACAACCAGCACAATGTCCCCCATGCAATATGGCTGACTTGGAAGTCACCCATACAACACAACCACCACAATGTCGCCCATGCAATATGGCTCACTTGGAAGTCACCTATACAATATGGCATCCAGCACAATGTCCACCATGCAATATGGCTGACTTTGAAGTCACCTATACAACATGGCAACCAGCACAATGTCCCCCATGCAATATGGCTGACTTGGAAGTCACCTATACAACATGGCAACCAGCACAATGTCCCCCATGCAATATGGCTGACTTGGAAGTCACCTATACAACATGGCAACCAACACAATGTCCCCCATGCAATATGGCTGACTTGGAAGTCACCTATAGAACATGGCCACCAGCACAATGTCCCCCATGCAATATGGATGACTTGGAAGTCACCTATACAACATGGCAACCAGCACAATGTCCCCCAAGCAATATGGCTGACTTGGAAGTCACCTATAGAACATGGCCACTAGCACAATGTCCCCCAAGCAATATCGCTGACTTGGAAGTCACCTATAGAACATGGCCACTAGCACAATGTCCCCCAAGCAATATCGCTGACTTGGAAGTCACCTATAGAACATGGCAACCAGCACAATGTCCCCCAAGCAATATGGCTGACTTGGAAGTCACCTATACAACACAACCAGCACAATGTCCCCCATGCAATATGGCTGACTTGGAAGTCACCCATACAACACAACCACCACAATGTCGCCCATGCAATATGGCTCACTTGGAAGTCACCTATACAATATGGCATCCAGCACAATGTCCACCATGCAATATGGCTGACTTTGAAGTCACCTATACAACATGGCAACCAGCACAATGTCCCCCATGCAATATGGCTGACTTGGAAGTCACCTATACAACATGGCAACCAGCACAATGTCCCCCATGCAATATGGCTGACTTGGAAGTCACCTATACAACATGGCAACCAACACAATGTCCCCCATGCAATATGGCTGACTTGGAAGTCACCTATAGAACATGGCCACCAGCACAATGTCCCCCATGCAATATGGATGACTTGGAAGTCACCTATACAACATGGCAACCAGCACAATGTCCCCCAAGCAATATGGCTGACTTGGAAGTCACCTATAGAACATGGCCACTAGCACAATGTCCCCCAAGCAATATCGCTGACTTGGAAGTCACCTATAGAACATGGCAACCAGCACAATGTCCCCCAAGCAATATGGCTGACTTGGAAGTCACCTATACAACACAACCAGCACAATGTCCCCCATGCAATATGGCTGACTTGGAAGTCACCCATACAACACAACCAGCACAATGTCGCCCATGCAATATGGCTCACTTGGAAGTCACCTATACAATATGGCATCCAGCACAATGTCCCCCATGCAATATGGCTGACTTTGAAGTCACCTATACAACATGGCAACCAGCACAATGTCCCCCATGCAATATGGCTGACTTGGAAGTCACCTATACAACATGGCAACCAGCACAATGTCCCCCATGCAATATGGCTGACTTGGAAGTCACCTATACAAGAAACCAGCACAATGTCCCCCATGCAATGTGGCTGACTTGGAAGTCACCTATAGAACATGGCCACCAGCAAAATGTCCCCCATGCAATATGGCTGACTTGGAAGTCACCTATACAACATGGCAACCAGTACAATGTCCCCCAAGCAATATGGCTCACTTGGAAGTCACCTATAGAACGTGGCAACCGGCACAATGTCCCCCAAGCAATATGGCTGACTTGGAAGTCACCTATACAACATGGCAACCAGCACAATGTCCCCCATGCAATATGGCTGACTTGGAAGTCACCTATAGAACATGGCCACCAGCACAATGTCCCCCATGCAACACGGCTGACTTGGAAGTCACCTATACAAGACAACCAGCACAATGTCCCCCATGCAATATGGCTGACTTGGAAGTCACCTATACAACACAACCAGCACAATGTCCCCCAAGCAATATGGCTCACTTGGAAGTCACCTATACAGCATGGCAACCAGCACAATGTCCCCCATGCAATATGGCTGACTTGGAAGTCACCTATACAACATGGCAACCAGCACAATGTCCCCCATGCAATATGGCTGACTTGGAAGTCACCTATAGGACATGGCAACCAGCACAATGTCTCCCATGCAATATGGCTGACTTGGAAGTCACCTATAGAACATAGCCACCAGCACAATGTCCCCCAAGCAATATGGCTCACTTGGAAGTCACCTATACAATACAACCAGCACAATGTCCCCCATGCAATATGGCTGACTTGGAAGTCACCTATACAATACAACCAGCACAATGTCCCAAATGCAATATGGCTGACTTGGAAGTCACCTATAGAACAGGGCAACCAGCACAATGTCCCCCAAGCAATATGGCTGACTTGGAAGTCACCTATACAAGACAACCAGCACAATTTCCCCCATGCAATATGGCTGACTTGGAAGTCACCTATAGGACATGGCAACCAGCACAATGTCCCCCATGCAATATGGCTGACTTGGAAGTCACCTATACAACATGGCAACCAACACAATGTCCCCCATGCAATATGGCTGACTTGGAAGTCAACTATAGAACATGGCCACCAGCACAATGTCCCCCATGCAATATGGATGACTTGGAAGTCACCTATACAACATGGCAACCAGCACAATGTCCCCCAAGCAATATGGCTGACTTGGAAGTCACCTATAGAACATGGCCACTAGCACAATGTCCCCCAAGCAATATGGCTGACTTAGAAGTCACCTATAGAACATGGCAACCAGCACAATGTCCCCCAAGCAATATGGCTGACTTGGAAGTCACCTATACAAGACAACCAGCACAATGTCCCCCATGCAATATGGCTGACTTGGAAGTCACCTATAGAACATGGCCACCAGCACAATGTCCCCCAAGCAATATGGCTGACTTGGAAGTCACCTATACAACATGGCAACCAGCACAATGTCCCAGATGCAATATGGCTGACTTGGAAGTCACCTATACAATACAACCAGCACAATGTCCCCCATGCAATATGGCTGACTTGGAAGTCACCTATACAATACAACCAGCACAATGTCCCCCATGCAATATGGCTGACTTGGAAGTCACATATACAACCAGCACAATGTCCCCCATGCAATATGGCTGACTTGGAAGTCACCTATACAACATGGCAACCAGCACAATGTCCCCCATGCAATATGGCTGACTTGGAAGTCACCTATACAATACAACCAGCACAATGTCCCCAAGCAATATGGCTGACTTGGAAGTCACCTATACAAGACAACCAGCACAATGTCCCCCATGCAATATGGCTGATTTGGAAGTCACCTATACAAGACAACCAGCACAATGTCCCAAATGCAATATGGCTGACTTGGAAGTCACCTATAGAACATGGCCACCAGCACAATGTCCACCATGCAATATGGCTGACTTGGAAGTCACCTATACAACATGGCAACCAGCACAATTTCCCCCATGCAATATGGCTGACTTGGAAGTCACCTATGCAATACAACCAGCACAATGTCCCCCAAGCAATATGGCTGACTTGGAAGTCACCTATACAAGACAACCAGCACAATGTCCCCCATGCAATATGGCTGACTTGGAAGTCACCTATACAACACAACCAGCACAATGTCCCCCAAGCAATATGGATCACTTGGAAGTCACCTATACAGCATGGCAACCAGCACAATGTCCCCCATGCAATATGGCTGACTTGGAAGTCACCTATACAACATGGCAACCAGCACAATGTCCCCCATGCAATATGGCTGACTTGGAAGTCACCTATAGGACATGGCAACCAGCACAATGTCCCCCATGCAATATGGCTGACTTGGAAGTCACCTATAGAACATGGCCACCAGCACAATGTCCCCCAAGCAATATGGCTCACTTGGAATTCACCTATACAAGAAACCAGCACAATGTCCCCCATGTAATGTGGCTGACTTGGAAGTCACCTATAGAACATGGCCACCAGCAAAATGTCCCCCATGCAATATGGCTGACTTGGAAGTCACCTATACAACATGGCAACCAGTACAATGTCCCCCAAGCAATATGGCTCACTTGGAAGTCACCTATAGAACGTGGCAAACGGCACAATGTCCCCCAAGCAATATGGCTGACTTGGAAGTCACCTATACAACATGGCAACCAGCACAATGTCCCCCATGCAATATGGCTGACTTGGAAGTCACCTATAGAACATGGCCACCAGCACAATGTCCCCCATGCAACACGGCTGACTTGGAAGTCACCTATACAAGACTACCAGCACAATGTCCCCCATGCAATATGGCTGACTTGGAAGTCACCTATACAACACAACCAGCACAATGTCCCCCAAGCAATATGGCTCACTTGGAAGTCACCTATACAGCATGGCAACCAGCACAATGTCCCCCATGCAATATGGCTGACTTGGAAGTCACCTATACAACATGGCAACCAGCACAATGTCCCCCATGCAATATGGCTGACTTGGAAGTCACCTATAGGACATGGCAACCAGCACAATGTCCCCCATGCAATATGGCTGACTTGGAAGTCACCTATAGAACATGGCCACCAGCACAATGTCCCCCAAGCAATATGGCTCACTTGGAAGTCACCTATACAATACAACCAGCACAATGTCCCCCATGCAATATGGCTGACTTGGAAGTCACCTATACAATACAACCAGCACAATGTCCCAAATGCAATATGGCTGACTTGGAAGTCACCTATAGAACAGGGCAACCAGCACAATGTCCCCCAAGCAATATGGCTGACTTGGAAGTCACCTATACAAGACAACCAGCACAATTTCCCCCATGCAATATGGCTGACTTGGAAGTCACCTATAGGACATGGCAACCAGCACAATGTCCCCCATGCAATATGGCTGACTTGGAAGTCACCTATACAACATGGCAACCAACACAATGTCCCCCATGCAATATGGCTGACTTGGAAGTCACCTATAGAACATGGCCACCAGCACAATGTCCCCCATGCAATATGGATGACTTGGAAGTCACCTATACAACATGGCAACCAGCACAATGTCCCCCAAGCAATATGGCTGACTTGGAAGTCACCTATAGAACATGGCCACTAGCACAATGTCCCCCAAGCAATATGGCTGACTTGGAAGTCACCTATAGAACATGGCAACCAGCACAATGTCCCCCAAGCAATATGGCTGACTTGGAAGTCACCTATACAAGACAACCAGCACAATGTCCCCCATGCAATATGGCTGACTTGGAAGTCACCTATAGGACATGGCAACCAGCACAATGTCCCCCATGCAATATGGCTGACTTGGAAGTCACCTATAGAACATGGCCACCAGCACAATGTCCCCCAAGCAATATGGCTGACTTGGAAGTCACCTATACAACATGGCAACCAGCACAATGTCCCCCATGCAATATGGCTGACTTGGAAGTCACCTATACAATACAACCAGCACAATGTCCCCCATGCAATATGGCTGACTTGGAAGTCACCTATACAATACAACCAGCACAATGTCCCCCATGCAATATGGCTGACTTGGAAGTCACATATACAATACAACCAGCACAATGTCCCCCATGCAATATGGCTGACTTGGAAGTCACCTATACAACATGGCAACCAGCACAATGTCCCCCATGCAATATGGCTGACTTGGAAGTCACCTATACAATACAACCAGCACAATGTCCCCCAAGCAATATGGCTGACTTGGAAGTCACCTATACAAGACAACCAGCACAATGTCCCCCATGCAATATGGCTGATTTGGAAGTCACCTATACAAGACAACCAGCACAATGTCCCAAATGCAATATGGCTGACTTGGAAGTCACCTATAGAACATGGCCACCAGCACAATGTCCACCATGCAATATGGCTGACTTGGAAGTCACCTATACAACATGGCAACCAGCACAATTTCCCCCATGCAATATGGCTGACTTGGAAGTCACCTATACAATACAACCAGCACAATGTCCCCCAAGCAATATGGCTGACTTGGAAGTCACCTATACAAGACAACCAGCACAATGTCCCCCATGCAATATGGCTGACTTGGAAGTCACCTATACAACACAACCAGCACAATGTCCCCCAAGCAATTTGGCTCACTTGGAAGTCACCTATACAGCATGGCAACCAGCACAATGTCCCCCATGCAATATGGCTGACTTGGAAGTCACCTATACAACATGGCAACCAGCACAATGTCGCCCATGCAATATGGCTGACTTGGAAGTCACCTATAGGACATGGCAACCAGCACAATGTCCCCCATGCAATATGGCTGACTTGGAAGTCACCTATAGAACATGGCCACCAGCACAATGTCCCCCAAGCAATATGGCTCACTTGGAAGTCACCTATACAATACAACCAGCACAATGTCCCCCATGCAATATGGCTGACTTGGAAGTCACCTATACAATACAACCAGCACAATGTCCCAAATGCAATATGGCTGACTTGGAAGTCACCTATAGAACATGGCAACCAGCACAATGTCCCCCAAGCAATATGGCTGACTTGGAAGTCACCTATACAAGACAACCAGCACAATTTCCCCCATGCAATATGGCTGACTTGGAAGTCACCTATAGGACATGGCAACCAGCACAATGTCCCCCATGCAATATGGCTGACTTGGAAGTCACCTATACAACATGGCAACCAGCACAATGTCCCCCATGCAATATGGCTGACTTGGAAGTCACCTATAGAACATGGCCACCAGCACAATGTCCCCCATGCAATATGGATGACTTGGAAGTCACCTATACAACATGGCAACCAGCACAATGTCCCCCAAGCAATATGGCTGACTTGGAAGTCACCTATAGAACATGGCCACTAGCACAATGTCCCCCAAGCAATATGGCTGACTTGGAAGTCACCTATAGAACATGGCAACCAGCACAATTTCCCCCAAGCAATATGGCTGACTTGGAAGTCACCTATACAAGACAACCAGCACAATGTCCCCCATGCAATATGGCTGACTTGGAAGTCACCTATAGGACATGGCAACCAGCACAATGTTCCCCATGCAATATGGCTGACTTGGAAGTCACCTATAGAACATGGCCACCAGCACAATGTCCCCCAAGCAATATGGCTGACTTGGAAGTCACCTATACAACATGGCAACCAGCACAATGTCCCCCATGCAATATGGCTGACTTGGAAGTCACCTATACAATACAACCAGCACAATGTCCCCCATGCCATATGGCTGACTTGGAAGTCACCTATACAATACAACCAGCACAATGTCCCCCATGCAATATGGCTGACTTGGAAGTCACATATACAATACAACCAGCACAATGTCCCCCATGCAATATGGCTGACTTGGAAGTCACCTATACAACATGGCAACCAGCACAATGTCCCCCATGCAATATGGCTGACTTGGAAGTCACCTATACAATACAACCAGCACAATGTCCCCCAAGCAATATGGCTGACTTGGAAGTCACCTATACAAGACAACCAGCACAATGTCCCCCATGCAATATGGCTGAATTGGAAGTCACCTATACAAGACAACCAGCACAATGTCCCAAATGCAATATGGCTGACTTGGAAGTCAACTATAGAACATGGCCACCAGCACAATGTCCACCATGCAATATGGCTGACTTGGAAGTCACCTATACAACATGGCAACCAGCACAATTTCCCCCATGCAATATGGCTGACTTGGAAGTCACCTATACAATACAACCAGCACAATGTCCCCCAAGCAATATGGCTGACTTGGAAGTCACCTATACAAGACAACCAGCACAATGTCCCCCATGCAATATGGCTGACTTGGAAGTCACCTATAGGACATGGCCACCAGCACAATGTCCCCCATGCAATATGGCTTACTTGGAAGTCACCTATACAATACAACCAGCACAATGTCCCCCATGCAATATGGCTGACTTGGAAGTCACCTATACAATACAACCAGCACAATGTTCCCCAAGCAATATGGCTGACTTGGAAGTCACCTATAGAACATGGCCACCAGCACAATGTCCCCCAAGCAATATGGCTGACTTGGAAGTCACCTATAGAACATGGCAACCAGCACAATGTCCCCCAAGCAACATGGCTGACTTGGAAGTCACCTATACAAGACAACCAGCACAATGTCCCCCATGCAATATGGCTGACTTGTAAGTCACCTATAGGACATGGCAACCAGCACAATGTCCCCCATGCAATATGGCTGACTTGGAAGTCACCTATAGAACATGGCCACCAGCACAATGTCCCCCAAGCAATATGGCTCACTTGGAAGTCACCTATACAATAGAACCAGCACAATGTCCCCCATGCAATATGGCTGACTTGGAAGTCACCTATACAATACAACCAGCACAATGTCCCAAATGCAATATGGCTGACTTGGAAGTCACCTATAGAACATGGCCACCAGCACAATGTCCCCCATGCAATATGGCTGACTTGGAAGTCACCTCTAAAACATGGCAACCAGCACAATGTCCCCCATGCAATATGGCTGACTTGGAAGTCACCTATACAATACAACCAGGACAATGTCCCCCAAGCAATATGGCTGACTTGGAAGTCACCTATAAAATACAACCAGCACAATGTCCCAAATGCAATATGGCTGACTTGGAAGTCACCTATAGAACATGGCCACCAGCACAATGTCCCCAATGCAATATGGCTGACTTGGAAGTCACCTATACAAGACAACCAGCACAATTTCCCCCATGCAATATGGCTGACTTGAAAGTCACCTATAGGACATGGCAACCAGCACAATGTCCCCCATGCAATATGGCTGACTTGGAAGTCACCTATACAATACAACCAGCACAATGTCCCCCATGCAATATGGCTGACTTGGAAGTCACCTATATAACATGGCAACCAGCACAACGTCCCCCATGCAATATGGCTGACTTGGAAGTCACCTATAGAACATGGCCACCAGCACAATGTCCCCCATGCAATATGGCTGACTTGGAAGTCACCTATACAACATGGCAACGAGCACAATGTCCCCCAAGCAATATGGCTGACTTGGAAGTCACCTATAGAACATGGCCACCAGCACAATGTCCCCCAAGCAATATGGCTGACTTGGAAGTCACCTATAGAACATGGCCACCAGCACAATGTCCCCCAAGCAATATGGCTGACTTGGAAGTCACCTATAGAACATGGCAACCAGCACAATGTCCCCCAAGCAATATGGCTGACTTGGAAGTCACCTATACAAGACAACCAGCACAATGTCCCCCATGCAATATGGCTGACTTGGAAGTCACCTATAGGACATGACAACCAGCACAATGTCCCCCATGCAATATGGCTGACTTGGAAGTCACCTATAGAACATGGCCACCAGCACAATGTCCCCCAAGCAATATGGCTGACTTGGAAGTCACTTATACAACATGGCAACCAGCACAATGTCCCCCATGCAATATGGCTGACTTGGAAGTCACCTATACAATACAACCAGCACAATGTCCCAAATGCAATATGGCTGACTTGGAAGTCACCTATAGAACATGGCCACCAGCACAATGTCCCCCATGCAATATGGCTGACTTGGAAGTCACCTATACAACATGGCAACCAGCACAATGTCCCCCATGCAATATGGCTGACTTGGAAGTCACCTATACAATACAACCAGCACAATGTCCCCCAAGCAATATGGCTGACTTGGAAGTCACCTATACAAGACAACCAGCACAATGTCCCCCATGCAATATGGCTGACTTGGAAGTCACCTATACAATACAACCAGCACAATGTCCCCCATGCAATATGGCTGATTTGGATGTCACCTATACAACACAACCAGCACAATGTCCCGCAAGCAATATGGCTGACTTGGAAGTCACCTATAGAACATGGCCACCAGCACAATGTCCCCCAAGCAATATGGCTGACTTGGAAGTCACCTATAGAACATGGCAACCAGCACAATGTCCCCCAAGCAACATGGCTGACTTGGAAGTCACCTATACAAGACAACCAGCACAATGTCCCCCATGCAATATGGCTGACTTGGAAGTCACCTATAGGACATGGCAACCAGCACAATGTCCCCCATGCAATATAGCTGACTTGGAAGTCACCTATAGAACATGGCCACCAGAACAATGTCCCCCAAGCAATATGGCTCACTTGGAAGTCACCTATACAATAGAACCAGCACAATGTCCCCCATGCAATATAGCTGACTTGGAAGTCACCTATAGAACATGGCCACCAGAACAATGTCCCCCAAGCAATATGGCTGACTTGGAAGTCACCTATAGAACATGGCCACCAGCACAATGTCCCCCATGCAATATGGCTGACTTGGAAGTCACCTATACAACATGGCAACCAGCACAATGTCCCCCATGCAATATGGCTGACTTGGAAGTCACCTATACAATACAACCAGCACAATGTCCCCCAAGCAATATGGCTGACTTGGAAGTCACCTATACAAGACAACCAGCACAATGTCCCCCATGCAATATGGCTGACTTGGAAGTCACCTATACAATACAACCAGCACAATGTCCCCCATGCAATATGGCTGATTTGGATGTCACCTATACAACACAACCAGCACAATGTCCCGCAAGCAATATGGCTGACTTGGAAGTCACCTATAGAACATGGCCACCAGCACAATGTCCCCCAAGCAATATGGCTGACTTGGAAGTCACCTATAGAACATGGCAACCAGCACAATGTCCCCCAAGCAACATGGCTGACTTGGAAGTCACCTATACAAGACAACCAGCACAATGTCCCCCATGCAATATGGCTGACTTGGAAGTCACCTATAGGACATGGCAACCAGCACAATGTCCCCCATGCAATATAGCTGACTTGGAAGTCACCTATAGAACATGGCCACCAGAACAATGTCCCCCAAGCAATATGGCTCACTTGGAAGTCACCTATACAATAGAACCAGCACAATGTCCCCCATGCAATATGGCTGACTTGGAAGTCACCTATACAATACAACCAGCACAATGTCCCAAATGCAATATGGCTGACTTGGAAGTCACCTATAGAACATGGCCACCAGCACAATGTCCCCCATGCAATATGGCTGAATTGGAAGTCACCTATACAACATGGCAACCAGCACAATGTCCCCCATGCAATATGGCTGACTTGGAAGTCACCTATACAATACAACCAGCACAATGTCCCCCAAGCAATATGGCTGACTTGGAAGTCACCTATACAATACAACCAGCACAATGTCCCAAATGCAATATGGCTGACTTGGAAGTCACCTATAGAACATGGCAACCAGCACAATGTCCGCCAAGCAATATGGCTGACTTGGAAGTCACCTATACAAGACAACCAGCACAATTTCCCCCATGCAATATGGCTGACTTGAAAGTCACCTATAGGACATGGCAACCAGCACAATGTCCCCCATGCAATATGGCTGACTTGGAAGTCACCTATACAATACAACCAGCACAATGTCCCCCATGCAATATGGCTGACTTGGAAGTCACCTATATAACATGGCAACCAGCACAATGTCCCCCATGCAATATGGCTGACTTGGAAGTCACCTATAGAACATGGCCACCAGCACAATGTCCCAAATGCAATATGGCTGACTTGGAAGTCACCTATAGAACATGGCAACCAGCACAATGTCCGCCAAGCAATATGGCTGACTTGGAAGTCACCTATACAAGACAACCAGCACAATTTCCCCCATGCAATATGGCTGACTTGAAAGTCACCTATAGGACATGGCAACCAGCACAATGTCCCCCATGCAATATGGCTGACTTGGAAGTCACCTATACAATACAACCAGCACAATGTCCCCCATGCAATATGGCTGACTTGGAAGTCACCTATATAACATGGCAACCAGCACAATGTCCCCCATGCAATATGGCTGACTTGGAAGTCACCTATAGAACATGGCCACCAGCACAATGTCCCCCATGCAATATGGCTGACTTGGAAGTTACCTATACAACATGGCAACCAGCACAATGTCCCCCAAGCAATATGGCTGACTTGGAAGTCACCTATAGAACATGGCCACCAGCACAATGTCCCCCAAGCAATATGGCTGACTTGGAAGTCACAAATAGAACATGGCAACCAGCACAATGTCCCCCAAGCAATATGGCTGACTTGGAAGTCACCTATACAAGACAACCAGCACAATGTCCCCCATGCAATATGGCTGACTTGGAAGTCACCTATAGGACATGACAACCAGCACAATGTCCCCCATGCAATATGGCTGACTTGGAAGTCACCTATAGAACATGGCCACCAGCACAATGTCCCCCAAGCAATATGGCTGACTTGGAAGTCACCTATACAACATGGCAACCAGCACAATGTCCCCCATGCAATATGGCTGACTTGGAAGTCACCTATACAATACAACCAGCACAATGTCCCCCATGCAATATGACTGACTTGGAAGTCACCTATACAATACAACCAGCACAATGTCCCAAATGCAATATGGCTGACTTGGAAGTCACCTATAGAACATG
The DNA here is from genome assembly GCF_048934315.1 of Petromyzon marinus. NCBI lineage: Eukaryota > Metazoa > Chordata > Hyperoartia > Petromyzontiformes > Petromyzontidae > Petromyzon > Petromyzon marinus. The sequence goes on from NW_027423002.1 coordinate 7,177,751, forward strand.
GCCACCAGCACAATGTCCCCCATGTAATATGGCTGACTTGGAAGTCACCTATACAACATGGCAACCAGCACAATGTTCCCCATGCAATATGGCTGACTTGGAAGTCACCTATACAATACAACCAGCACAATGTCCCCCAAGCAATATGGCTGACTTGGAAGTCACCTATACAAGACAACCAGCACAGTGTCCCCCATGCAATATGGCTGACTTGGAAGTCACCTATACAATACAACCAGCACAATGCCCCCCATGCAATATGGCTGATTTGGAAGTCACCTATACAACACAACCAGCACAATGTCCCCCATGCAATATGGCTGACTTGGAAGTCACCTATACAAGACAACCAGCACAATGTCCCAAATGCAATATGGCTGACTTGGAAGTCACCTATAGAACATGGCCACCAGCACAATGTCCACCATGCAATATGGCTGACTTGGAAGTCACCTATACAACATGGCAACCAGCACAATTTCCCCCATGCAATATGGCTGACTTGGAAGTCACCTATACAATACAACCAGCACAATGTCCCCCAAGCAATATGGCTGACTTGGAAGTCACCTATACAATACAACCAGCACAATGTCCCCCATGCAATATGGCTGACTTGGAAGTCACCTATACAACACAACCAGCACAATGTCCCCCATGCAATATGGCTGACTTTGAAGTCACCTATACAACACAACCAGCACAATGTCCCCCATGCAATATGGCTCACTTGGAAGTCACCTATACAACATGACATCCAGCACAATGTCCCCCATGCAATATGGCTGACTTTGAAGTCACCTATACAACATGGCAACCAGCACAATGTCCCCCATGCAATATGGCTGACTTGGAAGTCACCTATACAACATGGCAACCAGCACAATGTCCCCCATGCAATATGGCTGACTTGGAAGTCACCTATACAAGACAACCAGCACAATGTCCCCCATGCAATATGGCTGACTTGGAAGTCACCTATACAATACAACCAGCACAATGTCCCCCATGAAATATGGCTGACTTGGAAGTCACCTATACAACACAACCAGCACAATGTCCCCCATGCAATATGGCTGACTTGGAAGTCACCTAAACAACACAACCAGCACAATGTCCCCCATGCAATATGGCTCACTTGGAAGTCACCTATACAACATGGCATCCAGCACAATGTCCCCCATGCAATATGGCTGACTTTGAAGTCACCTATACAACATGGCAACCAGCACAATGTCCCCCATGCAATATGGCTGACTTGGAAGTCACCTATACAACATGGCAACCAGCACAATTTCCCCCATGCAATATGGCTGACTTGGAAGTCACCTATACAATACAACCAGCACAATGTCCCCCAAGCAATATGGCTGACTTGGAAGTCACCTATACAATACAACCAGCACAATGTCCCCCATGCAATATGGCTGACTTGGAAGTCACCTATACAACACAACCAGCACAATGTCCCCCATGCAATATGGCTGACTTGGAAGTCACCTATACAACACAACCAGCACAATGTCCCCCATGCAATATGGCTCACTTGGAAGTCACCTATACAACATGACATCCAGCACAATGTCCCCCATGCAATATGGCTGACTTTGAAGTCACCTATACAACATGGCAACCAGCACAATGTCCCCCATGCAATATGGCTGACTTGGAAGTCACCTATACAACATGGCAACCAGCACAATGTCCCCCATGCAATATGGCTGACTTGGAAGTCACCTATACAAGACAACCAGCACAATGTCCCCCATGCAATATGGCTTACTTGGAAGTCACCTATACAATACAACCAGCACAATGTCCCCCATGAAATATGGCTGACTTGGAAGTCACCTATACAACACAACCAGCACAATATCCCCCATGCAATATGGCTGACTTGGAAGTCACCTATACAACACAACCAGCACAATGTCCCCCATGCAATATGGCTCACTTGGAAGTCACCTATACAAGATGGCATCCAGCACAATGTCCCCCATGCAATATGGCTGACTTTGAAGTCACCTATACAACATGGCAACCAGCACAATGTCCCCCATGCAATATGGCTGACTTGGAAGTCACCTATACAACATGGCAACCAGCACAATGTCCCCCATGCAATATGGCTGACTTGGAAGTCACCTATACAAGAAACCAGCACAATGTCCCCCATGCAATGTGGCTGACTTGGAAGTCACCTATAGAACATAGCCACCAGCACAATGTCCCCGATGCAATATGGCTGACTTGGAAGTCACCTATACAACATGGCAACCAGCACAATGTCCCCCAAGCAATATGGCTCACTTGGAAGTCACCTATAGAACGTGGCAACCGGCACAATGTCCCCCAAGCAATATGGCTGACTTGGAAGTCACCTATACAACATTGCAACCAGCACAATGTCCCCCATGCAATATGGCTGACTTGGAAGTCACCTATAGAACATGGCCACCAGCACAATGTCCTCCATGCAACACGGCTGACTTGGAAGTCACCTATACAAGACAACCAGCACAATGTCCCCCATGCAATATGGCTGACTTGGAAGTCACCTATACAACACAACCAGAACAATATCCCCCAAGCAATATGGCTCACTTGGAAGTCACCTATACAACATGGCAACCAGCACAATGTCCCCCATGCAATATGGCTGACTTGGAAGTCACCTATACAACATGGCAACCAGCACAATGTCCCCCATGCAATATGGCTGACTTGGAAGTCACCTATAGGACATGGCAACCAGCACAATGTCCCCCATGCAATATGGCTGACTTGGAAGTCACCTATAGAACATGGCCACCAGCACAATGTCCCCCAAGCAATATGGCTCACTTGGAAGTCACCTATACAATACAACCAGCACAATGTCCCCCATGCAATATGGCTGACTTGGAAATCACCTATACAATACAACCAGCACAATGTCCCAAATGCAATATGGCTGACTTGGAAGTCACCTATAGAACATGGCCACCAGCACAATGTCCCCCATGCAATATGGCTGACTTGGAAGTCACCTATAGAACATGGCAGCCAGCACAATGTCCCCCAAGCAATATGGCTGACTTGGAAGTCACCTATACAAGACAACCAGCACAATTTCCCCCATGCAATATGGCTGACATTGAAGTCACCTATAGGACATGGCAACCAGCACAATGTCCCCCATGCAATATGGCTGACTTGGAAGTCACCTATACAATACAACCAGCACAATGTCCCCCATGCAATATGGCTGACTTGGAAGTCACCTCTACAACATGGCAACCAGCACAATGTCCCCCATGCAATATGGCTGACTTGGAAGTCACCTATAGAACATGGCCACCAGCACAATGTCCCCCATGCAATATGGCTGACTTGGAAGTCACCTATACAACATGGCAACTAGCACAATGTCCCCCAAGCAATATGGCTGACTTGGAAGTCACCTATAGAACATGGCCACCAGCACAATGTCCCCCAAGCAATATGGCTGACTTGGAAGTCACCTATAGAACATGGCAACCAGCACAATGTCCCCCAAGCAATATGGCTGACTTGGAAGTCACCTATACAAGACAACCAGCACAATGTCCCCCATGCAATATGGCTGACTTGGAAGTCACCTATAGGACATGGCAACCAGCACAATGTCCCCCATGCAATATGGCTGACTTGGAAGTCACCTATAGAACATGGCCACCAGCTCAATGTCCCCCAAGCAATATGGCTGACTTGGAAGTCACCTATACAACATGGCAACCAGAACAATGTCCCCCATGTAATATGGCTGACTTGGAAGTCACCTATACAATACAACCAGCACAATGTCCCAAATGCAATATGGCTGACTTGGAAGTCACCTATAGGACATGGCAACCAGCACAATGTCCCCCATGCAATATGGCTGACTTGGAAGTCACCTATACAATACAACCAGCACAATGTCCCCCATGCAATATGGCTGACTTGGAAGTCACCTATACAACATGGCAACCAGCACAATGTCCCCCATGCAATATGGCTGACTTGGAAGTCACCTATAGAACATGGCCACCAGCACAATGTCCCCCATGCAATATGGCTGACTTGGAAGTCACCTATACAACATGGCAACCATCACAATGTCCCCCAAGCAATATGGCTGACTTGGAAGTCACCTATAGAACATGGCCACCAGCACAATGTCCCCCAAGCAATATGGCTGACTTGGAAGTCACCTATAGAACATGGCAACCAGCACAATGTCCCCCAAGCAATATGGCTGACTTGGAAGTCACCTATACAAGACAACCAGCACAATGTCCCCCATGCAATATGGCTGACTTGGAAGTCACCTATAGGACATGGCAACCAGCACAATGTCCCCCATGCAATATGGCTGACTTGGAAGTCACCTATAGAACATGGCCACCAGCACAATGTCCCCCAAGCAATATGGCTGACTTGGAAGTCACCTATACAACATGGCAACCAGCACAATGTCCCCCATGTAATATGGCTGACTTGGAAGTCACCTATACAATACAACCAGCACAATGTCCCCCATGCAATATGGCTGACTTGGAAGTCACCTATACAATACAACCAGCACAATGTCCCAAATGCAATATGGCTGACTTGGAAGTCACCTATAGAACATGGCCACCAGCACAATGTCCCCCATGCAATATGGCTGACTTGGAAGTCACCTATACAACATGGCAACCAGCACAATGTCCCCCATGCAATATGGCTGACTTGGAAGTCACCTATACAATACAACCAGCACAATGTCCCCCAAGCAATATGGCTGACTTGGAAGTCACCTATACAAGACAACCAGCACAATGTCCCCCATGCAATATGGCTGACTTGGAAGTCACCTATACAATACAACCAGCACAATGTCCCCCATGCAATATGGCTGATTTGGAAGTCACCTATACAACACAACCAGCACAATGTCCCCCATGCAATATGGCTGACTTGGAAGTCACCTATACAAGACAACCAGCACAATGTCCCAAATGCAATATGGCTGACTTGGAAGTCACCTATAGAACATGGCCACCAGCACAATGTCCACCATGCAATATGGCTGACTTGGAAGTCACCTATACAATACAACCAGCACAATGTCCCCCAAGCAATATGGCTGACTTGGAAGTCACCTATAGAACATGGCCACCAGCACAATGTCCCCCAAGCAATATGGCTGACTTGGACGTCACCTATAGAACATGGCAACCAGCACAATGTCCCCCAAGCAATATGGCTGACTTGGAAGTCACCTATAGAACATGGCAACCAGCACAATGTCCCCCATGCAATATGGCTGACTTGGAAGTCACCTATACGACATGGCAACCAGCACAATGTCCCCCATGCAATATGGCTGACTTGGAAGTCACCTATAGAACATGGCCACCAGCACAATGTCCCCCAAGCAATATCGCTCACTTGGAAGTCACCTATACAATACAACCAGCACAATGTCCCCCATGCAATATGGCTGACTTGGAAGTCACCTATACAATACAACCAGCACAATGTCCCAAATGCAATATGGCTGACTTGGAAGTCACCTATAGAACATGGCCACCAGCACAATGTCCCCCATGCAATATGGCTGACTTGGAAGTCACCTATACAACATGGCAACCAGCACAATGTCCCCCATGCAATATGGCTGACTTGGAAGTCACCTATACAATACAACCAGCACAATGTCCCCCAAGCAATATGGCTGACTTGGAAGTCACCTATACAATACAACCAGCACAATGTCCCAAATGCAATATGGCTGACTTGGAAGTCACCTATAGAACATGGCCACCAGCACAATGTCCCCCATGCAATATGGCTGACTTGGAAGTCACCTATAGAACATGGCAACCAGCACAATGTCCGCCAAGCAATATGGCTGACTTGGAAGTCACCTATACAAGACAACCAGCACAATTTCCCCCATGCAATATGGCTGACTTGAAAGTCACCTATAGGACATGACAACCAGCACAATGTCCTCCATGCAATATGGCTGACTTGGAAGTCACCTATACAATACAACCAGCACAATGTCCCCCATGCAATATGGCTGACTTGGAAGTCAACTATACAACATGGCAACCAGCACAATGTCCCCCATGCAATATGGCTGACTTGGAAGTCACCTATAGAACATGGCCACCAGCACAATGTCCCCCATGCAATATGGCTGACTTGGAAGTCACCTATACAACATGGCAACCAGCACAATGTCCCCCAAGCAATATGGCTGACTTGGAAGTCACCTATAGAACATGGCCACCAGCACAATGTCCCCCAAGCAATATGGCTGACTTGGAAGTCACCTATAGAACATGGCAACCAGCACAATGTCCCCCAAGCAATATGGCTGACTTGGAAGTCACCTATACAAGACAACCAGCACAATGTCCCCCATGCAATATGGCTGACTTGGAAGTCACCTATAGGACATGGCAACCAGCACAATGTCCCCCATGCAATATGGCTGACTTGGAAGTCACCTATAGAACATGGCCACCAGCACAATGTCCCCCAAGCAATATGGCTGACTTGGAAGTCACCTATACAACATGGCAACCAGCACAATGTCCCCCATGCAATATGGCTGACTTGGAAGTCACCTATACAATACAACCAGCACAATGTCCCCCATGCAATATGGCTGACTTGGAAGTCACCTATACAATACAACCAGCACAATGTCCCAAATGCAATATGGCTGACTTGGAAGTCACCTATAGAACATGGCCTCCAGCACAATGTCCCCCATGCAACATGGCAGACTTGGAAGTCACCTATACAACATGGCAACCAGCACAATGTCCCCCATGCAATATGGCTGACTTGGAAGTCACCTATACAATACAACCAGCACAATGTCCCCCAAGCAATATGGCTGACTTGGAAGTCACCTATACAAGACAAGCAGCACAATGTCCCCCATGCAATATGGCTGACTTGGAAGTCACCTATAAGACATGGCCACCAGCACAATGTCCCCCATGCAATATGGCTGACTTGGAAGTCACCTATACAATGCAACCAGCACAATGTCCCCCATGCAATCTGGCTGACTTGGAAGTCACCTATAGAACATGGCCACCAGCACAATGTCCCCCAAGCAATATGGCTGACTTGGAAGTCACCTATACAACATGGCAACCAGCACAATGTCCCCCAAGCAATATGGCTGACTTGGAAGTCACCTATAGAACATGGCCACCAGCACAATGTCCCCCAAGCAATATGGCTGACTTGGAAGTCACCTATAGAACATGGCAACCAGCACAATGTCCCCCAAGCAATATGGTTGGCTTGGAAGTCACCTATACAAGACAACCAGCACAATGTCCCCCATGCAATATGGCTGACTTGGAAGTCACCTATAGGACATGGCAACCATCACAATGTCCCCCATGCAATATGGCTGACTTGGAAGTCACCTATACATACAACCAGCACAATGTCCCCCATGCAATATGGCTGACTTGGAAGTCACCTATACAATACAACCAGCACAATGTCCCCCATGCAATATGGCTGACTTGGAAGTCACCTAAATAAAATGGCAACCAGCACAATGTCCCCCAAGCAATATGGCTGACTTGGAAGTCACCTATACAAGACAACCAGCACAATGTCCCCCATGCAATATGGCTGACTTGGAAGTCACCTATACAATACAACCAGCACAATGTCCCCCATGCAATATGGCTGACTTGGAAGTCACCTATACAATACAACCAGCACAATGTCCCCCATGCAATATGGCTGACTTGGAAGTCACCTATACAACACAACCAGCACAATGTCCCCCATGCAATATGGCTGACTTGGAAGTCACCTATACAATACAACCAGCACAATGTCCCCCAAGCAATATGGCTGACTTGGAAGTCACCTATACAAGACAACCAGCACAATGTCCCCCATGCAATATGGCTGACTTGGAAGTCACCTATACAATACAACCAGCACAATGTCCCCCATGCAATATGGCTGATTTGGAAGTCACCTATACAAGACAACCAGCACAATGTCCCAAATGCAATATGGCTGACTTGGAAGTCACCTATAGAACATGGCCACCAGCACAATGTCCACCATGCAATATGGCTGACTTGGAAGTCACCTATACAACATGGCAACCAGCACAATTTCCCCCATGCAATATGGCTGACTTGGAAGTAACCTATACAATACAACCAGCACAATGTCCCCCAAGCAATATGGCTGACTTGGAAGTCACCTATACAAGACAAGCAGCACAATGTCCCCCATGCAATATGGCTGACTTGGAAGTCACCTATAGGACATGGCCACCAGCACAATGTCCCCCATGCAATATGGCTGACTTGGAAGTCACCTATACGACATGGCAACCAGCACAATGTCCCCCATGCAATATGGCTGACTTGGAAGTCACCTATAGAACATGGCCACCAGCACAATGTCCCCCATGCAATATGGCTGACTTGGAAGTCACCTATAGAACATGGCCACCAGCTCAATGTCCCCCAAGCAATATGGCTGACTTGGAAGTCACCTATACAACATGGCAACCAGCACAATGTCCCCCATGTAATATGGCTGACTTGGAAGTCACCTATACAATACAACCAACACAATGTCCCCCATGCAATATGGCTGACTTGGAAGTCACCTATACAATACAACCAGCACAATGTCCCAAATGCAATATGGCTGACTTGGAAGTCACCTATAGGACATGGCAACCAGCACAATGTCCCCCATGCAATATGGCTGACTTGGAAGTCACCTATACAATACAACCAGCACAATGTCCCCCATGCAATATGGCTGACTTGGAAGTCACCTATACAACATGGCAACCAGCACAATGTCCCCCATGCAATATGGCTGACTTGGAAGTCACCTATAGAACATGGCCACCAGCACAATGTCCCCCATGCAATATGGCTGACTTGGAAGTCACCTATACAACATGGCAACCATCACAATGTCCCCCAAGCAATATGGCTGACTTGGAAGTCACCTATAGAACATGGCCACCAGCACAATGTCCCCCAAGCAATATGGCTGACTTGGAAGTCACCTATAGAACATGGCAACCAGCACAATGTCCCCCAAGCAATATGGCTGACTTGGAAGTCACCTATACAAGACAACCAGCACAATGTCCCCCATGCAATATGGCTGACTTGGAAGTCACCTATAGGACATGGCAACCAGCACAATGTCCCCCATGCAATATGGCTGACTTGGAAGTCACCTATAGAACATGGCCACCAGCACAATGTCCCCCAAGCAATATGGCTGACTTGGAAGTCACCTATACAACATGGCAACCAGCACAATGTCCCCCATGTAATATGGCTGACTTGGAAGTCACCTATACAATACAACCAGCACAATGTCCCCCATGCAATATGGCTGACTTGGAAGTCACCTATACAATACAACCAGCACAATGTCCCAAATGCAATATGGCTGACTTGGAAGTCACCTATAGAACATGGCCACCAGCACAATGTCCCCCATGCAATATGGCTGACTTGGAAGTCACCTATACAACATGGCAACCAGCACAATGTCCCCCATGCAATATGGCTGACTTGGAAGTCACCTATACAATACAACCAGCACAATGTCCCCCAAGCAATATGGCTGACTTGGAAGTCACCTATACAAGACAACCAGCACAATGTCCCCCATGCAATATGGCTGACTTGGAAGTCACCTATACAATACAACCAGCACAATGTCCCCCATGCAATATGGCTGATTTGGAAGTCACCTATACAACACAACCAGCACAATGTCCCCCATGCAATATGGCTGACTTGGAAGTCACCTATACAAGACAACCAGCACAATGTCCCAAATGCAATATGGCTGACTTGGAAGTCACCTATAGAACATGGCCACCAGCACAATGTCCACCATGCAATATGGCTGACTTGGAAGTCACCTATACAACATGGCAACCAGCACAATTTCCCCCATGCAATATGGCTGACTTGGAAGTCACCTATACAATACAACCAGCACAATGTCCCGCAAGCAATATGGCTGACTTGGAAGTCACCTATACAAGACAACCAGCACAATGTCCCCCATGCAATATGGCTGACTTGGAAGTCACCTATAGGACATGGCCACCAGCACAATGTCCCCCATGCAATATGGCTGACTTGGAAGTCAACTATACAATACAACCAGCACAATGTCCCCCATGCAATATGGCTGACTTGGAAGTCACCTATACAATACAACCAGCACAATGTCCCCCAAGCAATATGGCTGACTTGGAAGTCACCTATAGAACATGGCCACCAGCACAATGTCCCCCAAGCAATATGGCTGACTTGGAAGTCACCTATAGAACATGGCAACCAGCACAATGTCCCCCAAGCAATATGGCTGACTTGGAAGTCACCTATAGAACATGGCAACCAGCACAATGTCCCCCATGCAATATGGCTGACTTGGAAGTCACCTATACGACATGGCAACCAGCACAATGTCCCCCATGCAATATGGCTGACTTGGAAGTCACCTATAGAACATGGCCACCAGCACAATGTCCCCCAAGCAATATCGCTCACTTGGAAGTCACCTATACAATACAACCAGCACAATGTCCCCCATGCAATATGGCTGACTTGGAAGTCACCTATACAATACAACCAGCACAATGTCCCAAATGCAATATGGCTGACTTGGAAGTCACCTATAGAACATGGCCACCAGCACAATGTCCCCCATGCAATATGGCTAACTTGGAAGTCACCTATACAACATGGCAACCAGCACAATGTCCCCCATGCAATATGGCTGACTTGGAAGTCACCTATACAATACAACCAGCACAATGTCCCCCAAGCAATATGGCTGACTTGGAAGTCACCTATACAATACAACCAGCACAATGTCCCAAATGCAATATGGCTGACTTGGAAGTCACCTATAGAACATGGCCACCAGCACAATGTCCCCCATGCAATATGGCTGACTTGGAAGTCACCTATAGAACATGGCAACCAGCACAATGTCCGCCAAGCAATATGGCTGACTTGGAAGTCACCTATACAAGACAACCAGCACAATTTCCCCCATGCAATATGGCTGACTTGAAAGTCACCTATAGGACATGGCAACCAGCACAATGTCCTCCATGCAATATGGCTGACTTGGAAGTCACCTATACAATACAACCAGCACAATGTCCCCCATGCAATATGGCTGACTTGGAAGTCACCTATACAACATGGCAACCAGCACAATGTCCCCCATGCAATATGGCTGACTTGGAAGTCACCTATAGAACATGGCCACCAGCACAATGTCCCCCATGCAATATGGCTGACTTGGAAGTCACCTATACAACATGGCAACCAGCACAATGTCCCCCAAGCAATATGGCTGACTTGGAAGTCACCTATAGAACATGGCCACCAGCACAATGTCCCCCAAGCAATATGGCTGACTTGGAAGTCACCTATAGAACATGGCAACCAGCACAATGTCCCCCAAGCAATATGGCTGACTTGGAAGTCACCTATACAAGACAACCAGCACAATGTCCCCCATGCAATATGGCTGACTTGGAAGTCACCTATAGGACATGGCAACCAGCACAATGTCCCCCATGCAATATGGCTGACTTGGAAGTCACCTATAGAACATGGCCACCAGCACAATGTCGCCCAAGCAATATGGCTGACTTGGAAGTCACCTATACAACATGGCAACCAGCACAATGTCCCCCATGCAATATGGCTGACTTGGAAGTCACCTATACAATACAACCAGCACAATGTCCCCCATGCAATATGGCTGACTTGGAAGTCACCTATACAATACAACCAGCACAATGTCCCAAATGCAATATGGCTGACTTGGAAGTCACCTATAGAACATGGCCTCCAGCACAATGTCCCCCATGCAACATGGCAGACTTGGAAGTCACCTATACAACATGGCAACCAGCACAATGTCCCCCATGCAATATGGCTGACTTGGAAGTCACCTATACAATACAACCAGCACAATGTCCCCCAAGCAATATGGCTGACTTGGAAGTCACCTATACAAGACAAGCAGCACAATGTCCCCCATGCAATATGGCTGACTTGGAAGTCACCTATAGGACATGGCCACCAGCACAATGTCCCCCATGCAATATGGCTGACTTGGAAGTCACCTATACAATGCAACCAGCACAATGTCCCCCATGCAATATGGCTGACTTGGAAGTCACCTATAGAACATGGCCACCAGCACAATGTCCCCCAAGCAATATGGCTGACTTGGAAGTCACCTATACAACATGGCAACCAGCACAATGTCCCCCAAGCAATATGGCTGACTTGGAAGTCACCTATAGAACATGGCCACCAGCACAATGTCCCCCAAGCAATATGGCTGACTTGGAAGTCACCTATAGAACATGGCAACCAGCACAATGTCCCCCAAGCAATATGGTTGGCTTGGAAGTCACCTATACAAGACAACCAGCACAATGTCCCCCATGCAATATGGCTGACTTGGAAGTCACCTATAGGACATGGCAACCATCACAATGTCCCCCATGCAATATGGCTGACTTGGAAGTCACCTATACATACAACCAGCACAATGTCCCCCATGCAATATGGCTGACTTGGAAGTCACCTATACAATACAACCAGCACAATGTCCCCCATGCAATATGGCTGACTTGGAAGTCACCTAAATAAAATGGCAACCAGCACAATGTCCCCCAAGCAATATGGCTGACTTGGAAGTCACCTATACAAGACAACCAGCACAATGTCCCCCATGCAATATGGCTGACTTGGAAGTCACCTATACAATACAACCAGCACAATGTCCCCCATGCAATATGGCTGACTTGGAAGTCACCTATACAATACAACCAGCACAATGTCCCCCATGCAATATGGCTGACTTGGAAGTCACCTATACAACACAACCAGCACAATGTCCCCCATGCAATATGGCTGACTTGGAAGTCACCTATACAATACAACCAGCACAATGTCCCCCAAGCAATATGGCTGACTTGGAAGTCACCTATACAAGACAACCAGCACAATGTCCCCCATGCAATATGGCTGACTTGGAAGTCACCTATACAATACAACCAGCACAATGTCCCCCATGCAATATGGCTGATTTGGAAGTCACCTATACAAGACAACCAGCACAATGTCCCAAATGCAATATGGCTGACTTGGAAGTCACCTATAGAACATGGCCACCAGCACAATGTCCACCATGCAATATGGCTGACTTGGAAGTCACCTATACAACATGGCAACCAGCACAATTTCCCCCATGCAATATGGCTGACTTGGAAGTCACCTATACAATACAACCAGCACAATGTCCCCCAAGCAATATGGCTGACTTGGAAGTCACCTATACAAGACAAGCAGCACAATGTCCCCCATGCAATATGGCTGACTTGGAAGTCACCTATAGGACATGGCCACCAGCACAATGTCCCCCATGCAATATGGCTGACTTGGAAGTCACCTATACAATGCAACCAGCACAATGTCCCCCATGCAATATGGCTGACTTGGAAGTCACCTATAGAACATGGCCACCAGCACAATGTCCCCCAAGCAATATGGCTGACTTGGAAGTCACCTATACAACATGGCAACCAGCACAATGTCCCCCATGCAATATGGCTGACTTGGAAGTCACCTATAGAACATGGCCACCAGCTCAATGTCCCCCAAGCAATATGGCTGACTTGGAAGTCACCTATACAACATGGCAACCAGCACAATGTCCCCCATGCAATATGGCTGACTTGGAAGTCACCTATAGGACATGGCAACCAGCACAATGTCCCCCATGCAATATGGCTGACTTGGAAGTCACCTATAGAACATGGCCACCAGCTCAATGTCCCCCAAGCAATATGGCTGACTTGGAAGTCACCTATACAACATGGCAACCAGCACAATGTCCCCCATGTAATATGGCTGACTTGGAAGTCACCTATACAATACAACCAACACAATGTCCCCCATGCAATATGGCTGACTTGGAAGTCACCTATACAATACAACCAGCACAATGTCCCAAATGCAATATGGCTGACTTGGAAGTCACCTATAGGACATGGCAACCAGCACAATGTCCCCCATGCAATATGGCTGACTTGGAAGTCACCTATACAATACAACCAGCACAATGTCCCCCATGCAATATGGCTGACTTGGAAGTCACCTATACAACATGGCAACCAGCACAATGTCCCCCATGCAATATGGCTGACTTGGAAGTCACCTATAGAACATGGCCACCAGCACAATGTCCCCCATGCAATATGGCTGACTTGGAAGTCACCTATACAACATGGCAACCATCACAATGTCCCCCAAGCAATATGGCTGACTTGGAAGTCACCTATAGAACATGGCCACCAGCACAATGTCCCCCAAGCAATATGGCTGACTTGGAAGTCACCTATAGAACATGGCAACCAGCACAATGTCCCCCAAGCAATATGGCTGACTTGGAAGTCACCTATACAAGACAACCAGCACAATGTCCCCCATGCAATATGGCTGACTTGGAAGTCACCTATAGAACATGGCCACCAGCACAATGTCCCCCAAGCAATATCGCTCACTTGGAAGTCACCTATACAATACAACCAGCACAATGTCCCCCATGCAATATGGCTGACTTGGAAGTCACCTATACAATACAACCAGCACAATGTCCCAAATGCAATATGGCTGACTTGGAAGTCACCTATAGAACATGGCCACCAGCACAATGTCACCCATGCAATATGGCTGACTTGGAAGTCACCTATACAACATGGCAACCAGCACAATGTCCCCCATGCAATATGGCTGACTTGGAAGTCACCTATACAATACAACCAGCACAATGTCCCCCAAGCAATATGGCTGACTTGGAAGTCACCTATACAATACAACCAGCACAATGTCCCAAATGCAATATGGCTGACTTGGAAGTCACCTATAGAACATGGCCACCAGCACAATGTCCCCCATGCAATATGGCTGACTTGGAAGTCACCTATAGAACATGGCAACCAGCACAATGTCCGCCAAGCAATATGGCTGACTTGGAAGTCACCTATACAAGACAACCAGCACAATTTCCCCCATGCAATATGGCTGACTTGAAAGTCACCTATAGGACATGGCAACCAGCACAATGTCCTCCATGCAATATGGCTGACTTGGAAGTCACCTATACAATACAACCAGCACAATGTCCCCCATGCAATATGGCTGACTTGGAAGTCACCTATACAACATGGCAACCAGCACAATGTCCCCCATGCAATATGGCTGACTTGGAAGTCACCTATAGAACATGGCCACCAGCACAATGTCCCCCATGCAATATGGCTGACTTGGAAGTCACCTATACAACATGGCAACCAGCACAATGTCCCCCAAGCAATATGGCTGACTTGGAAGTCACCTATAGAACATGGCCACCAGCACAATGTCCCCCAAGCAATATGGCTGACTTGGAAGTCACCTATAGAACATGGCAACCAGCACAATGTCCCCCAAGCAATATGGCTGACTTGGAAGTCACCTATACAAGACAACCAGCACAATGTCCCCCATGCAATATGGCTGACTTGGAAGTCACCTATAGGACATGGCAACCAGCACAATGTCCCCCATGCAATATGGCTGACTTGGAAGTCACCTATAGAACATGGCCACCAGCACAATGTCCCCCAAGCAATATGGCTGACTTGGAAGTCACCTATACAACATGGCAACCAGCACAATGTCCCCCATGCAATATGGCTGACTTGGAAGTCACCTATACAATACAACCAGCACAATGTCCCCCATGCAATATGGCTGACTTGGAAGTCACCTATACAATACAACCAGCACAATGTCCCAAATGCAATATGGCTGACTTGGAAGTCACCTATAGAACATGGCCTCCAGCACAATGTCCCCCATGCAACATGGCAGACTTGGAAGTCACCTATACAACATGGCAACCAGCACAATGTCCCCCATGCAATATGGCTGACTTGGAAGTCACCTATACAATACAACCAGCACAATGTCCCCCATGCAATATGGCTGACTTGGAAGTCACCTATACAACACAACCAGCACAATGTCCCCCATGCAATATGGCTGACTTGGAAGTCACCTATACAATACAACCAGCACAATGTCCCCCAAGCAATATGGCTGACTTGGAAGTCACCTATACAAGACAACCAGCACAATGTCCCCCATGCAATATGGCTGACTTGGAAGTCACCTATACAATACAACCAGCACAATGTCCCCCATGCAATATGGCTGATTTGGAAGTCACCTATACAAGACAACCAGCACAATGTCCCAAATGCAATATGGCTGACTTGGAAGTCACCTATAGAACATGGCCACCAGCACAATGTCCACCATGCAATATGGCTGACTTGGAAGTCACCTATACAACATGGCAACCAGCACAATTTCCCCCATGCAATATGGCTGACTTGGAAGTCACCTATACAATACAACCAGCACAATGTCCCCCAAGCAATATGGCTGACTTGGAAGTCACCTATACAAGACAAGCAGCACAATGTCCCCCATGCAATATGGCTGACTTGGAAGTCACCTATAGGACATGGCCACCAGCACAATGTCCCCCATGCAATATTGCTGACTTGGAAGTCACCTATACAATGCAACCAGCACAATGTCCCCCATGCAATATGGCTGACTTGGAAGTCACCTATAGAACATGGCCACCAGCACAATGTCCCCCAAGCAATATGGCTGACTTGGAAGTCACCTATACAACATGGCAACCAGCACAATGTCCCCCAAGCAATATGGCTGACTTGGAAGTCACCTATAGGACATGGCAACCAGCACAATGTCCCCCATGCAATATGGCTGACTTGGAAGTCACCTATAGAACATGGCCACCAGCTCAATGTCCCCCAAGCAATATGGCTGACTTGGAAGTCACCTATACAACATGGCAACCAGCACAATGTCCCCCATGCAATATGGCTGACTTGGAAGTCACCTATAGGACATGGCAACCAGCACAATGTCCCCCATGCAATATGGCTGACTTGGAAGTCACCTATAGAACATGGCCACCAGCTCAATGTCCCCCAAGCAATATGGCTGACTTGGAAGTCACCTATACAACATGGCAACCAGCACAATGTCCCCCATGTAATATGGCTGACTTGGAAGTCACCTATACAATACAACCAACACAATGTCCCCCATGCAATATGGCTGACTTGGAAGTCACCTATACAATACAACCAGCACAATGTCCCAAATGCAATATGGCTGACTTGGAAGTCACCTATAGGACATGGCAACCAGCACAATGTCCCCCATGCAATATGGCTGACTTGGAAGTCACCTATACAATACAACCAGCACAATGTCCCCCATGCAATATGGCTGACTTGGAAGTCACCTATACAACATGGCAACCAGCACAATGTCCCCCATGCAATATGGCTGACTTGGAAGTCACCTATAGAACATGGCCACCAGCACAATGTCCCCCATGCAATATGGCTGACTTGGAAGTCACCTATACAACATGGCAACCATCACAATGTCCCCCAAGCAATATGGCTGACTTGGAAGCCACCTATAGAACATGGCCACCAGCACAATGTCCCCCAAGCAATATGGCTGACTTGGAAGTCACCTATAGAACATGGCAACCAGCACAATGTCCCCCAAGCAATATGGCTGACTTGGAAGTCACCTATACAAGACAACCAGCACAATGTCCCCCATGCAATATGGCTGACTTGGAAGTCACCTATAGAACATGGCCACCAGCACAATGTCCCCCATGCAATATGGCTGACTTGGAAGTCACCTATAGAACATGGCAACCAGCACAATGTCCGCCAAGCAATATGGCTGACTTGGAAGTCACCTATACAAGACAACCAGCACAATTTCCCCCATGCAATATGGCTGACTTGAAAGACACCTATAGGACATGGCAACCAGCACAATGTCCTCCATGCAATATGGCTGACTTGGAAGTCACCTATACAATACAACCAGCACAATGTCCCCCATGCAATATGGCTGACTTGGAAGTCACCTATACAACATGGCAACCAGCACAATGTCCCCCATGCAATATGGCTGACTTGGAAGTCACCTATAGAACATGGCCACCAGCACAATGTCCCCCATGCAATATGGCTGACTTGGAAGTCACCTATACAACATGGCAACCAGCACAATGTCCCCCAAGCAATATGGCTGACTTGGAAGTCACCTATAGAACATGGCCACCAGCACAATGTCCCCCAAGCAATATGGCTGACTTGGAAGTCACCTATAGAACATGGCAACCAGCACAATGTCCCCCAAGCAATATGGCTGACTTGGAAGTCACCTATACAAGACAACCAGCACAATGTCCCCCATGCAATATGGCTGACTTGGAAGTCACCTATAGGACATGGCAACCAGCACAATGTCCCCCATGCAATATGGCTGACTTGGAAGTCACCTATAGAACATGGCCACCAGCACAATGTCCCCCAAGCAATATGGCTGACTTGGAAGTCACCTATACAACATGGCAACCAGCACAATGTCCCCCATGCAATATGGCTGACTTGGAAGTCACCTATACAATACAACCAGCACAATGTCCCCCATGCAATATGGCTGACTTGGAAGTCACCTATACAATACAACCAGCACAATGTCCCAAATGCAATATGGCTGACTTGGAAGTCACCTATAGAACATGGCCTCCAGCACAATGTCCCCCATGCAACATGGCAGACTTGGAAGTCACCTATACAACATGGCAACCAGCACAATGTCCCCCATGCAATATGGCTGACTTGGAAGTCACCTATACAACACAACCAGCACAATGTCCCCCATGCAATATGGCTGACTTGGAAGTCACCTATACAATACAACCAGCACAATGTCCCCCAAGCAATATGGCTGACTTGGAAGTCACCTATACAAGACAACCAGCACAATGTCCCCCATGCAATATGGCTGACTTGGAAGTCACCTATACAATACAACCTGCACAATGTCCCCCATGCAATATGGCTGATTTGGAAGTCACCTATACAAGACAACCAGCACAATGTCCCAAATGCAATATGGCTGACTTGGAAGTCACCTATAGAACATGGCCACCAGCACAATGTCCACCATGCAATATGGCTGACTTGGAAGTCACCTATACAACATGGCAACCAGCACAATTTCCACCATGCAATATGGCTGACTTGGAAGTCACCTATACAATACAACCAGCACAATGTCCCCCAAGCAATATGGCTGACTTGGAAGTCACCTATACAAGACAAGCAGCACAATGTCCCCCATGCAATATGGCTGACTTGGAAGTCACCTATAGGACATGGCCACCAGCACAATGTCCCCCATGCAATATGGCTGACTTGGAAGTCACCTATACAATGCAACCAGCACAATGTCCCCCATGCAATATGGCTGACTTGGAAGTCACCTATAGAACATGGCCACCAGCACAATGTCCCCCAAGCAATATGGCTGACTTGGAAGTCACCTATACAACATGGCAACCAGCACAATGTCCCCCAAGCAATATGGCTGACTTGGAAGTCACCTATAGGACATGGCAACCAGCACAATGTCCCCCATGCAATATGGCTGACTTGGAAGTCACCTATAGAACATGGCCACCAGCTCAATGTCCCCCAAGCAATATGGCT